>NC_141108.1:32666572-33266572 GCF_041138505.1 Cibotium barometz
CTTGACCCCCCCCTCTGATGACCCCTGGGAAAGGCCATTGGCTAGCCTTTCCCTACTCCATCCTACTCCTCCCACTGTATAAGAAAAAGCTCCGGCCCGCCACGTCTGTGCTCGGGTAGCCAAAAATGGAGGCCTCCTCTCTAGCAAGCATCCACTCCTCTCGTCAAGTAGACATACCTAAACTTCCTCATCCTTCCTCCAACCCCTGTTCCTCCTTGCACCATGTGGACAAACTGAGTGTAATGGTTCGTGAGAGAGAGAGAGAGAGAGAGAGAGAGAGAGAGAGAGAGAGAGAGAGAGAGAGAGACTCTCTCTCTCTCTCTCTCTCTCTCTCTCTAGTAATCTCAAAAAAAATATAAATGTTATTTTAAGGCTTAATTTATTTAGCAACAAATCTTAGAAAAATGCTATCATCGATGCTATCATCGAGACTCTCTCTCTCTCTCTCTCTCTCTCTCTCTCTCGCAACAAATCTTGGAAAAATGCTATCATCGAGACTCTCTCTCTAAGATTTGTTGCTAAATAAATTAAGCCTTAAAATAACATTTATATTTTTTTTGAGATTACTAGAGAGAGAGAGAGAGAGAGTAGACTCTCTCTCTCTCTCTCTCTCTCTCTCTCTCTCTCTCTCTCTCTCTCGATGATAGCATTTTTCCAAGATTTGTTGCTAAATAAAAAATAAAATAAGCCTTAAAATAACATTTATATATTTTTTGAGATTACTACATTTTTAGATCCGCCAAAAAGAAGGTTTTGGTTCCATATTTTTGGGCAACTATATTTTTTCTGTGCTGTATATATATTTCACAACTTTATCTGTGCTATATTAATTAAATGCCACTGGCATTTAACTAATACAACGCTAACCTAAGCCTAACCCCACCTACCCACCTCGCCTCTCCGCCTCCCGTCTTCTCCCCCTACCGAGGCCCCCACGCCGCTCCCCAAATCTCCAGCCCCCTTCCCCCTCCACCTCTGCAGTCGTCGAGGCCCGCGAAATCGCCTGCCCCCTTCCCGCCTGTGCGAGGAGTAGATTCATAAACAAATTAATATATTTTTGTGCTCCTAGAATTAACAGATCTCCTGGGTGGAGGAGGAGGACGATTTCGGGAGCTCCACGAAATATAGAGGCTGCGTGCAGGAAAATACAGAGGCTGCATGTAGGAAAATATAGAGGCTATGTGTAGACCTTGCATGGAGACGAGATGATATCGTCCATTTGAAAGATCTGGAACGATTACTTGGAAGATGATTACTTACATGCTAAAATAGGCACTTCACTGCAACTTACGGAAACCTTTGAAACCATCGTCCCTCATTTGCCCAAATTAATTAATTAATACTAAAAAACAACATTTTAGCACATTTTGCTTGTGACGGTCAAAAGGGTTTTTTTTTTTGGATTTTGTTCTGTTAGGGAGTGCTCACATTGGCTCAGTAGATAAAACTGTCATGTTCAGTTAGGGTGAGGGTTTGAGTTTTGATGGAACGCAAGGGTTTGTGATGGTCTGCTCGTCGGCAGGAGAGATGTGAGAAGGGAAAAGCTATGAAAGAAGCAGGGCCTGCAGTGGTGCGGCACAGACTTTTCAGTCACTGCACGGCAAGCTTTGAACGCTGGAAAGAGCTTGAGCAGTGGAAGAAGATTGATCAGATTGTGGAGATTCTTGGGCGAGGCTCGCATGAACCCCAGCTTGTAGAAGAAGCTTTGAGCCCTTTCTCTGCCTTCCTGAGACCCTTCCTGGTTTGCCAGGTGATCAAACGTGCTACCGATGTAAGAGCTGCCACAGGCTTCTTTGGCTGGGCTGGCCAGCAGCGAAATTACCGACATAATGTGCAGTCGTATGCCGCCCTCATCGACATTCTTTGTAAGGCTAAAGATATCAGGGGTATCTCACACTATCTTGCTGACATGAAAAATGCAGGTATTGCTGGAGATGCAAGATTGTATAACAAGTTGATTCAAATTTATGGCCGCTTGGGAATGTTGCAAGAAGCAGAGAGAACCTTTGAGCATATGAGGAGCTTGGAGCACGAGCCCTCACTCTTTGCATACACCGTCCTTGTCCATTGCCTTGTCAAAGCAAAATACATCAAACGAGCCGAGGAGGTCTTCCAAGACATGTTGAATACAGGATGTTCTCCTGACCAGGTTGCCTACAGTGTCCTTATGGATGGCTATGGCAAGGCTAGACGGCTGGAAGACGCCATGAAAGTCTTGCGTGGGATGATAAAAGCAGGGTTTTCCCCTGATAAGGTGGCCTACACTACCATCGTTTCCTGCTTCTGTGATGCAGGCAAGATAGAGGAAGCTGAGTGGCTAATTGAAGAAGCCATTGATCGCAAGGTTGAGCTGGATACCCCTCTTTACAATGCTCTATTGGGTGGCTTATGTAAAGCTTCCAGGTTTGAAAAGGCTAGTGAACTTCTGAGGGTAATGGAAATGACAAACTGTAAACCAAACACTATCACATACAATACACTCGTAGATGGATTTTGCAAGGCAGGCAGGATAGATGATGCAATGAAGATTGTGATTTTTATGGAAAAGAAAGGTTTTCCACCTACTACCACTACCTTCACCATACTGGTGGACTATTATTGCAAACTAGCCGATCTCGATAAATGTTTCAGAATACTCGAGAAAATGAATTCCCGTGGCTGTGTTCCAGATGCGTGTATCTACAACACCTTGCTTGTTGCTCTTTGTAAAGCTGGCAGAGTGGAGGCTGCAAGCCAGTTGTTTGGAAGGCAAGTGAAGGCCTCTTTTGCCTCCTGTGATAGCATCATCGAGAGCCTTTGTAAGGGAATACCTATGTGTGAAGAACCTGAGACTGTCATACAAATGATTGAAAAGGTTTGCAAGACAAGCATTGTGACTTATGGCATATTGATAAACTGGCTTTGTAAAGCAGGCAAGCTAGACGAGGCACTTGAGTTGTCTAAGAAGGTGGTGGAGAAAGGTTTCCTGTGGAATGTTGTGATATACAACACTTTGATTGCCAGCCTTAGCAAGGCACAACACATAGAAGAAGCAAAGAAACTATTGTCAGCAATGTGGGCCAGTGGCTGTAGTCCAAGTGTCGTATCTTTTACTGCTTACATTGGCGGTCTTTGCACAGCTGGCAAGGTGGTGGAGGCATTTGATGCAGTGGATCTGATGGTCAAAAGGCATTGTATACCAGATGATGTTACTTATTTGGTGATTGCTCAGTCACTTGCTAAAGCAGATCTTTTACAAGCTGCCCGCCAGATACTAAGTGAGAAAGTAAAACATGGGACTGGCTTGATGATTGAAATATATGAGAAGCTATCTAATATTCTTGTAGATGCTTCAACAGTATCTAAAGATCCCAATGAGAAATCTGAAGATTGAAGTCTCAAATAAGAAACAGGCCTTCCAGAGAGAAATATATATGGGTGAAAATTGCAGCCTTCAATGGCACAAGGCATTTTTCCAGTTCCTCAGCTTGAAGGTTTCTAAAAGAGGTTTTATGGTTCTTGTTTGGATGAAAAGGATGTCTTTTAGGGTTACCACTTTGCAATGGTTGCCTCAGGTTCCTTTGGCTGTATGTATAGTTTTTTTGAGCAAATCTTTTATGCATTATAAAAGGGCTGCAGGGGTTTCAAATTGGGTTGGGGGTGCCAGTTTAGTTTGTATGTGTGTGCTGCATACATGCTAGCTAAGATGCAGAAGCATGCTCTTAATGAACTGCATCATCTTGGCTACAACTTGATAATGGAATAACAATTTGCTGACTGAGAAGCGTTCCCATGTTGGGGGGTCTTTGGTTTAGATGCAAGATTCACCTGTGTATGATTCATCCAGTGAAAATAAATGTTTTTACAAGGTGTAAGTAAAGCTTTACTGTCAACAGAGGAGTCATGGTGCTAGTGACGGTATGAATTCCAGTAGAGGTGTCAGAATATGCAGCGGAAATGATAACCAAACTTGGGTAGACAAGAGCAAGTAGACTGCAGAAAATAATCAGCACAAGAAACACAGAGAGATAGGTGTGTAAACTCTTCTCTATACACAAGATCCCGAAAAACTGAATGAGAAAGTGGTGGGGGCTGAGAGGCAATATATACAACTCCATGAGGGCAGTCGGCCAGCAGCAGATAGTGCCCACGACTGGAGAAAATCCCACGACTACATAAAATGCAGTCGGCCAGCAATCCTGATGCCCACGCCTGATCAAAACAAGTCGGCTTGCAACCCTGAAGCCCACGACTGATGTAGATCCAGTCGGCCAGCAATAGGGTGCTCTTGGCATCACCTGGCAGCCCTCCAACCACTAGGAAAAAATGGGAAAAATAGGGAAAAAATACGGGGAGTGTGGAAAAATGATATACGGGCGGGCACACCCACAACAGAGGCCTTGGTGTATACAAATAGACAGGAGATGACTTCTAACACCCCCTCTCAGCTCCTGGCTGTGAAACTAACCCCAGGGAGCTGGAGTGTCGCCTGAGCGTAGCTTGAGGTAGAGACTTCGTGAAGAGGTCCGCCGCATTGTCCTCCGTCGAACAATAAAGTAGCAAGATGTCACCCGCCAAGATCTTCTCACGAACAAAGTGATATTGTATCTCTATATGCTTGGTCTGGGCATAGAAAACCGGGTTGTGAGCAATAGCTATACAACTCTGGTTATCACACTGGATGACTGTGGGCTTCCTCTGTGGAAACCCAATCTCGCCTAGCAGCCTCCGCAGCCATACAACCTCACAAGCAGCACCACAAGCAGCCCGATACTCTGCCTCTGTCGAAGAAAGGGCAATAGTTGGCTGCTTCTTGCTGCTCTAAGAAACTGCTCCTGAGCCGAGGGTAAAAGTGTATCCTGAAGTAGATCTCCTCGTGTCTGGATCTCCTCCCCAATCTGAGTCACTCCAACCTTGGAGCTTGACTCCATTCCCTCTTGTGTAAAAGAGTCCCAGATCCTTCGTACTCTGCAGATACCGCAAGATTCGCAATCCTGCGTCCCAATGAGTCTTCAATGGCGTCTGCATAAAAGAGCTCAACAGCCCCACGGAGAAGCTTAAGTCCAATCTGGTGTTCAGCAACCAGATCAATGAACCAACTAGCTTCCGGTATTGCGAGGCATCAACTGGCTCACAAGGATCTGTAACCGTTAACTTTGTGTTTGGGTCCATCGGCGAAGTAATAGGCTTGCAGTTCTCCATCCCAAAGGCCTCAAGCAACTCATGAACATACCGTTGCTGAGAGACGAAAAACCCCCTCTGGGTCTGCCAGATCTCCAATCCCAAGAAGAAGTGGAGTAAGCCTAAATCGGTCATCTCAAACTCCTTTAACAAGGCAGCCTTCGTCACTCCGATGTGCTCCACATGACCGCCGGTGAGAATGAGATCATCCACATAAAGGATGATACGTGTGACCATGCCGCGTTCCCGAAAGAGATATAGGTTCGGATCTGCAACCGATCTCTGGAATCCAGCCCGAATAAAGAAGGAATCAATCTTCTGATTCCAAGCCCTGGGATCCTGCTTAAGACCATACAAGGCCTTATGTAACCTGTAATCCGATCCTGGAACAATAAAGCCTGGAGGCTGCTCAACGTACACCTCCTCCTGCAGGTCACCATTAAGGAACGCAGATTTTACATCCATCTGGTACACGGGCCACCTCTGAGAAGAAGCAAGGGCAAGAACGGTCCGAATCGTGGTCATCCGTGCTGTCGGTGCAAAGGTATCCTCGTAGTCGATGCCTGGCCGCTGAGCATAACCCTTAGCCACGAGCCTGGCTTTGTGTTTGTCCACCGACCCATCAGACGCGTACTTGGTCTTAAAGACCCATTTGACACCAATGACTGACCGCTTTGACGGCCTCGGTACCAACTCCCAAGTGTTGTTCTTCTCGATGGCGTCAAGTTCCACCTGCATGGCTTCCCTCCAAGTATCCTATGAAAGGGCTTCCTTTACGGAAGTGGGCTCTTTATCCCGCATGATACGAGACATCAGAGCATAGTTCACCTGAAGAAGCTCCGCCGTGTTGCGTTTATCTCGGACTTGATGTGATCTTCGAGGGCCGTCCTCTGTGGTCCACTCGGAGGGTAGCTCCGTGACACCTGACTCCCGAAGGGTGTCTAACAACCACCTAGGTACTCGAACAGATCGTGGAGCCTCCAGTGGTCGCGGGGGCTCAACTCCAGCTGCGAACTCAACCTCCTGTGATGACTGAGGTGGATCAACTCGAGTGGTCGACTGGGAATCATCATCAGACTCCTCTGGATCTCCAAGAAGTGGCGGCTCCTCGACAGTGGATGCTGGAACATGCTCGTCAAAGACCACATTCCGGCTGACAACAATCTCGTTCCTCTCTGGATCATACAACCTGTATCCCTTGGAAAGAGAGTTATACCCCACAAATACCAACTTGCGGGACTTGGAGTCAAGCTTCCCCCTCTGCTACAGAGACAGACAATAGATTCTTCTTTATCCCTGGCACATACAAAGCATCTGAAAGTGTGAAAGCGCTGCCATTTGTAGCAGTAAGCATAATTTTACCAACGCCCTTCACTGGGTAAGAAGCATTATTGGCACATGTGACAGTATTCCCATTAGGGACAGCCTCAAGACAAGTGAACATATCACGATGCGAGGTAATGTGCTTTGTAGCACCACTGTCAAAATACCATACATCAGAGTCAACAGAAACTGCCAAACATGCATCATGTACAGATGGGTCATACTGGCAATACACGCTAAATGCCCATTTTGTATCCTGCACAACATTTGCAGAATCTGCATTTGTAGAAGCATCCGCTATTGTGGCTGCATTTGACTCTTTCTTCTTTGCCTCTTTAGCCTTTAGCTTAGGGCAATTCTTAATGACATGATCAGTTGCCTTACAATAGTTGCACCTGATCTTTTTCTTGCCTTTATCAAGAGCCTTCTCAGACCTATTGTTGTTACCTGTGGAAGGAGAAGAAGTTGCAGACCTATTAATAGAAGAAGAAACAGTGGAAGGGACTGCCTTACCACTTCTTCTCTGCTGGACAGCAATAAATGCCTGATCAACTGCACGCTGCCTAACCGTGTTTTGCCTGGACTGCGCTTCTTGCAAGAGCTTGTTGACTAAAGTATCATACTTGACAACATCAGGTCTGTCCTCAGTAACAAGTCTCCACGTGGAAGTAAAAGTCTGATATGACTCAGGTAAAGCATCAAGAACAGTCTGCACAAGAGAATGATCAGGAATACTCTCACCTGCAGAAATCAATTGTTCCTTGAGATCTTTAATCTCAGCAAGAAAAACATTCATGTCATCATCTTCTTGCATAATCTTCGATTCTAGCTCTTTACGCAGGTAAGAGATTTTTGCCTCGTTTTACGACCTGCATACAAACGAGCTAGAATATCCCAAGCCTGTTTTGTTGTTTTAGCTGAACGAATATGTGGGGTGATGTTATGTTTGACAGAAAGTGCAATCAAGGCATGAGCCTGCGCATCTTTACCATCCCAACGAGCTTGTTGAGCAGTGGGTAAAACAGCAGCAACAGTAGTTCTGCTAGAACCTGCAACATCCTCAACAGATCCTACATCCACAGAACCTGGACGTACATCCATACCTTGCACAATGTTCCACACTCCTTTTGCAACCAAAACATGCTGCATCATGTATGCCCAAAGTGGGTAGTTGCTGTCTCCATCCAGTTTGTCATCAGCAGACAACATGCGAAATACATCATTGCTGTTATCAGCCATGGCCACTGACTGAAACTGATGCAAAAGCTACCTGTAATGAAGCAAAGACTGAACAGAAAACAACTCGTGCTATGTAGTACGGTCCACAATAGAATACGTATGCCTGTTTTGCAAAGAACTGCACTGTCGAAATTTTTGCACAAATTGACGAAAACATCTGTGCAAAACTTGAAATGCAAAAATGGAGTCCGAAACGACCCTAGATGCAATTTCTGAGAAAGAGCGGGAGCCCTAGGCACAGTTGTGGGATCGTGTCAATGCTTGTGTGCGTTCTTTCATCTTCCTCAATTGCACACCCCAAGTGATCAACCACATCAAACACATGATGCTGGCTCGAGGGATTTAGTAGCACTTGGCTTCTTTGTACAATTGGGTGTCGCCCATGAAGAGAATTTCCTTGGAAGTGTAGATGAGAGTGATGAATCCTCAAAGTCTTTGATGATGTGACATGTGGGAGCTTATGACCGTAGTAATCACAACCTTAGTCTGACTAAACTGCACTTAATGATGTTTAAGAGACAAACAGATATGTGTCAATGCAATGCAGCTATATTAGATGAATGAATGATGTTACAATGAGATCCAAATGGATCTGTACTGCTGAATATGTTGCCTATATGCTGAATATGAAGGATGAACTGCTGTCCACTCTTTCCCTTGTCTCCTGGGAAGGAAACACTGAAGGGAGGCTTTGGAACAGATGCTGAATGCTGATGGGATGATGAAACGCAGACCTGTTGGGCTGAACTGACTGCGTTTGCTGATGATGATGCTGAGAATGATGCGTTTGCTGGTTATGCTGCTGATGATGATGCGTTAACTGCTGCTGCTGATGATGCGTTAACTGCTGCTGATGATGAGCTTGAAACGCTGATGATCCAGATGAGGATGCGCTTCACTGATGGGCTTATGATGACTGAATGCAGAGGCGCCTGAATATATAAGGGTGAGAGGGCTGGTCGGCCAGATAGTAGGCTGCAGTCGGCGGCCAGTACATAAAATGCTCATAAATCCATAAAATACCATAAATGGTAGTCGGCTGCCTCATCCATGATGTCATGCTGATTTTGGTGATAAAACACCCTCATATATGCCTGACTAAATCATGACTAAATGCCTGTAAAATACCTGATGAACTGGATGATGCTAATGATGCCATAAAATGATGCCATGTCACTGTACACCTGACTGGTGTGCATGTGACATTCCCCGCTGCTAAACTGTTGCTGGGTGGATACCTGGCAACCTTCGACTACTCTGCGATCCTTCTCCTCCGAACCACTGCCCCGTTCTGTCTTCTGCTGGGACTGAGGCCGTCTGCAGGAGTGAAATCCTTTGAGCCAAGACTCCATGTACTGCGGGAACTGAATGGCAAATACCTGAGTCACCCCTGACCTGCCTCTGGAAACCTTTCACCTACCATCTCCGTCGTACCTGAAGCTCTGAACCTCCTGAGGTGATGTTGGAGCAAACTTCCGTCTTCTGTGGAAGAGAAACCCCCTGCTGTTGCCAGTTGAAGTCCAAACTTATGTCCTCCTTTGATGATGGATGTCCTTCTTCCTTGAGAGTTCATGGGTAACATGTATGCAAGACTGACTGCTAAGGTGACTGCTAAGATGACTGTTTATGCAAGCCATGTGCAACCCTAGATGCTGTGCAAGAATGCAGATGGATGGGTTACTGATGCAGACCTAAGGGGAAGTCTTTGTATTGGTTGATCCTGTCACACAAATGCTCACACCGTCTTCTGTATCCTGAGTTTCGTGAGTTTAGCAATCCATTTCATTTCTTCAAACTTTAAAGAAATGTGATATGCAGCGGAAGTCTTTGTATTGGTTGATCCTGTCACACAAATGCTCACACCGTCTTCTGTATCTCGAGTTTTGTGAGTTTAGCAATCCATTTCATTACTTCAAACTTTAAAGAGATGAGAGAGAGAGAGAGATGAGAACTGTTCACCAGATTGGGTCCCGAATTACCCACTGAAGGGCCCCCTATCCCGATAACGAGATAGTATTTGCTTTATTACTTTAGAGAGAATGACTTTGGACTGTAGATAAGCCAAACGCAAGATCTCGGAGGATCGGAGAGCGGCTGATCTGTACATTGCTGTAGAAACACCTCAATGACTTGATCTCGAGCCTATGCACTCTTCCCAAGGGCATGAAGATGAATCAAGGGCTAAATGTATACATCCATATTCTTTACCTTGTGCTTTCCGAGCACAAGAAGCTCAAGCATCACAGGGCTGCACACCTGAGGCTCAAAGAAGAAGAAGGTGGACTGTTCTACACACTGTTAGAATGCTGAAAACACATATGAATGCTGTGTTACCTTCACTAGATGACTGCTGAATGTGTGGATGATGCACAGAAGGCTGGACACTGATGCAAACAACAGTTTCAGGGCTGGAAACTGCTGTAGACTGAACCTTCAGGGCTGGAATCTGCTGTGGACAGAAACGCTGGACTGTAGAGAGGGCTGAGGACTGAAACGCATGAGAAACAGGGCTGCTGGGCTGCTGTACTGAAACGCAGGACTGCTGCTGTACGGCTGGGCAAAAACGCAGAGAAGAGGCACTGTTTGCTGGCGTAGAACTATGCTGAACTGTGGGCTGAACTGTGGGCCTGAACTGATGCTGAATTCAGGGCTGAATGCAGGCACCTAGGGCTGGGCTGAAGCTATGGTTCTCAAGGGCTGGAGAAGAAAGCTTATGGGCTCTAGGGCTGGATTAGTCTTGGACTGAAAGCAAGAGAGAGGAGATCTCTTAGCACAATGAAGACTGAATGAGGAAAAGAGGCTCTAGGCAAGCCTATTTATACTAACTGGAGGTTGGTCATTTAATAAAGTTAATATTTATAAATGCCCAATAATGCAAATAATGCTAAATAAATACTAATAAATATGGAAAAAATACCAGATAAATCCCAGTAAATTCCCTAAGGCTTTGGGGATGTTCTAAATGATGCACAGGCATATGTATGCATATTATGCAAGATGCAGAGTGCTTTCTGATGCAAACCCTAAGGCTTCTACTGACTCTACATGCATGAATGATTCTCTCCAAGTGGGTTAAGGGACTTGACTGACTGACTGACCCACTAAGGCTGAGGAATGACCTACGTAGCTCGTGCCTGACTTATCCTGGACTGAGGATATACAATGGGGTCACGGCGTACGACAAATATCATCCTATTGGGTTCTACAACTGTACAACTGCTGCACTTCTGATGATGAGCCATCTTGTCACCATGCACTGAGTGCAGAGTGCATGTGATATTCCCTCTTGATTAGCTTGGCGGCAGGTTCATGGCTTCTAAGTAGTCCGCCAATAACTGGGGGTACTCCTGGAAGAACTCCTTGTCGAGCCATACGGCTTCGTGGGTGCCTCGATCTCGGAACTTCGTATAGAACTGACGAATCCGGCGACCGGAACCTTGCTTCCATCGATGAAGAAGGATCTGCTCAGGCTCAATAACTTTTGCCTCGTCTACCACGTCTGGCTGCTGTTCATCTGAAACATCAAACACTTCTGGACCAACATATGGTTTTAGCCAAGAAACATGGAAAACATCATGCATTGTCCAATTGGCAGGCAACTTTAACTTCATTGAGACATCACTTATCTTCTTAACTATTGGAAAAGGGCCAAAACTACGGAATGAAAGCTTGGGACAATGTTTGCCCACTTGTTTCAATCTCTGCTTCATGATACGCAAAGAGACCCAATCTCCTTCCTTGAAGTGGACATCTCGTCTAGATTTATTTGCCTGTCTGCTATATGCTTCCTGAGCTTTGGTCAAGCGGTCTTTAACTGACTCAATGATCTCGGAAAATGCTTCCATGGTTTTATTAGCCTCTAAAGATGGGGACACCATTCTTGTCAAAAGAGAAGAAAAACGGCGACCAAAGGCTGCTTCATATGGAGTCCGTCCGACACTGGATGAATGAGTGTCGTTCAAGATAGCTTGGACCAACGGAAGATAGTGCTCCCATTTGGACTGCTGGTCATGACAGTATGACTTGAGGACATCAAAGGCCAACTGATTATAAATTTCTGTCTGGCCATCTGTCTGGGGATGGAATGCACTAGACAACTGTAACTTAGTTCGAAAGTTTTCAAATAATGCCCTCCAGAAATGCGAGGTAAACTTGGAATCTCTGTCTGATGTTATGGTGCTAGGCAAACCACAAATTGGATACCAATGCTTGAGAAACAGACGGGCTACATCCTCGGCTGTGGCCGTATGCTTGCATGGGATGAGCATGCAGAACTTACTAAAGCGATCCACAATGGTAAAACACTGAGTGTTACGGGATCCAGTGGATGCTGGTAGGGGCCCTACAAAGTCCATAGATATGTCGATAAAAGGTCCGTCGGGGATAGGCAAAGGTTGAAGTAAACCTGCCTTCTTTGTATGGGGAACCTTGACTTTTTGACAAATCTTACAGGCTTGTACATGTGCATAGACATCACGCCTCATCTTTGGCCAATAAAAGGACCGTTCTAATTTCTCGAGGGTACTATTGATACCCCTGTGTCCTCCAACTAAGGAGTCATGGGCATCGTGGAGAAGAGCGGAACGCTTTTCTCGAGTAACACAGAGACGGTTCTTGTAGAACAACCAACCGTTCTGTACTGAATAGTGGCCAGGCTCAGAAGTGAGGGCCAAACTATACTGAGTACCAAACTCAGGGGAGTCGACATATTGGTCTTTCATACTATCCAAGTCCTTCCCCGTGATTTCGAGAATGGTAGCTTCTTGGACTGCATGGATGCTGGACTTTCGACTGAGAGCATCTGCTACTGGGTTATGCTTTCCAGGGATGTATTCAATCATACCTCCAAATTGTTGGAAGATTTGACTCCACCTGGCCTGTCGATCACTCCACTGGGCACTTGGCATAGTCTGAAGCCACTTAAGTGCTTGGTGGTCTGTTTTCACTGTGAAAGCCTGTCCATAAAGAAAAGGCTTCCAATGTTTGAGCGCTGTGATCACACCCAAAAGCTCTTTGTCATATACCGAATAATTCTTTTCGGCGACATCCAACTTTCTGTTGTAATATGCCACGGGTCTATTGTCCTGCTGGAGGATTGCACCTATGGCTACATTGCTGGCATCGGTGATGACCTTGAAAGGTTCGTCCCATGATGCTAACTTTAATATAGGTGCTTCTGAGGCAGCTTTCTGGAGTGCAGGGAATCCATCAAGTGCCTTACATGTAACTGAGACTTTCTGCTTGCGAGTCTTCACCCCCTTGAGCAAGTTGGTAAGAGGTGCTGCAAGGTTGGAAAACTGATGGACATGTGTGCTATAGGCCTGACAAAGACCTATGAATGAACGGATTTCTTGGGCGGTCTTAGGAATATCCCAATCTAAGATCTCCTGAACCTTTGATGGGTCCAGTCTAATCCCATCGGAACCGATGATGTAGCCCAAATACTGAACTTCCTTAACACGTTTATGTAGAGCTGATTATCTCGCAAAAGTTGCAAGACTTTCTCCACATCTTTCTCATGCTGCTCCGCAGTGGCTGAGAAGACTAGTATGTCATCAAGGAATATGAAAACACACTTCCCAATATGGACTGCGAAAATCCTAGACATCATCTTATTGAACGTTGCAGGTGCATTTGTAAGCCCAAAAGGCATGACTACGAACTCGTAGTGACCACGCTCTGTCCTGAAAGCTGTTTTTGGAATGTCAGCTTCAAAAATGCGGACCTGATGGTAACCACTCTTGAGGTCGATCTTACTGAAAAACTTAGCACCGTCTAAACGCTCCAAAATGTACTCTATCTTGGGCATAGGAAACTTATTCTTGATAGTGAGTTTGTTTAATGCCCTGTAGTCTACACAAAGGCGGGCAGACTTGTCCTTCTTTTGAACAAATAGGATAGGTGCAACAAATGGGGAGGAAGAAGGCCGAATGAATCCGGCTCGGAGAAGCTCAGATAACTGCTTTTCCAACTCGCCCTCTAAAGTCTTGGAAAGACGATAGGGAAACCTGCTAGGAGGATCTGATCCAGGGACCAAATCAATGTGATGGTCCCCAAGGCGAGAGGGTGGGAGACTGGGTGGGAGATCGTCCCTAAGCATAATGTCCTGGTGTCTGGATAGGAGGTCTGCTAACTGAGGGACTGAAGATGTAAGGGATGCTACTAATGAGGGAGGGGCTGTTTGAGCACGAACATAAAGGAGTGCTCCTTCTGCTCCCTTGCGGATAGCTCGTTGGGCCTGGAGATGTGAAATCAATGGGATGCCAAGAATGCTTCTATCCCCACGAATCATGACAGGCTCAGGAAAACCTTTACAAATAGTAAAAGTGTCGTGTCCCCAATCAGGAATAGGCTCATACTGACGGAACCACTGAATTCCTAAGATCATGTCACACCCTAACAGAGGGGAGACGATGAAATCTCGTTGAAATGAGGCCTTCTGAACTTCAAAGGCAAACTGCTGTGCCTTCTGGGAAATGTGGGTGCGAAGACCAGGTGTAAACCCGTCCACATCCAGATGATACGGGACTAAAGTGCAGTTCAATTTATTAGCCAACTGGGGAGAGATGGCGTCTTCAGAACTACCCATATCGAAAAGGACTACAAACTGTCGGCCCTGGGTAGAGCCATAAGCTCGGATAAGGCTCTTTTGAGCAGCATCGCTCTCAACCTCCTGCGTAGCATCAAATACCACGGATGGCATAGGATGCATGGAAGGTAAAAGTTGAACTGCATTTGAGGTAGTAGGCGGGGCTGGAGGAGCTGGAGAGGCTGTGGCAACTGTGGCAGAAGGAGCTTTGGCAGCTTGTGCCGCTTGCCATTTGTCGCAATCCTTCTTACCATGCCCTATAATATGACAGAAAAAACATCTATTTTCTGACTGGTACTTCTTTTGCTCCTCTGGAGGAAGATAACCTCCAGTAATGCCTGCTTTAGCCTTTTCATCAGGGGTTTTCTTAGGTTCTTTATCCTTCTTACCCCCTGAACTGGAGCTATTACTGTTGTCCTTCTTAGCATCTTTAGAAGATGCGTTACCTTTTCCTGTCAGTGCAGCTGATTGCTGCTCTGCTGGGGTTTGGTACTGGACTGAGATGCCTGCTTTGACTTGCCCCCGTTGAGCTTCATTTCTTCATTCTGAGCGAGAGTCAAAGCCCGGTCATATGTACTTGGTTCAAAGTTACGAACTGTGAACCGAATGTTGGAGTCCAATCCACGAATGAATTGCTCCATCTTGGCCTGCTCAGATAACCCTAACTGCTGTGCTAAAGTAATAACCTTACCGGAAAACTGAAGCACTGGGGAACCGTTCTGTCTGAGTCCATAGAACTCGTCTTTCAGACCGGTCATGTAATGGGGCGGGAGAAATCTGGTCTTCAGGTCATGGACAAAGATGTCCCAGTCAAAGGCTGTGACACCTATGGCCTGGTCAGTATGAATACTAGACCAATGCTGCCACCAAGTGACTGCCTCACCAGTGAGATGGGGAGCCGCTAAGTGGACTTTGTCTTGTGGGTTTGTGATCCTAGCTAATGGAAAATGAGCATTAAACTGATGAATAAATTGATTAACTGAAGAATGATCACACTTACCATCATACTTGCTGAAATTCGGTTGACTGCGAATGATGGTGGTTGATGTTGTTGCGGGATACTGGCTGGTGACACCTATGACTGGGGAGACTGAGGAGAGCTGCTGATACCTCAAGTGTATGGCCTCCTTTTCCCGTTGGTGTTCGAGTAACATACGTTCTCGATCAAGCTCACGTTGGTGTTCCCGAGCGGCGAGTTCAGCCTGACGCCGGTCTTCGTCGATCCTGCGTTGGGCTTCCTCATAGTCCCGTCTTTCTTCTTTTTCTCTTCTCCTTCGGGCCTCGTCCTCTCTCCTTTGTTGTTCCATCTGAAAGAAGAGGGAGATGTAGTCGGGTGCTGCTGGAGGTGTAGAAGGACGTGCTGCTGCTGCCTCCAAGAGTTGGAGACGCTCCATGAGTAGCTGGTTCTGAGCTCTAAGAAGAGCTATGGTGTCTGCTGTAGGCGGAAGAACGAGGTCTCCTTCGGGGGAGACGTCTTCCGGCTGATGAGTACTCTCTCCTGTAGACATGATGCTGAAGTCGGTGGTCGTGCCGGAACGCAATCTAACCATCCAAGGATGCCCCCACGCTAGGATACGGTGTGTGTGGACTATCTGAATCTGATACCAATGTGATATGTGGGAGCTTATGACCGTAGTAATCACAACCTTAGTCTGACTAAACTGCACTTAATGATGTTTAAGAGACAAACAGATATGTGTCAATGCAATGCAGCTATATTAGATGAATGAATGATGTTACAATGAGATCCAAATGGATTTGTACTGCTGAATATGCTGCCTATATGCTGAATATGAAGGATGAATTGCTGTCCACTCTTTCTCTTGTCTCCTGGGAAGGAAACACTGAAGGGAGGCTTTGGAACAGATGCTGAATGCTGATGGGATGATGAAACGCAGACTTGTTGGGCTGAACTGACTGCGTTTGCTGATGATAATGCTGAGGATGATGCGTTTGCTGGTTATGCTGCTGATGATGATGCGTTAACTGCTGCTGATGATGAGCCTGAAACGCTGATGATCCAAATAAGGATGCGCTTCATTGATGGGCTTATGATGACTGAATGCAGAGGCGCCTGAATATATAAGGGTGAGAGGGCTGGTTGGCCAGATGGGCTGCAGTCGGCCAGTACATAAAATGCTCATAAATCCATAAAATACCATAAATGGTAGTCGGCTGCCTCATCATGATGTCATGCTGATTTTGGTGATAAAACACCCTCATATATGCCTGACTAAATCATGACTAAATGCTTGTAAAATACCTGATGAACTGGATGATGCTAATGATGCCATAAAATGATGCCATGTCACTATACACCTGACTGGTGTGCACGTGACAGATGATGCGAGAGCACATCAATAAACTCCAAGCTCTTCAACATGAGGTTCTTCAGGCTGGGAAGGAGATATCATTAGAGGAAATGGCATCACCTTGTTGTCTCATCTATCCCCTCAATACTGAGCTTTCTATTCTTGTTTGATCACCAGTGGGAGGCTCAGCACCATTACATGGGAGGAGCTTGTGCCGATGGTTTTGGACCAGGAAGAGTGGTTTTTGAACCCTCCATAGGGTGGAGGTTGTGAGGCTTTGACTGGCTAGCAGTCGAAAGGCCGCAACAACAACAACAACAACAAGGGCAAAGGGAAGTCTTCATAGTCAAAGTCTTCTGAGAAGAAGCGCGACTCAGAGCGTGATGCTTTGAAGGCCGAGCGAACCTATAACCATTGTGGCCGGAAAGGTCATTATTGGAGGAAATGTCCTCAACGGAGCACCGAGAAAGGTGTTGATTCCTGAGCTGTTGCAACCGCAAAGACTCCAGCTTTTGTGCACTTGGAGATTATGGACACCGGAGCTTCATCTTCTTTGAGTAGGGAGGCGGTTGGTCTCACCGTTGGGGGTACTGAAGAGTGGATTCAAGACAGTGGTGCTTCCAAGCACATGACTTCTTCTTGAGAGTTGTTATAGGATCTTCGTGTCACATCTTTATTGGTGACAAGTTCACTATCCCGATTCACAGTGACGGTAGGTTGGAGATCGTTCGCAATGGCAGAGGGGGGAAGCATTCCTCCTAGCTTCTTTATGTACCATCTCTTGGTTTTCATCTTTTGTCAATGCATGAGGTGTAAGCCCAATGGAGCGTGCAGTGACAGATGCAACCACGTGTATGAGAACTAAAGATAGAGAGAGAGAAGGGGGAGAGAGATGGGAACAGGGGTTTCACACGGTACACCACGTTGAGTGGGGAACAGGCCCCGCCCCCTCTTCAGGAATTTATTTCAGGAACAATCCATGTGCTTTTCCAAGCCAGGACCAATACAACAAATGAATACAATATCAAACAAAAGTGTCAATGTCAAAGTTGGGCCAAGATCAAACAAATGAATACAATATCAAACAAAAGTGTCAATGTCAAAGTTGGGCCAAGATCGATGTTGAGGCACAAGAAAACTGATGCCGAGCTCACCATGAGGATGACCCACAAGAGTCTTACACCGGGCTAGTACTGAAATCCAATGTTTGATGTTCCCAAATATCCACAAAAGCTCTTTGTTCTCAATCCAATCCGGACAAGGTAATCCCAAAAGCTTCACACCAAAATGGGTATGTATCTCCACAAGGAAATCCCCTCCTTTGTAAGGGTTCTAGAAAACTGGTAAGTGCTGGTTTCTGGCAATGTCTTAAAAGAGCACAAGGAGATGGCACACAAGACGGATTCAGGTTCTGCAGGCTGAGGTGGGTAGGCGGCGGCAATATGCAGGAGGTTCTGTTGGGTAGGTCGCTGCAGCCTGTGCTCAGGGCAGAAAACTGGCGAGTAGGTGGCGCAGCTGCAAATAGAGGGAGTGCTGCTGCATGCAGAAACGTCGTGTTCACAGGGTGGCTCAGCTGCAACGCAGGCGGCTGCACAAGAAGGCGGAGTTAGCGCACAGGTAGTGGTTGCGCACGGGAAGAAGCAGCAGGACGGTGCAACTGGCGGGAAGCGGCGGCTGACTTCTCAAAGCAGCGGCGCAGGGTGGGGGAGCAGTGGCGGCTGCAGGGGCGGTGCAGCGGCGGAAGATGGCGCTGCAAGGGTAGTGGCCGTTGGCTGAGGTGGCCGAGTTAGGAGGCGTGAGGAAGAAGGAGAAGTTGATGATGAGTCTTCACAACTTCTCTCTCAAAGTTCTCCACAAGTCTTCTATAAGTTCTCCAAGAGTTCTTCTATGATCCACCGAGAGGGTGCATGCTTCTTTAAATACTTGAGGGGGTGCCTGCTTTTTACCACGCTTTGCTTTTGCCTTTTTCCACTTGGCTTTTGATTTATTTTCTTGCTTTTGCTTTGTCTCCTTGCTTTTGCGATTAATAATAGTCAAAGTTCTTGATTTATGCTTTTACAACTTTAGAGCCTTGCTTTTTGGCCGTGGAGCTGTGTTTTTAAAAAGCGGCTTTTAGCTTTTTGACTCAGTTTGATGCCCTCTTTCCAATGGTGCCCTCAGCATTTTGGTCAACAAGTTTGACTTTTGCTTTTTCTTGCTTTTTGACCTAGACGAGTGCTTTTTCCAATTCCAACTTTAGGAACCTTGTTTCCATGTGTCTGGGCATGAGTTCTATCATGTGAAAAGAGCATGGAGGACCAAATGGTTACATGAGGTTTGTAAGACTAGCATGTGGGTGGAGTTTGATGAGCATTTTGTTGCTATCCGGGACAAAGCAATGGGCCAGGTTGTTTGGGAAGGCGGAGTGGAAAATGGGATTTACAGGCTCTCAGCACTCTCTTCTCTTATAGGTACTCAGCTTGGTGATTTGTGGCATTCCGTTTTGGCTACTTGAATGTGGACGTGCTGCAGTGGGCTTTTCGTGACTAGATAGTGGATGGCTCATGAAGCCATAGAAGAATATTTGGGAGTTGGTTAACGGTCAATCATTGGTGTCACATGGGTCTACAAGACCAAGTATACGTCCGATGGTTCCGTGGACAAGCACAAGGCCAGACTTGTGGCTAAGGTTTATGCTTAGCGGCCAGGCATCGACTATGGGGACACTTTTGCACCGACAGCTAGGATGACCATGATTCGGACAGTTCTTGCCTTTGCGTCTTCTCAGTAGTGGCAGGTGTATCAGACAGATGTGAAATCTGCATTCTTGAATGGTGACTTGCAGGAGGAGGTGTATGTTGAGTAACCTCCAGGCTTTGAGATTCCGGGATCACGGGAACGTTTCCCATTCTTAAGCATGGATTAATCTTCGTTTGCTTTTTTACTACTGACAGCATTACGTCCAATAAAAAAAACTCCTAATTCTCCTTTGGGAGCTTCTACTCTTACATAATGTTCCTACTTAGGTAACTTAAGAGTGGGAGAGGATTTCTTGCCAACAAATTGATCATTGAAATCATTACATTCTGCTTCTCCTTGTTGCTGGCTGAAGCGTTGACCTTCCAAATTCTCAAATGGACCTCCTGGAAGTAGTTTCAATGCTTGTTGAATAATTCTAATAGACTCTTTCATTTCGCCAATTTGTACCAAATAACGAGCCAACGAATCTCCCTTTGTTTGCCACTAGATCTGCCAATCCAAGTTATCATAACATTCATAATGATCAATCTTGCGGAAAAAGGTATGGTTTACAGGTTACGGAAGACCTTGTATGGTCTTAAATAGGCTCCCAGGGCTGATTGACTCTTTCTTTCTAAGAAAGGGTTTCTAGAGATCAGTTGTAGATCCAAACTTGTATCTCTTTCGGGAACGTGGTGTGGTCACATTGATTATCCTGTATGTGGATGATCTTATTCTCACTGGCGGTCATGTGGAGCACATAGCTGTGATGAAGGCTGCTTTGTCAGAGGAGTTTTGAGATGACGGATGTAGGCAGGCTTCATTTCTTTTTGGGATTGGAGATTTGGCAGACCCAGAGGGGGTTCTTTGTTTCTCAACAGCGGTATGTTCATGAGTTGCTCGAGACCTTTGCGATGGAGAACTGCAAGCCTATTTCATCTCCGATGGACCCGAATACCAAACTTACTGTACATGATCCTTGTGAGCAGGTTGGTGTCTCCTTGTATCGGAAGATTGTTGGTTCATTGATTTGGTTGCTGAACACTAGATTGTACTTGAGTTTTCCGATGGGGCTGTTGAGCCCATTTATGCATACACCTTTGAAGACTCATTGGGATGTAGGATTGCAGATCTTGCGGTATCTGTAGGGTACGAAGGATCTTGGACTCTTTTATAACACTGGAGGGGGGAACGAAGGACTGAGTCAATCTCCGTGGTTGGAGTGACTCTGACTGGGGAGGAGATCCAGACACAAGGAGATCTACTCTAGGATATGGCTTTACCCTTGGTTCAGGAGCGATTTCTTGGAGCAGAAAGAGGTAGCCAACTATTACCTTGTCTTCCACTGAGGCAGAGTATCAGGTTGCTTGTGGTGCTGCTTGCGAGGTGGTGTGGCTGCGGAGGTTACCTTGGCGAGATTTGGTCTCCATAGAAGGAACCCACGGTCATCTAGTGTGACAACCAGAGCTGTATAGCTATTGCTCCGAACCCAGTCTTCCATGCCCAGACCAAGCATATAGAGATACAATATCACTTTGTTCGAGAGAAGATTTTGGCTGGTGTATCTTGCTAGTTTTTTGTTCGACGGAAGACAATGCGGCAGACCTCTTCACGAAGTCTCTACCTCAGCAGAATCTCCGTCAGCACTTCAGCTCACTGGGGTTGGTTTCACATCCAGGAGCTGAGAGGGGCTGTTAACAGTCATCTCCTGTTTGTACCATATTACATTGTAGGGAGTGAGGGCCATTGATGTGGGTGTGTCCACCCGTGGGAGGTTTCTACATTTTTCTCCATTGTCCATTCCCAGTTTTGTAGGTCGTGAGGGGGGTTGTTCTTTTCTTTCTATGGTTGGATGTAGGAGGTGGCTGGCTAGAAGGGGCCCGATGAGGGGCTGGCCGACCAGGTGTTGCTGGTCAGGGGCTAGCCGACCAGGCCATCTCCTGGCTGACTAGGCCTAGCCTAGTAGGCCTAGTCGTGGGCATGTGATGGGACTGTCGGCCTATTTTGCACTTGGCCAACTGGCAGCCCCAAGCCATATATATACCACTGCTCCCCCCCCCCCCCCCCCCCCTCGAGTTGTACCGGATATCTAGTGTATATAGCAGAGTTTCCAGTGCTTATCTCTTGTACAACACTTCTGCGTTTTCTACTGTGTTCAGTCTCATTTCCGTTGCTCATGCCGACATATGATCCCTTCCAAGGTAAGGTTTGATAGGTTCTTTAGTGTGGTGATGAGGTTCTTGTAAAGCTCTTTAGGCATAAACTTTATGAGCACTCCTAGGGTCACATTAAGACTTGCAAGTTGGTTCATTAAGGACTTCATCCTATTCAAATGAGCATCAAAGGTCTCATGTGGTTGCATTACAAGACCATAGAACTCTATCTACAAAGAAACTTTAGAGTTTATTGCGTAAGTCTCAAAAAGCTTGTGCAGCTTTTCATATGCTTAGAGGTTGGGAGATGTGCAACATGGCGTATAAAATTATCAAAGAGTCCTAGGGCTATGAGGCCCAAAGGCTGTTTGATTTCTTAGCTTCCATGCTTTTTGAGTTGTTGCTTCATTTTCGGACATCTTCTCTTTCCCTTTAATGAAAGGCCAAAGGCCTTTCTTCATAGGACTAAACTTCAGCTTAGTCTGCTAGGTGTGGAAATTTTTCCCATTGAATTTTTCAATCAACATTTAGATAGGCATGATATGTCATGAATCTAGGAAGGTCTTAATAGAGGAGGGTTTTCAATGCTAATGTCCAATTCCTTACAGATAATACCCGAGAAAAAAAATAGGGTTTCCAAACAAGGGGGTTTTGATCGATAATGCTTTAGCATGGTATAGCAACACCTTGCACTCTCAATTGTGAAAATTAACAAAGTAATTAAGGCTAATTATTGTGATTAAATCCAAATTGAATTTACTTGTCTTAGGTTGCTTCATGGACTGACGTGTGTGTGGTGTAGCGGAGCTGTGGCAATCTTCTAGGTGCCTCACTAGAAGCTAAGCTTCCATTGGCAGAAATAGGATGTCACCATTTGGTCCCTTCACCAGGCTTGACCAATGTTTTTCACACTGAGCGGAACCAAGGTGTGAACGGGGATTTTTCCACAAAAGAAAGCTGAAGCATCTATCGGCAAAGTTTGGCCTGAAAGATGGCCACACGACAAGAGTAGCATGGGATTTTATTCATCAAAGTGACTTATAATGTTTATAAGTCGGTGTGTTCACAGATCATTAAAGATGGGGTGGACTTGGGCATCCACGGGTGGACAAAAGGAGGCGTCTACTTGAAACTTGGCCAACAAGCTTGGGAAAAGCACAAAAGTTGATAATTTGGGCTAAAACTTGGAGTACAAGCCAAGAAAAGCATAAAGTTGATATTTTGGGCTCAGACTTGGAGTACAAGCCAAGAAAAAGCATAAAGTTGATATTTTTGGGCAAGTTTACCTATTTTGGGCAAAAAGGGAAAAGTGCTGCAAATATAGCTAGTTGATTCATTAAAAAGGGGTTGGCAGCATGAGCATCTCTCTCTCCTCTACTAGAGCTGACTTGCTCCCTACCTCCTACACAGCTGCTTGACTCCTTCCAGGACAGCCATAGAGCTGGTTGACTTCTTCCAGGGCAGCCGGGCCGACTTCTTACAGGGCAGTCAGATGGCTGGTCGCTTTCTCCCAGAGCCTGACAGGGCTGGTCGACTCATTTCTGGGCAGATTTGGGACTGTTTTGGGGCTGATTTGTGGCTCTGTTTTGGGGCTGATTTATGGCTCTGTTTTGGGCCTCTGTACTGGCTGATTTGTGCCTTTGCACTGGGCTGTTTCATGGGGACTGTCTTGAGACAGTTTTTCGGATGGCTTTTGGTGCCGTGTTTGTATCTTGGCACTGGATAGTTATCTAGGCAAGATTTGTGCTGATGCTTTGTGGAAAATCTGGTGCTGTATGCACCTATACCTTGGTTGTAACACGCGGAAGCTCTGAGAGTCTTCTTTCAGCCCTAAACACTCTTGGCAACATGCTGATGCAAACGCAGATATAGAGAGAGAGGAGAGAGAGAGAGAGATATGCTGGAAATTCAGTATATTGCTATAGTACAAAAAGGTACTCTCACACACAGCCCTAGGCTGCCTTGAATAAAAGGTGATTAACACCCAAAACTGTCCCCCTATGGGACTCTTACTGACCCAAACCCCTAGAGGGTTGAATGCCTTAACAATGAGCACATGGTCCCTTTTTATAGGACCTCTCCAAGCTTGGCCAACTGGCCGACTGCCGGTCGGCCAGTCCACAGTCCACAACTTCCTTTTCAGCGCTGCCCGACCAGAATATTCCCTTGATTAAGATGCGCCGGCTGCAGCCTTCCTCCGTTTCAGCTGACCAATGGTGGTTCAGCCGACCCCCCTGATCTGGCTCCTAACGCATGGTCTAGAGACCCCTCCAGGCCTTGCTCTAAATCCACCTTTGTCCTCTTGTGCTCCACTTCTGGTTCTTCAAAGTCTTCATCTGGCTGCCTTTTCTGGATCAGCGTCTGAAGTTTGTCCATGGCATTGATCATGCACATGACATCCTGTCATGGCCCTGTGAAAATTGAATAGCACAAGTGTGGGCATGGTGGTTGCTGAGCAAAAATATTAAATGATTCACATTTGGGGTGCCCGGACAGAGAGAATGTATGGACATCTCCAGGTGTGAAGGGGGGAACTAGAACATTAATATTTTAATGTTTTATGTATGGTTGCCCCTAGGCCTTAGTGGCCCGTAGGGAACTTTAATATTAATACATAAAACATTAATATTTTAATGTTTTATGTATGGTTGCCCCTAGGCCTTAGTGGCCCGTAGGGAACTTTAATGTTTATTAAAGTTGGGGCCCTAGGACATTTTTGGAGAGAGGCCACTCCACTTTTGGAGTTGCATGCCTCTCTCACTTCTCTCTCTCTCTCTAGCTTTTGGGGAGTCGTGTAGGCTCAAGCGTGGAGAAGGAGAAAAGAAGCTGGTCGACTGCTGGCTGTGGTTTTTGCTGCTGTTTTCTGTGCAAACCTGCCCGTACAGTCCACGTGTGCAGGTCGTACAGAGTTGTACGACAGCAGGTACTGTGCTTCAGGTCAGCGGCTGTTTTCTCTGCTGCTGCAGGCTCTGCTGGTACAGGCGGCGCTGACAGAGGCTGAGCAGGTACAGGCGGTGTTGTGGGTACTGACAGAGGCTGTACTGCAGGTACAATCGTACGGACAACAGGTACAGGTGGCTGTATGCCTGTTGATAGGCGGCTGTGCTGCAGGTACAGAACTGTACCATCAGGTACAATCGAGTACAGGAGGCGCATCAGTAGACTCAAGCGACAGTAGCACAGTCCGTACAGTTCTGTACGGACAAATTTAGTCAGGTGTGCAGAGGCTGTACGGACAAATTTAGTCAGGTGTGCAGAGGCTGTACGGACAGGTACAGTGTTGAATTACTGACCTGTACGGATGGGTACAGCATCTTCAGTTGCAGGCAGAGCTTTTCCAGAGCTTGGTTGGTGCAGTAGTCAAGTGATTGCAGGGGAAAGAGTACAGACAGTCGTTGTCAAGTGCAGACTGGTAAGAACTGTTCCACGGGTGCAGAATCACGCACTGACTTGGTAAGCTCTGAACTTGTTCATCTGTCTTTCTTTCCATTGGCTTATGTCTGCTGCAGAGTTGTGCTATCTGGCCCCTTGTGAGAGGAGGGGTATGGCAGATTGAAAAGGATGGAAACAGAGATTGGACAGTGAATGTATGTTTGTGCTGAGTTGTGGAATCATGTGCATGAGATATGCCAGATGTATGCTCAAGGCTGTCCTCCTGAATGGTCTTGGCTGATCAGAGGGAAGCATAGAGTGATGTTTTGAGACACAGATCTGTGTGTGTGAATCCTCTGTGCTAAGAGGTATTGTGGGTTGCTAGATTGGACATACAAGTGTATTCTCTTGGCTGGTTTTGTTGCACTCAGCCTTACATATTTTTGAAATTGAATAAAGAAATACCGCAAGGGGCGCCAAGCTTTGGGGCCAACAGGTGTCGGTTTTATTTCAGATTTGGGGCACTCTAGCTCCAATCAAATTTGTTTCCATATCTGGACTACAAGTGGAAGGGTGACTGCTAGTCTACCGCACTTTGGTTTCTACCAGAGGCCGGTTTCAAGGTTCCGTCCCCGGGACCTATCATCAACTTTCTTAAGGGGGTGAGCTCGTGGTTGACTCAAGGAAAGTCATCGCTGAAAAATTCAGCAACATGTCTGATACAGAAGACCAGTACATTTATCGTACAGAGCCTGAAAAGAAGAAGAAGAAGGTGCGTTCTAAGAACCTTCCTCAGGGTCATAGTGGTGCCTTCCCACAGGATCCATCTTTTGGACAGTTTCCGAACATGCAGCATGCTTATGGTGCTAATTCACAGAGTTCCTTCTTTGGACAGCCATCTATTCCTCAGCAGACTATGCATCCAGGTTATTTTGGTGGTGGCTCGGTGTTCCAATCTATGACTGGGGGTTATCCTCAGGGAGGCATGGGTATGCCAGGGACTTTTGGAGCTAATTTTCAGCCTGGAATGCAGGGGAATATGTATGGTGGTATGCAGTCCGGAATGCAAGGAAACATGTTTGGGAGCATGCAACTTGGAATGCAAGCAAATATGTATGGTGGCATGCAGCCCGGTATGCATAATGGTATGTTTGGAAACATGGCTGGAATGTATGGCATGCCAGGTGTGGGAATGGGTAATGTTGACCCTATGATGGGCATGAATGTTGGGGGCAACAATCTTGCGAAGCCACTTCCATATGATAATCTAACGCCTATGGGAAAGGCGAAAGATTACAAGGAAGGGGGAGCTGCTGTGAAATTTGATACATTCAGTGGAGCCAAAGATAAATTAAAAGCACTTATCTTTTTACAGCAGTTTGATGCTGCTTTTTCTGGTGGTAATTACATGGAGTCCTCTAAGGTGAGGAAAGCTGCCACTTTTCTCAAAGGCAATGCATTGCAGTGGTGGTCTACTCTTCTTTTGCAGGGCATAGCACCCACTACTTGGGTACAATTTAAACAGGTTTTCTCTTCCGTATGGCTCACATCTACATTTGAGGTGGATGTTATGACTGCATGGCACAAGTTGGATGCTTCAAAATGTGAAAATTTGGAAGATTATAACAAGAAGTTTTGGGAAGCTTTACTCCCAGTGACTTCTTACCGTGCAGTGCCTTTGTCTGAGCAAGTAGAGAAGTATTGTTGTGGGCTGCCCAAAGAGGTGCGTGATTATTGTATCAAGACTCGAGTAACGAACATGTCACAGATGATAGAGAATGCTATGACAGCTAATGCGTTACTCACTGGAGGTTCATCTGGGTTTAAAGGCAGTAAGAACTCGAGCAAGAAAGCTGAAAAATTTGGGCATGCTTCGCGTGATGCTAAAGGGTCTTCAGAGACGCGGTATAAGAAGTTGCCAATGCCCAAGAGAACTTCTGAGGAAAGACAGGCTTTGAGAGATGCTTGAAAATGTTTTTACTGTACAAAAGAGGGACATACGTCATTTAATTGTCCCAAGAGAAAGTCCCAAAGGGACTTTGACAATAAAGGGGAGCCCAAGTCAAAGAAACCAAAACCTTCTACAGGGTTAGTTCCTGATCTCGTTGGGGAACAGCCAGGTGGTGAAGAGACAGAGTTGTGCAAGGCATGGGGCAAAGTGAGAGATCAGAATGCCTTGATATTCTTTGACATAGGTGCTAGAGCCAACAATATTTCACCGGATTTGGCTGGCCGATTGGGGAATCGTGCAGAGGAGATGGGGCCGTTATATGAGGCTAACATGGCTTGTCCAGGGTATGCAGAACCCGTTACTCCTATCATTGGGTCTAATTTGTCTATGTTAGATAAGGACAGGACTGATTTCTTATGTGGGTTCCAAGATTGTTTTTCTGAGTCATTGCCAGGAGAACTTCCTCTTGAGAGGCCAGAAGATCATGCCATTGATACTCCACCAAATAGACCGCCGTACCGTGTTAGTGCAACCCAACAAGAAGAAATTATGAGTCAGGTAGAGGAGCTTCTGAATAAAGGGTTGATACAGCCTAGCTCATCACCCTTTTGCTCTCGTGTACTCTTAGTGTAAAAGAAGGATGGTTCTTGGCGCATGTGTACTGATTACATGGCGCTGAACAAGAATACCATCAAGAATCGATTCCCCATTCCGAGGATCGATGACATTTTGGACCGCTTACAGGGCTCCACAGTTTTTAGTCGCATTGACTTGAAAAGTGGGTACCATCAGATATGTATTAGACCCGAGGATGTGCATAAGACAGCATTCCGAACCACGTTTGGGTTGTATGAGTTCTTGGTTATGTCCTTTGGTTTGACAAATGCACCTGTTACATTTAACAGAATGATGGACAGGATTTTCAGGCCTTATAGAGCGTTTGTGGGCACATTCTTTGATGATATGATTGTGCATTCACAAACTGAGGAAGAGCATAGAAGGCATTTGGCCATTGTGTTTGTAGAACTCAGGAACCATAGGCTGGTTATTAATGGCAAGAAGAGTGAATTTTCCTTGCAAGAGATACACTTCTTGGGGCATATTGTGTCTAAGCATGGAGTCCGTATGGATCCAGCGAAGGTGGAAGCAATTCTTAATTGGCCAGATTTGAGGACCATGCATGATGTACGCAGCTTTCTAGGATTGTGTTCCTATTACAGGCGGTACATACGGTATTTTGCTGAAATTGCTTCGCCTCTTCATGCGTTGACAAAGAAGGCAACTCCGTTTAGATGGGCTGATCGGGAAATTACAGCCTTCAAAAAGCTCAAAGAAAAGCTTACTTCGGACCCAGTATTGGTGTTACCGGACCTCCGAAAGGCTTTTGTTGTCCAGTGCGATGCATGTGGAAGTAGCATTGGGGCAGTTCTCATGCAGGAGGGACATGTGATAGCCTATGAGAGTAGAATATTGCAAGATGCCGAGAAGCATTTACAGGTTTATGAGAAAGAGATGTTGGCTGTAATTCACGCTCTTTCTACATGGAAACACTATTTGCTTGGGGCTGATTTCACTGTGCAGACAGATCATCAGACTTTGCGTTATTTCCTCATGCAAACTAAGCTTTCAGAGAAGCATATGCGATGGGCAAACTTTTTGTCTATGTTTCACTTCCAGATTGTGCATGTGGAAGGCAAAAAGAATGTAGTGGCAGATGCTTTGTCACGCAAGCCACAGGTCTCAGCAGTTTCACTTGCTTATCATCATGAGCTTGATGAAATGAAAGAGCAGTATGCCCATGATGAGGACTGTGAAAGGTTGTATGATCAGATGTCTGAGGGTCAGCGGCATGAGCACTATACTCTCAGAGATGGGTTTTTATTGATGCATGGCAGACTGTGTGTTACCAAGCCATTGCGACTCAAGGTTATGATTGAAAGTCATGCTCCACCGTATGCAGGTCATAGAGGTATTGACGCCACGGTAAAAGCAGTGGAGACTTTCTTTTATTGGCCAACCTTGAGAAGAGATGTTGATGCCTTTGTTAGGCAATGCATCGTATGTCAGAAGGTAAAGTTTGACCGTCAAAAGACACCAGGGTTACTACAGCCTTTACCTATTCCAGATAGACCTTGGGAGAGCATTGCCATGGATTTTATATTTGATCTTCCACGGACACAAACGGGCAATGATGGCATTTGTACTATCATATGTAGGTTCAGTAAGCAGGCTCATTTCATTCCCGTGCGTAAGACGATCAAAGTTGATCATATGGTGAAGTTGTTCACGGCGAATATCTTCAAGTATCATGGCTTGCCTACGTCTATCATTAGTGACCGTGATCCACGGATGACGAGTTTGTTCTGGAGAGGGTTGTTTGACAACATGGGTACAACTCTCAAGTTTTCATCGTCATTTCATTCACAAACAGATGGTTAGTCGGAAGAGGCTAACTCTACAGTGTTAGATCTTCTCAAGTGTTATGTGTCAGAGCACAAGCAACAATGGGAAAAGTATCTTCCTTTGGTGGAGTTTGCATATAACAACATTGTTCATAACTCGACAGGCAAGGCGCCTTTTGAGATTGTGGAAGGAGGGAAGAAGGTACCACCCATTTTGCACACAAAGGATAAGATATTTGAGGCTGATCAGTATGTGGAAAACATGGATGAAGCTTATCGGAGAGTTAAGTTGGCACTCCAGATCACTCAGCAGAAGCAAAAGAAAGCTGCAGACCGTCACAGACGTGCATTAGAGTTTGCATTGGGTGATTGGGTTCTTTTGCGCTTTGAAAAGGCTAGACTCAAGAAGATGAAGGGTAAAGAGCGCTTATTTCCTAAGTTGAGCATGCGTTATTATGGGCCTTTTCAGGTATTGGAAAAGATTGGTGAGGTAGCCTATCGTTTGAAGCTACCAGATCACTGGATGATTTACAATGCTTTTCACGTGAGTCTTCTTAGACCTTTCCGTGGGGATGTGCCTGAGGATGTATCAGATGAGGCTCAGCCGGAAGTTGAGGAACTTGATGAGGTTCTTATTCTAGAGCAGATACTGGCACATAAGGAAAGAAAGATACGAGGTAAAGTTTCCGGTCGCTATCTTGTGAAGTTCAAGAACTATTCACCGATGGATGCAAAGTGGATGGAGGAAGGTGACTTAACAGATTCACCTCAGGTTTTGCAGCTTTATCTCGATGCCTTTGAGTTAGAGCCGACTCTTGTTGTGGCTCATTCAGGTTCAGCAGAGCATGGGTCTGGAGCATTGCCTGATGCTCAAGAGGGGGGTAGCACCTCCACTCCCTTGATACAAACAGGCTCAGCAGACATCTAGAGGTCGCTTGGTGCAGTTTTTATCTCACCCGAAGGTACTGATGGCTGACAGTACATCTGTTTATGGGACTTCTATGATATATGTGTACTAGTCACATTGGATGTTGTGGTTGTGTATGGTTCACAGTGGTATACAACTTGGACTACTACTACGCCATTGGTTTGCAGTGAATGATGTTACATGTGCATGGCTTAGAGAGATTGGGACGCTGATCTTGCCATATTGTATATTTCACTTTGGATATTTTGCTGTATCACCAGAATGCAATCGAGGACGCTTGCCATTTCTCAAGAGGGGGGTATGTCATGACCCTGTGAAAATGGAACAGCACAAGTGTGGGCATGGTGGTTGCTAAGCAAAAATACTAAATGATTCACATTTGGGGTGCTCGGACAGAGAGAATGATGTATGGACATCTCCAGGTGTGAAGGGGGGAACTAGAACATTAATATTTTAATGTTTTATGTATGGTTGCCCCTAGGCCTTAGTGGCCCGTAGGGAACTTTAATGTTTATTAAAGTTGGGGCCCTAGGACATTTTTGGAGAGAGAGGCCACTCCACTTTTGGAGTTGCATGCCTCTCTCACTTCCCTCTCTCTCTAGCTTTTGGGGAGTCGTGTAGGCTCAAGCGTGGAGAAGGAGAAAAGAAGCTGGTCGATTGCTAGCTGTGGTTTTTGCTACAACAGGTACAGGTGGCTGTACGACTGCTAACAGGCGGCTGTGCTGCAGGTACAGAACTGTACCATCAGGTACAGTCGGGTATAGCAGGCGCATCAGTAGACTCAGGCGACAGTAGCACAGTCCGTACAGTTCTGTATGGACAGATTCAGTCAGGTGTGCAGAGGCTGTACGGACAGGTACAATGCTGAATTACTGACCTGTATGGACGGGTACAACATCTTCAGTGTTGCAGGCAGAGCTTTTCCAGAGCTTGGTTGGTGCAGTAGTCAAGTGATTGCAAGGGAAAGAGTACAGACAGTCGTTGTCAAGTGCAGACTGGTACGAACTGTTCCACGGGTGCAGAATCAGGCACTGACCTTGTAAGCTCTGAACTTGTTCATCTGTCTTTCTTTCCATTGGCTTATGTCTGCTGCAGAGTTGTGCTATCTGGCCCCTTGTGAGAGGAGGGGTTTGGCAGATTGAAAAGGGTGGAAACAGAGATTGGACAGTGAATGTATGTTTGTGCTGAGTTGTGGAATCATGTGCATGAGATATGCCAGATGTATGCTCAAGGCTGTCCTGCTGAATGGTCTTGGTTGATCAGAGGGAAGCATAGAGTGTTGCTTTGAGACACAGACTTGTGTGTGTGAATCCTCTGTGCTAAGAGGTATTGTGGGCTGCCAGATTGGACATACAGGTGTATTCTCTTGGCTGGTTTTGTTGTACTCAGCCTTACATATTTTTGAAATTGAATAAAGAAATACCGCAAGGGGTGCGAAGCTTTGGGGCCTATAGGTGTCGGTTTTATTTCAGATTTGGGGCACTCTAGCTCCAGTCAAATTTGTTTTCATATCTGTTCTACAAGTGGAAGGGTGACTGCTAGTCTACCACACTTTGGTTTCTACCAGAGGCCGGTTTCACATCCCCCTCTGCTAAACTTGATGACGGGAATCCAACCTGCTCTTGGATGATTGTCATCATCCCAATCCTTTCTCGAAGTCCCTCTGTCATCATCCATACTTGGCAACCCTTTTTCTCTGAAAACCCGGCTTGTTCTCCAAACCACTCTGTCTCAAAAGAAGATCTATGCATCTGTTCCATCTAGTCCACAATCCATTCCTGCCCTGACTCTGAACACCGTCTTGGTCTTCATTCCTAAGAAATGAGTCTGGCACTCACATCACCCTTGGAGGATAAAACTCCCTTGGGACCGTTGCTCGGGAACCTATCTGGCTCACAGGACTGCCATCCCCTTTGGCTTTGTGGAACACCACCAACAAACCTCTTGGGAGTTCTTTCCGATTTTGTGCTCCTTGCCTTGGGCTTTGAATCCGTGTACTTTCTTGTACCTTGGACCTGTACACCATCATATGGGACTAATTCAGTGTTTAGCTTTGCTGAGCCTGATGCTCTGATACCAATGTAACACGCGGAAGCTTTGAGAGTCTTCTTTCAGCCCTAAACACTCTTGGCAACATGTTGATGCAAACGCAGATATAGAGAGAGAGTAGAGAGAGAGAGAGAGAGATGCTGGAAATTCAGTATATTGCTATAGTACAAAAAGGTACTCTTACACACAGCCCTAGGCTGCCTTGAATAAAAGGTGATTAACACCCAAAACTGTCCCCCTATGGGACTCCTACTGACCCAAACCCCTAGAGGGTTTTTTTTTTCTTAGAAAAGATCCTTTCATTAGTTATATAAAAAATGCCCGTAGGGCTACAAAAGATCCTCTCTGCTCATAAGAAAACAGAGCAGAGAACAAAGCAAGGCAGCCAGGGAGACTCTCCCTAGGTGCTGAAAAATACAAGAATTAGTACAAAGAACTGAGAGGCTATATCATACAATAGGACGGGGGAAAAGCCAGACAGGTGGCCTGTAGTGCCAATGGGGGGACCCCACGTGTAGGGTATAGAAGGGGCTGCTGCGCCAAGTGGTGTGAAAGGCCTGGCGCCGCAAGATCGCCTCATCCGAGTCGCCCCGGATGCGGTCGTACTGTCCTCGCAGGGTGTGGATGAGCTCCTGCCAGATCCTCCGAACAGTCTCGGCTGGTGGCTCCAGTCTCCCCTCAAAGGCTCTGAAACACCGGGCCCTCTAGGTGAACCATATGGTGAGGCTGCTGAGGAGCTCCCATCGTAGATCCCTCTCCTGTGTCCAGCCGGCGCGGACGAGAAGTCCGGTGAAGGAACAAGGCGAGGCTGGCCCCTAATGAATCTGATGGCCTGGCTGTCCTGCTCCGTCTCATAGCCCATAGCAGGCCCTGACGAAGTCGACCAAGCAGCGGCACCCCACGTATACATCCCCTCTGGAGAGAGGGAGGCCAGAATGCGCAGCATCCGTAGCCAAAGCTGCTGCGCCTGAGGGTAGTCCCATAGGCAATGTCTCTGTGTCTCCATAGGGTGGCCGCATCGGACGCAGGCCGCCGGAAGACCGCTATAGACAAGCTAGGTGCCAACTGCAGAACCCCTGTGTGGGCGACTGGAAAGTCGAGATCCTGCGTGCCTGTCGACTAGCCCAGAGCCTGGTCTAAAAGTCCTCCAGGAACTCCGGTGAGAGTCCCTGAAGCCACCAGTGCCCCGATGCAGTTGGAGAGACCATCCTCCTCGCCGTCAAAATATGTCGCCCCAACCGAACAGTATATTGGAAAAAGGTGATCTCTGTGGCCTCAAGGGATGCATAAGGATCATGCCACTCGTACTCGCCAGGGTCCCACTGGAGCCGGGCCAAGGGGCGCGCTGCATATGCCCATATACGCCAATCAGAGTCCACATCTGCAGGGTCTGGGTCAATATGCCACTTCCGAGAAGCGGCGGCCACCACGCGCACTCTGCAACCAAAGGCGACTCCACCTCCACTCTCTGAAGTCTGCCCTCATCCTGGATCTCATAGTAGAGGCATCTGCCATCCTCAGTGCAAGCTCTGACAGCAATCAGGATCTCCAACTGAGTAAAGGCTCCCATCTACCGTGGGGCCACGGGCTCGAGAGGCGTGAACCACTCCTCTGTGAGTGCCTTATGAATGTCATCCCTCATAATCAACCCCCCTCTGAAGTGACCCAGCCTCTCCACCTGGATCTCCTCTGGGAGACTGCAGAAGGCCTGCCAGTCTCCAAAACTGTGCGCTGGGCCTGCCGCCAATGGTCCCCAGGCTAGACGAGGCCGAGAACCCAGCATATGACCCTGCTCTGTGCAAACCGCTGGGCTCTAGATGAGCGGCTGTCTGGCCCGCTCCTCATCACAAGAAGGAGGTCTCTGAGCCCCGGTCTCAGCAACTCCCAAGCTCTCAGGATGCTCAAGGCAAATCTGTCCTCCCATCCTCTACTAAGGCCTGTCCTCCTCATCTCTATGAAGATCCATCGTATCTCTGGTGCCCAAGTGCCCCTTGCTGGGGGAGCTCGAGCCTGCAGCCGCTGCAAAAGAAGCTCTTTCCAAGGCTCTGCGCCTGGAAGCAGCCCCCGAACAATAAGCTTCCCCAATAAGGCTCTACTCTGATCAACTGGATCTATAATGCCCAAGCCTCCTTGGGCCAACGGAAGTGTAATAACTGCCCAAGCAACCTTTGCCCTGGCTGGCTGACGATCCCGCCCAGACCAAAGAAAGTTCCTGATCAGCCTTTGTACCTGGCTGATACAAGAGCTCAAGAAGATCCAGCAAGACGTAATGTACCACATGGTCGTTAAAAGCACCTGATTTGCCACCACCGCCCTCCCAGCCAAGGATAGCCGAGCTGTACTTCAATACAAAAGCTTCTTCCGAATGCTCAGAAGAAGCGGGGCAATCTGCTGCTCAGGTGACAAATCTAGTCCAATCTGGCATCCCAAATATCGCACTGCTGTGCCAGGAGGAATCCATCTAAAACTCGGGTCTGGGCTCCATGCCGGAGTGGGAGCGCTACTGATCCAAAAGGCCACTGTCTTGCGCCAATTGATCAATGCTCCCGAAGCTGCACTAAAAACCTGGAGCGACTGCTTTGCCCCCGCTGAAGATTGGCCTCCTGGCCATGCAAAAATAAACCCGTGTCATCAACAAACTCAGCATCGAGCAGGTCCTCCCCCCTGACTGGGAGCTGGAGTCCTCTCAAACCAACCTCCTCTGCCGTCAGATACATGCTCATAGCCTCCGCATAGAAGAGAAAAAGAAACGGGGTGAGAAGACACCCCTGACGGATTGATCTGGTCAACTCAAAACTCGGCCCCCTTCCTCCTGCAATCAGCACCTGGCTACGAGCTGTGGAATACAGAGCCGCCACCCCTCGAATCCAACCTGGCTCAAAGCCCAGGCGAAGCATAGTGCCCTCTAAGAAACCCCAATCGACTCTATCGTATGCCTTCTCAAAATCGAGAAGCATCACGACCAAGTCCTCACCAAGAAATCTAGCTCGGGCTGTCGCCTCCCAGAAGGTGAAAATGTTGTCAAGGATACTACGCTCCTTGACGAATCGTGTCTGGGTAGCATGAATCAACTCCCCCAGGAAGGGCTGGATCCTCAAACTCAAGGCCTTTGCCAAGACCTTGTAGACAGTATTGAGGATCGTAATAGGTCTCCAATGCCGAATATCATCTGATACTCCCTCCCCCTTGGGGATAAGAAAGATCAAGCCCTCTGTAAAGCTCTGTGGCATCACCCCAGTGTCCAAAACATACTGAAAGCCCTTGCGGAGGCCTGGTCCCAAAAGGTCCCAATAGCGCATAAAAAAGGCAGGCGTCGATCCGTCCTCCCCTGGGCAACTATGGCGCGGAAGGACCCTCAAGGCGTCCGCAAGCTCAACCTCTGAGAGAGGCTCACCCAGAACTGTACGCATACGATCTGTGACCCTCCTCTGCACATGGGCCCACACATTCTGTCTGCAAGCATCCCGAGCTTCAGTGGCTGGCTCCGTTGAAAGCAGGTCTCTATAGAACCCAGTGGCTATGGCTCTGATCTCCTCGGGCTCAGTAGCTACCGATCCGTCTGGCCTCCCAAGCTGGCGGACTCCTGCTCGAGCATGGCGGGGCCCAGTAATCTCAAAAAACTCCCCAGTCACTCTGTCACCAAGCTGCGTCCACTGAGAGGCCCGGCGACGATAGTAAAACTCATGTCTCTGCTCCTCTGCCTCTCTAACCTCCTGGCGTGCCTGGCTCAGCTGGGACGCCACCCACTCACATGTAGGCTGCTCCTCCTGAAGGCGCTGAAGCGAAGCAAGGCTACGTCTCAGCCGACGCTCCCTCTCGCGGGCCTCTCCCAGCCGTGTCAAGGCTGCAGCGTGCAAAAATGAGCTGAGCTCGATGAGTCCCTGGGCACACTGGCCTGCTCCATCCTGGGCAGAGCTCTGACTATCATGCCATATCCTCTCAATGTCCTCAGCGAGACTAGGATCTGTAAGTACCCTCTCTGGGATCCTCAACTGCAAGCTGGTCTCCCGTGTCCTCTCCTCTAGAGTCAAAATAACTGGCGCATGGTCTGAAAATGAGGTGCCAGCGAGAATGCCAACGGAGCCCCCTCGCTCCCCTAACCTGTCGCCCACATAAAAGCGATCAATCCGTGATAGATTAGTCCCTCCCTGCCGGCGATCCGACCGAGAGAAACTAAGACTGTCCTGAGAGCGGGAGAAGGCCTCATACTGCCATGCATCAGTGATCCTCAGTGTCATGCAAAATCGCTCCCAAGTTGCAAGCTCCGTACCGTGCACTGTAACACGACTGCCTCCCACCCTATCGGCCGGGTCCTCAAGCACGTTGAAGTCTCCTCCGACACACCAATGTGCGGCCTCTGGCAATGCATTCATAACCTGGGTCTAGAACTCTGCTCTGGCACTAGCATGGTTGGGCGCATAGACATTGAGCACGCCAAAGAGCTCATCATGCATCCTCAGAATGACATACTGTGCTCTACCAGGCACAATGATCCCGCGATCCACAATGGCCTGCCGCCATACATCCGCAATGACCATACATACTCCTCCATGCCCACCCAAAGGGCCAAATCCTGCAGACCAAAAGGTGTCCCATCTACCAGGCATCACCGAACCATATCTCCGGATCCTGCTCTCACCCAAATGGTGCTCCTGCATCAACAGAATATCAATATTGCCCCCAGCTAGGCATCTCTGAAGCTCCTGTCTCATGCAACCACGATAACGTATATAATGTGCGCCGCCAAGGCCCTGTACATTCCATGAGATGATCCTCATGGATGACCTGCTGAGGTGGATGCTGTCTCAGCCGTACGGCGGGCCTTCGCAAGCGGCTTGGATGGAGAATAGTACCCATCCGAGCGGCTACGAATCTGCCCACCCGGTGTACTGCAAGAATCTCGGATCAGGTGCCAGTGGCTGTCTCCCATGGCGACTGCCTCCCGCTCAGACAGAGCACCCTCGTGTTACATATCCAGGGTCGCGTGCTAAGTCTGCCACAATGCGAACGACCAAATGTCGAATCCCTGAGGCATCCACACTTCCGGGATCAATGAAAAAATGAGCCAACTCCCATAGTCGGCCTATCACATTTGTCACCTCCGGGGGGGGGGGGGACGGAGCAGCACGAAAGGAGAGGCGGGGGGATAGAGAGGGCTGGCGGAGGGTGGGGGACGGGGCGCTGAAGAGGTGAGGGAGGCGCGATGGCGAGATGAAGGGGGGCGGGCGCTTCAGCGCGAGAGAGGGCGAGAAGGCGAGATGAAGGGGGGGGCGCATAAGCGAGGGCAGGCGGGGGGGGGGGGGGGGGAAGGGCGTGAAGGGAGAGAGTTAGGGTTTCATGTGGGAGACATACACAGAGAAGAAGGGAGAGAGAGAGGGTTTCATGTGGGAGACATACACAGAGAAGAAGGGAGAGAGAGAGAGAGAGAGACATGTGGGGATAAGTCAACTCATAGTATATGAGTGTGTGACTCCCCTATCACACATGTATATTTGCACTAGTACACATAGTGCACTTAGTACATTAAAAGTACTAAGTGTACTATGTACTATAAAACACATGGGCTTGTACACACTATAAGGGTGGGCATAATGCCTTTACCCCAACAACCTCCCACTTAAAGGCAAAGTGCCCTTGAAGGAAAGAAAAGAAAAAAAAATCAGCATGTACATGATAATATACAAGGCCATATCAAGGCTGAAACTGGCCTCATCCAATGCCCATCAAGTGTCTGCAATGAGCAAATCGCTCTGGAGGCAAACTCTTTGTCAACAGATCAGCCGGGTTGTCATCCGTATGAATCTTGACAAGCTGAATTTGCTTGTTCTCTATCACCTCTCTCATGAAGTGAGACTTCACATCCACATGCTTCGTCTTTGCATGAAAGACAGGGTTCTTTGCCAACTGGATGGCACTCTGACTGTCACAATGCAACAATGGAATATCTCCTGTATAACCCAAATCAACCACTAAACGAGATAGCCATAATGCCTCCTTGCAAGCCTCTGTGGCTGCAATATACTCGGCCTCTGTAGTAGATAAGGCAGTGCACTTCTGCATCCTGGATATCCATGACACAGCACCTCCTGTGAATGTAAACACATAACCGGTAGTAGACTTTCGGTTATCTGGATGACCGGCATAATCCGAATCCGTGTAACCATGCACTGATGCATCCTGTTTGCCAAAGCATATGCACATATCCTGTGTGCCCTTCAGGTATCTCATGACACCTTTCACTGCTTCCCAATGCTTCTTGCCAGGTTTGGCCATGTATCTAGAAACCACTCCCACTGCAAATGCAATGTCCGGCCTGGTAGCAACCATGGCATACATGAGACTGCCACAAGCTGAAGCATACGGAATCTTGGTCATATCAGCCCTGTCACTATCCGACTGTGGGCTGTCCATAGCACTGAGTTTCACATATGGAGGCAAAGGAGTACTAGTCTTCTTCCCCCCATCCATATTGAACCTCTGCAAAACTTTGCCAATGTATTCCTTTTGAGACAACTACAACACATGCTGATTTCTGTCCCGAAGTATCCGCATACCCAAAATGTGATTTGCATCACCCAAATCCTTCATATCAAAGGCTTGATGCAACCTCTTCTTCAAGGCATCCATCTCTTTACGAGATTTCCCGGCAATCAACATATCATTAACATACAAGATGAGGATCAATAGACTGCCATCCAAAGCTTTCTTGGTGTATAAGCAGTGATCTATGTCACTCCTCTTGAAATCCTGGGATTTCATGAATGTATCAAATTTATGATACCATTCCCTTGGTGCCTGTTTGAGCCCATAAAGACTCTTTTTCAGCTTGCATACAAGCTTCTCCTTTCCATTCACTGCATAACCCTCTGGCTGTTGCATATATATCTCTTCATGGAGATCACCGTGAAGAAAAGCAGTCTTCACATCCATCTGAATCAAATCCAGATCATCATGAGCAACCAAAGCTAATACAGCTCTAAGTGTGGTCATTTTGACCACTGGAGAGAAGATCTCATCAAAGTCCACACCATATTCCTGCTTGAAGCCCTTAGCCACTAACCTAGCTTTGTATCTTGGCTTTGCATTAGGTGCAACTTTGAGCCTGTAAACCCACTTGCATGGCAAAACCTTCTTGCCTGTAGGCAAATGCACCAACTTCCATGTTCCATTTTTGTGCAGAGAATCCATCTCTGACTTCATAGCACGCTCCCAAAGAGCCTTGTCTGCCCTCTGTAAAGCCTCCTTATAACATGAGGGCTCCCCACAGTCAATGAGCATCAAGTAGTCAACCCCTGGAACAAACCTGTCAGGGGGTCTGGAGGGTCTTGTGGACCTTCGTACCCAATGACCATCATTTGCAGGTTGCTGTCCAGCCTGCATATCACCTATTGGTGGCTCCTGTTCCATGCCATAAGGTTGAAAGATCATGCCGGGTATCTCCTCTTAACTGTGGGATATCCATAGGGATATCTTCTGCCATCTCTGGCTGTCCATTTGGACCATTTTTAGCATCATTTAAGGGCTGGTTTTGTTGCTGTAATGGCTGATTTACAGCCCTTGGTTGTTGTCCATGATGTCCATCATCATCAAAGATGACTCTGCCAGGCTCCTGTTGCCTTGCAGGCTCCTTATACATGCATGTTTCATCAAAAATGACATCATTGCTGCGTATAATCTTTCTATTCACTGGATCCCAAAGTCTATACCCCATTTCACCTCTGTCACCATATCCTAGGAATATGCATTTGTGAGACTTAGGATCAAGTTTGGTGCATATTTCCTTACGTATGTGCACGTACGCAACACAACCAAACACTCTCAAGTGCTTGTATGACGGAGGCTTCCCTGTCCATACTTCCTCTGGCACTTTCCCACCAAGCCTCGTGTTAGGTGACCTGTTTATAAGATGAACGGCTGTCATAACAGCTTCAGCCCAAAAAACCATGAGGTAACGCAGCATGTGACAACATAGAATGGACCTTCTCCTGAATGGTCCTGTTCATCCTCTCTGCTGTCCCGTTTTGTGGAGGATCAAATGGAGAAGAGAGCTTCCTCTTGATGCCTTTAGCATCACAAAAGTCCTGAAACTGTTTGGACATATACTCTCCACCATTGTCGGAACGCAAAGCCTTCAGTGTTTTGCCAGTTTGATTCTCAACATGAGCAACAAACTTCTCAAACACTGAGAATGTATCACTCTTCAAACGAAGAGGATAAACCCACACCTTGCGTGTGGCATCATCAATAAAAGACAAAATATTTTGCCCCTCCCAAAGAAAGCTGAGGCATCTCACATACATCTGTATGCACAAGCTCTAACTGAGCATCTTTCTGTCCAAGAGCTTTCTTGTGGGGGCACTGGAGTTTCCTACCATATATACAATGCTCACAAAACTGAAAACTTGAGAACTTTAGAGAAGGCAAGTAACCAAAACGAGACAATTGCTCCATTTCCTTGACACTCATGTGTCCCAACCGGCTATGCCACATAGAGATTTCCGGCAGCTCGGTTGCATTTACATTAACATGGTGACAAACACCAGCATGCATGAAGTAAAGAGTGTCCACCTTAGAGCCTCTGGCAACAACCAGTGAGCCCTTACTAATCTTCCACTTTCCACGACCAAATGTGGTAACATAATCAGCATCATCAAGCTGTCCAGTAGAAAGCAGGTTCTTCTTGATCTCAGGCACATGCCTAACATCATGGAGCATAAGCTGTGAGCCATCTGAAAACACAAGCCTCACATCACCTCTGCCAAGAATCTGGCATGCATGGTTGTCACCCAAATAAACTACTCCTTCATTGCCAGCAGTGCAACCTGTGATATGAAAGGAGGCACCTGAATCAATGATCCATGATTGCATACCATGACCATCTCCTGCACGAAGTGAATGGGCATCTAGTGAAGACGTGAATAGGACTTCATCCTCACTGTCACTTGCATGTGACACATTGACTTCTTCAATCTTGACTCCACTTTTGCCCTTTGGCTTTGCATCTTTGGCTTCATCTTTGTCTTTGTCTTTTCCTTTGCCCTTTTCCTTTTGATCATTCTTCCATTTGTAGCATTGCTTTTTGATATGTCCCTTCTTGCCACAATAATGGCATTCCAAGTCCTTTTTGGAGCGGGACTTGCTCCTTCCCCGTTCTTGGCTTTTACCCCTTTGCTGGGATCTCCCACGTGCATTCATTGCATTGGACTTTCCAAGAGAGTTGTTCTTCCTGTTCATCTCCTCTTGAAGGAGAGCACCCTCCACATCTGCATATGACAGCATAGCATTTGAATTGCTAGTGGCTGTCCTGAATGTGTCCCAACTCTCTGGCAAAGTGCATAAGAGAAAGGTGGCTTTGAACTCATCGTCCATTGCCAACTTTTGATTGATGACCTGGCTGACAACACCATTAAACTCATTTAGATGGGCTGTCATAGACGCCCCTTCCTTCATTTGAAGACCTATGAGTTTCTTCAACCAATACAGTTTGCTTGAGGCACTTTGCTGGGCATACAAGTCCTGCAATCTTTGCCACATTCCCCAAGCTGTCTTCTCTTCACGTATGCTGAAAAGTAAAGTGTCTGACACAGACAACATGATAGTGGATCTTGCTAGCTCATCCATATCTTCCCATTCTTCAGCAGTAAGAGAAGCGGGCATTACACCCCTTTCTTTGATGGGCTTGTGCTGCTTCTTCTGGAGCAACACATTATAGCACTGGGTTTGCCAAATGTCATAATTATGTGAGCCTTCAAGCTTTTTGATGTGAAGCAATGAAGAGCTCTCACCTGTGGTTGCCATAGCAATATGCAACCTTTGACACAGTCAATGCCTGACTCCCTGCAAGATGTGTAAACACTGCACCAAAGCACACAAAGTGCTCACAGTTGTTCTCCCAAAGTTTATCTCCCACTGCGGAAGCACGAATGCAACTCTCCTCCCACTGAATGTGATAAAATCACCAAAATCTGGTTGCTGCAGATTTATGACAGCACCTTAGATGTGCTCTGTTCCCCTTCCAAAGTACTGTACAACAGTACTAAGTGCTCACCAATGATGTACCAAATCTGTACCGGCAAGTACAGCAGCTGAAAATGAGCCTTTTCCTCACTCAAATCAATGTACAGCCATGCCAAAACTTGTACAAAGTTATACCAAATCTGTACCAGCAAGTACAGTAGCAATAAATGCTCTCCTGGCTGTCCAAATGAGTGAAAATCAGACCTTGACAGTCCTCACCACTGCATACAACAGTCCCGGACAGAAATTGGGCAAAAGCCCCTTGACTGCAAGTGGATTTCTGAGTGTTCAAGGCATAAAAGTCTTCCCTGCTGCTTTGCCAAGCTCAACAAGCACAAAATCTTGAAAAACCCCTTGATTCAAGATCAATTTCTGATCATGAATGATACATTAATGCACATGAAGGCATCCAGAGTCTTCCCCCCTGGCCACATATACATCCAATACATAAAAGCCCCTTGATTTACTGGCACATTGAGTGCTTGACAGGCATCAACACATTGCCCAAAGCATCAAATGCCAATGCCTGCATGCATATCAACCCAATTGGCACAAAAGCCCTTTGATTTGCACTGCAATTTCCTGCAATTTTGGCCCGAATGTGAGATTGCTCACATCATACAGCATGTATGAATGCCCAATGGCACAATTACATCAAAAGCCCCAAATGTTGACACCCAATTTCTTGCAAATTGACCCGAAATGTGACCAATGTCACCCAATTGTTGCCAATTGTGCTCAAATCTGAGCAATTTGGCACTTGTACCTGCTCAATTGATGAAAATTGACATGCAAATCCCAAAAAATTGAAGCAAGTACCTCTGAAAATTTCTGTTGCAGGAAAGGGGGGGGGGGGTCGTGTTGATGTTGCTGCAGTCTGAAAAACTGCTTGGCCTTTGAAGGTCGTAGGGGAGAGGTCGTCTTTGGAGCATTCGGAGCAAAGCGCAGGGGCACACACTGGTTTTCCCACAGATGGCGCCAAGGGCACACACTGGTTCAACGCAGGGACACACAGTCGCTGCCCAACACTTTCTTTGAAAAACAGCGATCGCAAACTGAAGGAGCTGCTTTTACGTGTCCGCCTGAGTGTGCATACCCGCCTGCCTGCATGCGCATATCTGCCCACCTGCCTGCGTGCGCTTATCCGCCCACCTGCCTGCGTGCGCTTATCCGCCTTGTGGTGTGCGTTGCTACGCCTTGTGGCCATGCCCTAGTGTATGCGATGCTCTGCTTGCGGTGGCCAGGCGTCTGACGTCCAACGCCTTGCTGCAACTCGTGGCCAACACCTTGTGCTATGCACTGCTACCGTGTGTCTGGATGGCGACCGGCTCTGATATCTCTGTTGGTCACACGTGCTGAGTCCAGAAACGGGACGCCATGGCTGCAGAGCTCGAGTGTTTGCAAATCTGCTCGAGGGTACCAGACTACAACTCAGCTCGTTTTGCAACTCTTCTACAGTCGATTTCCAGCTCTGCACCCTTGAGAACAAAACCCTAAAACTAGAGCTCTGATACCAGTTGAAGGGAGAGAGTTAGGGTTTCATGTGGGAGACATACACAGAGAAGAAGGGAGAGAGAGAGAGAGAGAGACATGTGGGGATAAGTCAACTGTCAGTATATGAGTGTGTGACTCCCCTATCACACATGTAGTACATTAAAAGTAATAAGTGTACTATGTACTATAAAACACATGGGCTTGTACACACTATAAGGGTGGGCATAATGCCTTTACCCCAACAGGGCGCGAGGGAGGGAAGGCGAGGGGCGAGCAGGCAGCGCGAGAAGGGGTGAAGGCGGGAGCTTCAGCGAGCCAGTTGATCAATTTTTAGACGTGAGGATGCAATTTTATCCAAAGGTTAACCCCTAGAGGGTTGAATGCCTTAACAATGAGCACATGGTCCCTTTTTATAGGACCTCTCCAAGCTTGGCCAATTGGTTGACTGCTGGTCGGCCAGTCCACAGTCCACAACTTCCTTTTCAGCGTTGCCCGACCAGAATATTCCCTTGATTAAGATGCGCCGGCTGCAGCCTTCCTCCGTTTCAGCCGACCAATGCTGGTTCAGCCGACCCCCCTGATCTGGCTCCTAACGCATGGTCTAGAAGCCCCGCCAGGCCTTGCTCTAAATCCACCTTTGTCCTCTTGTGCTCCACTTCTGGTTCTTCAAAGTCTTTATCTGGCTGCCTTTTCTGGATCAGCGTCTGAAGTTTGTCCATGGCATTGATCATGCACATGACATTGGTATCTTGTAAAAGCTTGTGTGTGAATAAAGTTCCTATGGGGGGGCCAGCCGTTTCGGCTTAGTGCGGTGTTATTGTATTCTTTATGGTTCTTCTGTTGTGTTATCATACTCTGTCTTGTATTTGAAGTGTTGGTCTATTCTATTATCGTTCTGTGTCCCCCGCTTGTGACAGTGGTATCAGAGCAAAGGCTTTCTCGGAAGCAAGAGGCTTTCTTCCAACAATAAGAAAGAGAAAAGATCAGAAGTGGGGACTACAATGACCAACGGTTTTGCTATTGAGCTTATGGAAGCAGTCATGAGCATGAGCAGTAGACATCTTGGTCTAAGGATTTATGGATTCATAGATTTCATCCTTGGAGAATGGAGTTGGTTTTGTGTGCCCGAGTTCAGCATTGTTTCTATATGGATATTGTGGATTCTATAATCAAGCTTATAGACAAGTTATATGGAGCTATATCTCAAGATATCTTATGAGGAGATAAATCTTTTGGCTTCATGACGAACCTGGCAAAGAAAAGCTAAGAATACTTTGAGTTTTGCAAAGTTGATCCTTTTTCACAGTTTACTGCAAGTGTTTTTGGACACTTAACTCTTGTATGCCTGTACAAGAAGAATTGTGTGTTGTTTGTTTTCCTTGAATTGTTTGAGTCAAACATTATGGTTGAAAAGCTTGGTTTACATGGTTTTTCATACAGACCAAGGACTATGGACTAAGTTTTTGGCTCCTTTTGCTCGGATGGAGTATGTTTTTGGCTCCCTTTATTTGGGATGCACTGGACTTACGGAACTCATGGATATCTCATGGATCAAGGATTTTTCTATGGATTTCTTTTATCGGCCGAAAACTATTGGTCGTAGACATGTTTATGGAGAACCAGGATATTTATGTAGGTGACTCATTCTCATCGTACGTCCTACACTTGAGCCCCCCTCTCCTTCCAGGTTTGTGATTAGAATAGCACCACGGAGTGCACGCGGTAGAGTGAACTTGAGCCCACCTCTCCTCCAAGGGTGTGGTCGGTGTACCAACACGGAGTGGAGGTGGTAGAGTGAATTTGAGCCCCTCTCTCCTCCAAAGTGTATGTTCTGAGCACCGACATGGAGAGCATGTGGTAGAGTAGACATGACGCCTTGTTGGCAGGGGACTTATGTCTACGCCGAGGGTCATGTGATCTAACATCTCGTTGGCAAGGGACTGTGTCTGCGCCAACTGTGGATGGATTCATTCATGGAAGGTTGGTAACCCTGGTGAGTGAATTTTGTGAACTCATGGAAGGCTGGTAAAAGTACCTTGTCCAACCTCTCTAAAATTAAACATGGTTAAATAAGAAGGAAAACTAAAACAAGTCTCATAACAACTCTATAGATCCACCCGTCTTGGCTGCTGCTTAGAGCTTCCTTAGTGAAGGTGGGAGTGTGCTTGTGACTTGGGACTTCTTCGACTGGCTAGACTTCATCGACAAGTACCCAATTGTTTGAGTTGTATTCACTCCATGTGAGGAGAAATCTGGCCTATTGGCCCGTGGCACTTGTACATATAAATACTCCAAGAAATACAAATGTATTGAGAGGGGGACCGGCCCCAGTGTTGGTGTCCAGTGTTATTGGTCATTTTCAGTTTTAATGTTGCTAATAATGTCCATTGTTGATATTAGTTAAGTGATCTAAAAATGTGTATTTTGTCTTCCGATTTATAGGCCTCCTGTAGGGAGCAGTTACATTGGTATCAGAGCCCAGTCGTCTCTCTTTCTCAAGAGGAGACACGGTGTTTTGAAATTGGAAGCATACGCAGACACTTGACTCAATGGACAGCCAAGGTAATCCTTTGGAGGTGCCAGATTCAAGAGGTCAATCAAGTACTTCACGTGATTCTGATGCATTGCTTGGAAGGCACAAACCTCTTGAGAGAGGTTATGACAGTGCATTCATGGGGCAGCCATCCCGTGGAAAAGAGCCTATGCATGAGGATGAGCCCAATGCATTGAGGGCTGAATTGGAGCACATGAAGAAGCTTTTGCAGGCAAAGGAGCAAGAGCTGAAATTTCTACATGAAGATCCCCATGTACAATGTCACCAGCCTGGACATTTCCCAGTCTGAAAGGGGTCTGGTGGACTCCAGGATGTTTAAATATTTGGAAAGTACAAGCTTTGGGAATGGGGGATTATCCTAGAATACAAAGAACCACACTCCTAAAATTTAGGAGAGTTGCTATTTTTGGCCCGACTCCGATGGAAATTCTGTTCACGTCATTACATCTGGAATTGAGCAGATACCAAGAGTTGGCAAAGTGCCTATGACAAAATGTCTACCAGTTGGGATATTTTTAGAGATAAAGTTTATGGAAGGACCCATCTCTTAGATTGGGACATGTGGCAAGGAGGTGGACCAAAGTGAGACAAGTGGCCTGACACTTTTTTTTTTTCCGAGAAAAGATCCTTTCATTAGTTATATAAAAAACGCCCTTAGGGCTACAAAAGATCTCGCCTGCTCATAAGAGAGACAGAGCAGTGAATACAGCATGGCAGCCCGGGAGACTCTCCCTAGGTGCTGCAAAATACAAGCATCAGTACAAAGAACTGAGAGGCTAAATCATACAATAGGGGGGGGGAAGAGCCAAACAGGTGGCCTGTAGTGCCAACGGGGGGATCCCGTGTGTAAGGTGTAGAAAGGGCCACAGCGCCAAGTGGTGTGAAAGGCCTGGCGCCGTAAGATTGCCTCATCCGAGTCTCCCTGGATGCGGTCGTACTGTCCTCGCAGGGTGTGGATCAACTCCTGCCAAATCCCCCGTACAGTCTCTGCTGGTGGCTCCAATCTCCCCTCAAAGGCCGTAAAGCATCGGGTCCTCCAGGTGAACCAGATGGTGAGGCTGCTGAGGAGCTCGTAAATCCCTCTCCTGTGTCCAGCTGGCGGACGAGAAATTCGGTGCCGGAACCAGGCGAGGCTGGCCCCTAATAAATCTGATGGCCTGACTGCCCTGCTCCATCTCATAGCCCATAGCAGGCCCTGACGAAGTCGACCAAGCAGTGGAACCCCACGTAAACATACCCTCTGGAGAGAGGGGGGCCAGAATACGCAGCATCCGCAGCCAAATCTGCTACGCCTGAGGGCAATCCCAAAGGCAATGTCTCTGTGTCTCCATAGGGTGGCCGCATCGGACACAGGCCGCCGGAAGACCGCTGTAAACAAGCCAAGTACCAACTGCTGAGTCCTTGTGGGCGACCAGCCACTGAAAAGTCGAGATCCTGCGGGCCTGTCGACTAGCCCAGAGCCGACGAGCCCAAAAATCCTCCAGGAACTCCTGTGAGAGTCCCTGTAGTCGCCAATGCCCCGCTGCCGCGCTGGAGAGACCGTCCTCCTCGCCGTCAAAATATGTCGCCCTAGCCGAACAGTATACTGGAAAAAGGTGATCTCTGTGGCCTCAAGGGATGCATAAGGATCATGCCACTCGTACTCCCCGGGGTCCCACTGTAGCCGGGCCAAGGGGCGCGCTGCATATGCCCATATGCGCCAATCCGGGAGCACATCAGCAGGGTTGGGGTCAATATGCCACTTCCGAGAAGCGGCAGCCACTACCCGAATCCTCTGAAAGGTGCACTCTGCAACCAAAGGCGACTCCACCTCCACTCTCTGGAGTCTGCCCGCATCCTGAATCTCATAGTAGAGGCAACTGCCATCCTCAATGCAAGCTCTGACAGCAATCAGGATCTCCAACAGTGTAAAGGCTCCCATCCACCGTGGGGCCACTGGCTCGAGAGGCGTGAACCACTCCTCTGTGAGTGCCTCCTGAATATCATCCCTCATAATCAACCCCCCTCTGAAGTGACTCAGCCTCTCCACCTGGATCTCCTCTGGTAGACTGCAGAAGGCTTGCCAGTCTCCAAAACTACGAGCTGGGCCTGCCGCTAAAGGCCCCCAGGCTAGCCGAGGTCGAGAACCCAGCATATGACCCTGCTCTGTTCGAACCGCTGGGCTCCAGATGAGCGGCTGTCTGGCCTGCTCCTCAACACAAGAAGGAGGTCGCTGAGAGAGCCCCGGTCTCAGCAGCTCCCAAGCTCTTAGGATACTCAAAGCAAATCTGTCCTCCCATCCTCTACTGAGGCCTGTCCTCCTCATCTCTATAAAGATCCAGCGAATCTCTGGTGCCCAAGTGCCCCCTGCTGGGGGCACCTGAGCCTGCAGCCGCTGCAAGAGGAGCTCTTTCCAAGGCTCAGCGCCTGGAAGCAACCCCCGAACAATAAGCTTCCCCAATAAAGCTCTACTCTGATCGACGACTGGATCTATAATGCCCAAACCTCCCTGAGCCAGTGGAAGTGTAATAACTGCCCATGCAACCTTTGCCGAGCTGGCTGACCATCCCGCCCAGACCACAGAAAGTTCCTGATCAGCCTTTGTACCTGGCTGATGCAAGAGCTCGAGAAGATCCAGCAAGACGTAATGTACCACATGGTCGCTAACAGCACCTGATTTGCCACCACCACCCTCCCAGCCAAGGATAGTCGAGCTGTACTCCAATACAAAAGCTTCTTCCGAATGCTCAGAAGAAGCGGGGCAATCTGCTGCTCAGGTGACAAATCTAGGCCAATCTGGCATCCCAAATACCGCACTGCTGTGCCTGGAGGAATCCATCTAAAACCAGGGTCCGGGCTCCATGTCGGAGTGGAAGCACTACTGATCCAAAAGGCCACTGTCTTGCGCCAATTGATCAATGCTCCCGAAGCTGCACTAAAAACCTGGAGCGACTGCTCTGCCCGAAGAAGATTGGCCTCTTGGCCATGCAAAAATAAGCCCGTGTCGTCTGCAAACTCAGCATCAAGCAGGTCCTCCCCTCGGACTGGGAGCTGAAGTCCTCTCAAACCGACCTCCTCTGCCGTCAAATACATGCTCATAGCCTCCGCAAAGAAGAGAAAAAGAAAAGGGGCGAGGGGACACCCCGGACGGACTGATCTGGTCAGCTCAAAACTCGGCCCCCGTCCTCCTGCAATCAACACCTGGCTGCGAGCTGTGGAATACAGAGCCGCCACCCCTCTGATCCATCCTGGCTCAAAGCCTAGGTGAAGCATAGTGCCCTCTAAGAAACCCCAATCAACTCTATCGTATGCCTTCTCAAAATCGAGAAGCATCACGACCAAGTCCTCGCCTAGAAATCTAGCTCAGGACGTCACCTCCCAGAAAGTAAAGATGTTGTCAAGGATACTGCGCTCCTTGACAAATCCTGTCTGAGTAGCATGAATCAACTCCCCCAGGAACAGCTGGATCCTCAAACTCAAGGCCTTTGCTAAGACCTTGTAGACAGTATTGAGGATCGTAATAGGCCTCCAATGCCTAATATCATCTGATACTCCCTCCCCCTTGGGGATAAGATAGATCAAGCCCTCTGAAAAGCTCTGCGGCATCACCCCAGTGTCCAAAACATGCTGAAAGCCCCTGCGGAGGCCTGGCCCCAAAAGGTCCCAATAGCGCATAAAAAAGGCTGGCGTCAGTCCGTCCTCCCCTGGGCAACTATGTCGCGGCAGGACCCTCAAGGCCTTGGCAAGCTCAATCTCTGACAGAGGCGCACCTAGAACTGTACGCATACGGTCTGTGACCCTCCTTTGCACATGGGCCCACACAGTCTGTCTGCAAACATCTCGATCCTCAGTGGCAGGCTCCGCTGAAAGCAGGTCTCTATAGAATGCAGTGGCAATGGCTCTGATCTACCCAAGCTTAGTAGCTACCGATCCATCCGGTCTACCAAGCTGGCAGACTCCTGCTCGCGCATGACGGGGCCCAGTGATCTCAAAAAACTCTCCAGTCACTCTATCGCCAAGCTGCGTCCACTGAGAGGCCTGACGATGATAGTAAAACTCATGTCTCTGCTCCTCTACCTCTCGAACCTCCTGACGTGCCTGGCTCAGCTGGGACGCCACCCACTCACATGCAGGCTGCTGCTCTTGAAGGCGCTGTAGCGAAGCAAGGCTGCGTCTCAGCCGATGCTCCCGCTCGCGAATCTCTCCCAACCGTGTCAAAGCTGCAGCATGTAGAAAAGAGCTAAGATCGATGAGTCCCTGGGCACACTGGCCCGCTGCATCTTGGTCAGAGCACTGACTATCATGCCAGATCCTCTCAATGTCCTCAGCGAGACTGGGATCTGTAAGTACCCTCTCTGGGATCCTCAACTGCAAGCTGGGCTCCCGTGTCCTCTCCTCCAATGTCAAGATAACTGGCGCATGATCTGAAAATGAGGTGCCAGTGAGAATGCCGACGGAGCCCCCTCGCTCCCCTAACCAGTCGCCCACATAAAAGCGATCAATCCGTGATAGATTAGTCCCTCCCTGCTGGCGATCCGATCGGGAGAAACTAAGACTGTCCTGAGACCGGGAGAAAGCCCCATGCTGCCATGCATCAGTGATCCTCAGTGACATGCACAACCGGTCCCAAGCTGCAAGCTCCGTGCCGTGCACTGTAACATGACTGCCTCCCACCCTATCTGCCGGGTCCTCAAGCATGTTGAAGTCTCCCCCGACACACCAATGTGCGGCCTCTGGCAATGCATCCGTAACCTGGGTCCAGAACTCTGCTCTGGCACTAGCATGATTGGGCGCATAGACGTTGAGCACGCCCAATAGCTCATCATGCATCCTCAGAATGACATACTGTGCTCTACCAGGCACAATGATCCCTCGATCCACAATGGCCTGCTGCCATACATGTGCAATGACCATGCATACTCCTCCCTGTCCACCCAAAGGACCAAACCCTGCAGACCAAAAAGTGTCCCATCTACCAGGCATCACCGAACCATATCTCCGGATCCTGCTCTCACCCAAGTGGTGCTCCTGCATCATCAAAATATCAATGCTGCCACCAACCAGGCATCTCTGAAGCTCCTACCTCAAGCAACCACGATAGCGTATAAAATGTGCTCCGCCAAGGCCCTGTACATTCCATGAGATGATCCTCATGGATGCCCTGCTGAGGTGGATGTTGTCTCAGCCGTACGGCGGGCCTTCGCAAGCGGCTTGGATGGAGAGTAGTCCCCATCCGAGTGGCTGCGAATCTGCCCACAGGGTGTGCTGCAAGAATCCCGGATTAGGCGCCAGTGGGGCTGTGGCGCATGGCGACTGCCTCCCGCTCTGACAAAGCAACCTCGTGTATACACACATATCCAGGGTCGCGTGCTAAGTCTGCCACTATGTGAACGACCAAATGCCGAATCCCTGAGGTATCCACACTCCCGGGATCTAAGAAAAAATGAGCCAACTCCCAAAGTCGGCCTATCACATGTGATGAGAAAACTCAACTGCCTGAGTCTTCAAAGTGCTGAGAGCGAGCTCTAGAGTCCACTCCCGGTCGCAAGGGCCACATAGAGGGAACGAGAAGGCCACCACTGAGTCTAGTGCCTCCTCCCCGCAGGCCGGAGGTATCACTACATGAACTCGAATGGGTGCTGGCTCATGGGGGCCCTCTGCTCCAAAAAGCCGTGTGAAGGTATAATCAAAAGCCTCCGAGCGCTGTCTAAAGCCAAGGCGACTCAGCCGACTGCGAATAGATGAAATCCGTGAAGCCCTAATCGGCATAGGTCTCCTCTGTGATGCTCGAGCGAGGTCAGTGCTCAGCACTCTCCGGACTGCAGACGCCAGGGAACTGCCAGGGCCTCCCGGGAAGGTGAGGCGGGCGGAGGGGGAGGAGGGGGAGGCGAGGGGGGTGGAGAGGGAGCCGCTGCCGAAACCGGAGCGGAGGCGGGAGGAGGCGATGGTGGAAGCGAGGCGGTGGGGGGGGACGGGGGTGGGGGGGGTGAAGGAGGGGGTGCTGGCATCTCCTGGTCCTCAGTCGTTGCCGCGGGGGTCTCCTCCTGGAGGGGAGAAAAGCTGTTCCTCACAGGAACCCAGTGAGGCTGAGACTGTGGTTGCTGCTGCAGCGGTCTCTGGACGTGCTGTTGTGGCTGTCTCCCTCGGCGGCGCCCCTGTCCAGGCTGCCACTCCGAGGCCTCTGTGGCCTGAGCAGGTGTCCCGGAGGCAGCCTGTCGAGCCGAATCTGTGGGCGGGCCATCAGTAGCCTGCTGTGGTGAGGGTCGAGGTCTCCTGCGAGGGCAGGCCTTGGCCAGATGGCCGACCTGTCTGCAAATGAAGCACTGATTCGGGAGCCCCGAGAACTCCACTCTCTGATCTATCCATCCCCCCCTATCCTAGGTAGCTGAATGACCTTAGGAAGGGAGGAGATGTCAGACACCAACACTCTGACCGAAGGTAGCCCAGCTGCTCTGGCCACCATTGAAGCAGCTGAGGGGCCAGTCTCTAGTACCGAGCCCACCAATGCTCCGAGCGAGGGGAGGAGCGGAAGATACTCCCGGTGGAGTCCAGGGAAGCAAACTGTAACATGAAAAAGGCGCTCTCCTTGCTCCGCCCCGCTGCTGGGTCAAATCCATGCTGCCAAGGTCTGAAGAAAGCCCGAGCACCCCTGATGTCAAGGGGACTCATGGCAAGGACCTTGGCAACACTCTGGGCGGCCTCGAACTCGATCTGGTAATGTCCACGGCCCAATAGCTATACATCCAGGATCTTGCCCACATTTGCAAGAAGGCGGGCCTCAAGAAGATCCCGGATCTCCTCTCTGCTGGGGCGAGTGCCGACTATATGGCAGATGGTGGAATGTGCCTGGAGGCGTTCCACCTCTGCGGCGAGGCTCGCTTCCTCTTCTGGCGAAAGAGAAAGCTTGATGGGGGTATCCTAAGGGGCGGTCGAGGGGGCTGCAGAAGAGTCCCTCTGAGGTGGGGCGGGAGGAGCCTCCATCAGAGTCTGAAGCTGTGGCGAAGGCGGAGCGAATGCGATACCTGCAAGAACCGAGCTGCACGCGAAGGGCGGAGAGGGAAGGCGGGAGGATTAAAAAAAAAAGAAAGAACCCCAGGGGGCGGAAAAAACAGCAAGAACGGGGGGGGGGGGGTTAAGGCGACGAAGAAACAGGGGGGCGGGAGCAGCGCGAAAGGAGAGGCTGTGGGGGGAGAGAGGGCTGGTGGAGGGGGGGGGGACGGGGCGCTGATGAGGGGAGGGGGCGCGAAGGCGAACTGAAGGGGGGGGGGGCGAAGGCGAACTGAAGGGGGGGGAGCGAAGGCGAACTGAAGGGGGGGGGGAGCGAAGGCGAACTGAAGTGGGGGCGCGAAGGCGAACTGAAGGGGGGGGGGAGGGGGGCGCTTCAGCGCGAGAGAGGGAGAGAAAGCGAGGAGAAGGGGGGGGGGGGCGCGATGGTGAGAAGAGGGGGCGCAAAAGCACTGGTAGGTGGGTGACAGGGCGTGAGGAAGGGGAGGCGAGGGGCGAGCAGCGCGAGCAGGGGGGTGACGGCGGGAGCTTCAGCGAGCCAGTAACGTAGTAGCCAGAGATTCTTGCCGAATGGCAAGTTCTTTTAATCAACAAGTGGCCTGACACTTGTTAGAAAGTGGATCAAAGTGAGACAAGTGGCCTCACACTTGTCACTTCAGCTATTGTGTGGCTCTCCACTTGTCATCGTAGCCTTCTCTTGCCATTTTAGCTCATGGGAGGCCCAAATCTATAAATTGGAGCCCTCTCTCTTCATTAATAGAGGCTCTCTTGCTGCACACTAGCCTCTACCACCGTTGAAGGCTTCCCTAATGATGGCTACTCTCTCTCTCTCTCTCTCTCTTGAAGGCTGCCCATGAAGAATACCAAGTGTTGGGGACTGTTTTGGAGGCTTCCATCGCGAAGAAATACTGAAGGCAAGGGAATTTAATCATTTATTATGATTTCTAGCCATTGTACTTGTTGCACCAGCATTTGTACTTGCTGTACTTGCTATACCAGCCACCGTACCGACTGTACCAGCCTCTGTATCTGTTGTACCAACCATCGTACCGGTTGTGCCAGCCACTGTACCTATTGTACTAGTCATTGTACCTACTATACTAGCATTTATACTTGTTGTACCAGCCACCGTACCGGTTGTACCAGCCACTGTACCTGTTGTACCAGCCATTGTACTTGCTGTACCGGCTGAATGGAGAGCTGTACTTGCTGTACGAGCTCTATTGCATGAAGACCCGTGGTTTTTGGGAAAGAATCAGTACCCACACGGAGGTATATGGATTATATTGTTGGCTCGGCATTTCTACAGCCTATGTTCCGGCTTGGTAGCCTTGTGTTGGGCTGTGTTATGGCATTTGTATAGGGATAATCCGGCATCTCCCGTGGGGAGAGTAAGGCCCTCAAAGCTTGTACATGATATTATTCTCCTTGGGTAATAAAATACTCCAAGGGGGGAGTCGGCCCATTCCGGCCTCTATGCGGTGTCACACGTGCATGCTCCATTTTCAGCATTTGTGGATGTTTTGTCTAGCTTTATGTTTTATGCAAAGTGATGATGGATATGTGTTAAGGCTGTGGCCATGTTTAAGTGTTTTAACATGCATTGATGGTATCAACAAGTGTGTAAAAGGCCCTAGTCTCCCGGGCACCCGCCGCGAGTTTCATTGGTATCAGAGCATAGGCTTTCTTGGAAGCGGAGGCTTCCTTCTATTAATAAGGAAGAGAAAAGATCTCAAGTGGGGACCACACTTACCATCATTGCTGTTAAGCATGGCCAGTCGCTTCATAGCTTATGAAGCAAGAGCATGAGCAATAGACAGCTTGTTGATCTAAGGATTTATGAATTCATTTTATTTTGGAAGTATGGAGTTGGCTTTATGTGCACACGTTTAGCTTTCTTTCCATATGGATATTGTGGATTATATTATCAAGCTTACAGGCAAGCTATATGGAGATATATCTCACGATATGTTAAGGATATGGTGACGAGATATTTCTTTTGGCTTCATGACCAACCTAGCAAAGAAAAGCTAAGTATACTTTGAGTTTGCGAAGTTGGTGCTTTTGCTATTTACTGTGAAGTGTTTTTGATGTTCACTAACCCTTGTATAGCCATGCAAGGAGAAAGGTGTTGTTGTTTGCCTTGAGATGGTTTCAGGGAAACATTGTTTATGGCTCCCTTTAATGGGATGAATTCTATCTGCTCTCTATTGTTCCACCCACATGGTAGAAACAATCTTCAAGAGAGCACGTAGGACAAGAGAACACTACACAGGGTATGTTGTGCTTGTCACTACCCTTTGAAGTGCCCATGTTCCCTTCCATCTGCTCTCTATTGTTCCACCCTCACATGGTAGAAACAATCTTCAAGAGAGCATGTAGGACAAGAGAACACTACACAGGGTATGTGAATCATGAGTTTCATAAGTCCAATGCATCCCAAATAAAGGGAGCCAAAAGGAATAATCCATCCCTTGGAGTACAGGTGGACTTTATCCATAAAAGCATCATATCCATGAGATATCCAAAGATTTCTTCTCGATAAACTCGGACAGATTCGTCCATAGAAATTGCTTGTGAAGCCCAATATCTATATAAATCTCATCTAAGAAAGAAATCTCCATGGATATAATTGGATTTTTGAGACCGTCTCGTCTCGCCCACTTGATGGAACATGATTATATCTTGAATATATGGCTTGAAGCTTAAAGTTGCGGACAACTTTTAAGAAGCTGGGGAGGATGTCACTAGCCTGGACATTTCCCAGTCTGAAAGGGGTCTGGTGGACTCCAGGATGTTTAAATATTTGGAAAGTACAAGCTTTGGGAATGGGGGATTATCCTAGAATACAAAGGATCACACTCCTAAAATTTAGGAGAGTTGCTATTTTTGGCCCGACTTCGATGGAAATTCTGTTCGCGTCATTACATCTGGAATTGAGCAAATACCAAGAGTTGGTAAAGTGCCTATGACAGAATGTCTACCAGTTGGGATATTTTTAGAGATAAAGTTTATGGAAGGACCCATCTCTTAGATTGGGACATGTGGCAAGGAGATGGACCAAAGTGAGACAAGTGGCCTGACACTTGTTAGAAAGTGGATCAAAGTGAGACAAGTGGCCTCACACTTGTCACTTCAGCTATTGTGTGGCTCTCCACTTGTCATCGTAGCCTTCTCTTGCCATTTTAGCTCATGGGAGGCCCAAATCTATAAATTGGAGCCCTCTCTCTTCATTAATAGAGGCTCTCTTGCTGTACACTAGCCTCTACCACCGTTGAAGGCTTCCGTAATGATGGCTACTCTCTTTCTCTCTCTCTTGAAGGCTGCCCATGAAGAATACCAGGTGTTGGGGACTGTTTTGGAGGCTTCCATCGCGAAGAAATACAGAAGGCAAGGGAATTTAATCATTTATTATGATTTCTAGCCATTGTACTTGTTGCACCAGCATTTGTACTTGCTGTACCTGCTATACCAGCCACCGTACCGGCTGTACCAGCCTTTGTACCTGTCACCATTTGGCCACCCGAATGGTTCACTCTTGCTTTCACACTATGTACATATTGGATTGGTGTCCATGGCTTATGGAATGTGCCTATGCATGTGATTGACACGTGTCATGCTGTATAGTTGGATATGATATTCCGTTGGGACTTGACGTTATCATGCACGGAATATCTGGAGGACTTGGCTTTCCGCCTGGACTTGTGCCTTTGTGTACATGCCCGGAAACGCCTGGAGGATTGGCTTTCCACTGGGTCTGGTATCGCATATACTTGCTTGATCTTATATGGTTTTCACTGGGTCTGGTATCGCATATACTTGCCTGGAAACGCGGGATCTTATATGGTTTCATGAACGGAAAGTGCTCATGCCAATGCTGTATTGCATAGCATCTTTATGTGCTTGGTTGCAAATGAAATTGCATGTTGCTTTCATGTCTGCATGACCTATGTGTAGTTCCAGGCTAGGAGACACCCGCCCGTGAACCGTGCGTGTGAAACTGTCTGCTGACATGGTTGTGTGGCATGTGAATAGGTGGTAAGTATTACCCAATCTAGGCTCAAATAGCCTTTAGGACTTAGCCAATATTTATAAGTGAGTGCGTTCCCACTTCATTAAAGTTTGGGCGTCCAAAAGTCACTTATAAATTATGACCGCTTCCAAGTTCACACTTATTGAAGTCCCGAGGGCGGACAAGACTCGATGTCCAGGACGACCTGATCCTCCCTTTTTACTCATAAACGGGTGTCTCCCCATGTCCTCTCACCTGATTGGACCCCAATTCACTTACTTATCAAGAGAAAATTCGTGTTTTCTCTTCATGAGGATTTTTGGAGGTTGAAAAACTCTGTTTTTCCACCATTTCTCTCCATTTCCAAGCTCTCCATAGCCATACCCAACTTGCTAGGGTGTTTTCTAAGCTTCCAAGAGTGTTTCCAAGTGCTAATCACTCTCCTACTCACTCCCAATGACTGAAATTCAGCAAAACAGCTCTCATTTTTGCTGTAATTTCTGGTCTTTTTGCTGAAAACCCTAATTTCAGCCTTCCTTTCTCAAGTTGAACCATAGGGGAAGCTTTCCCAGGGTTCCCTTCATCCTCTTGAAGACTTTTGTCGCGAAGGATTGCGGTGAATCGAAGATATCAACACTTCTAAAGCTTCCAACGCGAAGGCTTCCGCTTGCAACAACTTCTATGAAGACTGGTAAGCTAATTGGACAATGTGTTGTCATTACTTATTCAGTAGAAGGGCAGGACTCCTTGTTTAGCCGCCCTGTGTAGTATTTCTCTTGTCCTATGTGCTCTTGAAGATGTTGCTACCTTGCTTGGTAGAACATAGAGCCAATGGTAGAGAATATGGGCACTGAAGTCGGACCGGGCATCAAGGCAGCTACTTGGTGATCTACATCGATATACCATTGTTTTCTAAATGCTGAATTTCATATGCATTGGCATGGAGGATTTGGCAATGGATGCCCGTGAAGCTATGTATTGAATTTCTCCAATAGTAATGCAATTTACTCAAGGGAGGGGTCGGCCGTTCCGGCTCATTGTGTGTCTCTTGTCAATTCAGCAATTTACTTCTTGTATTTGAGCAAGTGTCCTTCAAATCTTAGTGTATTTAAGTGTATTGATTAGCATTGTGTTCAACTAAGTTACATTGGTATCAGAGCATATGGTTCTCTTTCACTTCTATCGTGAGAGACGATTACCGTGAACACTAGCTATCTCTACACTTAGAACATTATGGACAGCCATACAATGAATGTTGGAGATGCTAATACAAGAGGCAAGGACAATGAAATGCATGCCTCCAATGCTTTACAGGATGAGCAAACTCATGTGGTGCACAATAGGGAACATGAATATGTGGGACAGCCGTCCCGTGGCAAAGAGAAGATGCAAGAAGAAGAGTCCATAGTCTTGAGGGCTGAACTTACTCGTATGCAGGCTCTTCTCCATGCACAACAAGAAGAATTGAATCTCTATCGCTGCGAGGATCCATTGGTACATGATCGTTTGAAGGCCAAGAAAGCTGAATCTTATATGGATCATGCAATGGCAATGATTGCTCAAGAGTTGCACATGCAACCGAGGGATGCAGCACGTGCATACTTGGTTCGTACCGAGGATGCCTATGCAGAAAAGGCAACCATCTCACATGTCTTGGAATCCCCACTGGTGCCCGAACAAGAACTTATGTCTAAGAGGATAAATCTCCATGCTATGGGAGAGGAACAATCAGTGACTTAACGCCATGCAGGAATACCTCATGTAGCCCGTGAAGGATACAATGTTTATGGCAGTGGTCAAAATGTATGTCAAATGCCATTGCCGACTGAAAATGTACATGCACAACACATGCAACATGGGCTGCAATTTTCTGTTGGTGCAGGTATTCCGCGTATCTCTCATGCCACTCATGCCTTCGAGTGTGCTCATGAGGGAGAAGTTATGGCTGAAAATGTATCAATGCATGTTGAGGGGCCAGCCATGCCTCATGCTTACAGGGCACATATATCTATGCCTTATGCATCACCTTTTGGTCCAAAAATGATGCCAGTTACAGGGGCTGTCCCAATGGACAAACATGGGGGAAAACATGTTGAGATGCACACACATGTTGAGATGCACACACATGCATCAAAGTCTCGTGACTTCAAAGCTGGAGACAAATTTGTGAAGTTTGACACATATCATGGGGAATATGATGCATCAAAGGCACTTGCTTTTATTGCCCAGTTTGATATTGCTTGCATTGATGAGGATTTCACTCAGAAATCCATGATCCGGCATGTAAGCATGTTCATGAAAGGCACTGCTGCCCATTGGTGGCTCACGGAGAAGCTCTCACCGAATCTTGTTAGATCATGGGAAGAGTTCAAGGAGAGGTTCTATGCTCAATTCTTGCCTCCCAATGCATTGAATGAGATAACAATGAAGTGGGAATGGGTAAAGCAAAATGAGGGGGAATCGGTAAATGCATATGTACAAAAGTTTTGGAAAGTGCTCTTGGAGGTGTCTCCATTTATGCATGTCACCGAGGTGGAAAGGAAGAGAAGGTTTCAATCGGGATTGCAACCCGTGTACAAAGCGGGATTACAAATGTATCCTGGTCATACCTTACATCAATTAACTGTAGCCGCCACCGCCACCGAGCAATTGGAACTCAAATTGAGTCGATCCAATAAGGCTAAACCCTCATTTCAAGGCAAAGAGAGGGTTGTCCAAAACCTGCAAAATGATGGACAGCCACCTAAAAGAGACCAAAACCAAGCCAAATCGGGTCCAAAAGCTGAAAATAAGTTTACTAAAAAGCGCCCTTGTAAGTCGGCAAACTTTGGTCTTAGTGCTGAGAAGAAGAAGCAATATATGCGTGAAGGCAAATGCTTTACTTGTGGTTGGCAGCACTGAGCACATGGCAAGAGCATGCCCAAATAAGAAGAACAAAGCTGAAAATGTTAATGTACCGAAGCCTGATGTGCATATGGTTCCGGATGTGCAGGGCAACACTTCACATGATAGCACAGATAGGGTTGTATGCAAAGCTTGGAGATAACTCAAGAATCAGCCCGCTTTGTTTATGTTTAATGATTGTGCAACGGAGAATTTTATATCCACTCAGATGGCAGCTGCTTTGGGTATTGAAGTGGAGGACATGGGTCCTCAAATTGAAGCAGGGACTGCCTTTGTTGGTAGAGAAGTGCAGGTCATGCCTATTTTTGGCAAGTTGCGCATACACATTCAAGGCTATGTGGATCATGAGAATTTTCTTGTGGCGCCTTTGAATGGCTGTGAAGTATTGCTTGGAAAGCCTTGGCATACACGTATTGATCCGTGCAAGGCTTACAAGACTAACAGGATCACCTTCATGCATAAAGGCTGAGAACATGTAATTGATGCTAGTGAAGAGGGTGATACCATTCCCCTTGTATCTCATGTACAAATTAAGAAAGTAATGAAAAAGAGTATTTTTGCGTACTTGATTATTGTACGAGATCTTGTTGAGGAAAATAATGTACATGTAAACACTCTTTGTAATGACAGGCTGAAATTTTTGCAAGAGCACAATGATTGTTTTGTTGATGAGTTACCAAATGAGTTACCACCTATACGACCGGAAGATCATCGCATTGATCTTGTGCCGGGTAGCTCACCACCTAATAGGCCAACCTATCGTGTAAGTGCATCCCAAAAAGAGGAGATCATGAAGCAAGTAAATGAGCTTCTTGAGAAGGGTTTGGTTCAGCCAAGCTCTTCCCCATATTGTTCACCCGTCCTCTTAGTTCAAAAGAAGGATGGATTCTTTCGTATAGTTATGTGTGTGGATTATAGAGCTTTGAATAAGCTTACCATCAAGAATCGGTTTCCGATTCCACGCATAGACGACATCCTTGACAAGTTGGATGGATCGGCATGCTTTAGCCAAATTGATCTCAAGAGTGGATATCATCAAGTGCGTGTAGTGCCTCAGGATGTACGCAAAACTGCTTTCAGGACAGCATTTGGGATTTATGAGTATCTTGTTATGCCTTTTGGTCTTACAAATGCCCCGGCTACATTCAATAGAATGATGGATCGCATATTCCGTGGGTACAGGAAATTTACAGGTGTCTTCTTTGATGACATCCTAGTCTTCTCGAAGACTGAAGAAGAGCATAAAGCTCATTTGGCTATTGTTTTTGAAGAGCTCCATAAGCATAAACTCTACATAAATGCAAAGAAGAGTGAGTTCTTCTTGTCAGAGATACATTATCTTGGGCATATTGTGTCCAAAGATAGAGTGCGGATGGATCTTGCAAAGATTGATGCAATTCGGAATTGGCCCGAATTGAGTTCGGTGCACGAGATCCGTTTCTTGGATTATGCTCTTACTATCGCAGGTTCATTCGTTGCATGGATTGCTTCTCCTTTGCATGATTTGACAAAGAAGAAGGCCGTGTTTAAATGGACTAATGTAGAGAGAGATGCATTCCTCAAATTGAAAGATGCAACTACTTATGGTCCAGTGTTGATCGTTCCGGATTTGCAAAAGCCTTTTTGTGTGGAATGTGATGCATCTGGAAATTGCATAGGAGCTGTTCTTAATCAAGAAGGACATGCCGTGGCTTATGAGAGTCGTAGATTGCATGATGCAGAGCTATCTCAGCTCTTGGCTGTAATTCATGCACTTACTATATGGAAACATTACCTTCTTGGGGCTGATTTCACTGTGAAGACAGATCACCAGAGTTTGAGATATTTTCTTACTCAAACTAAGTTGTCAGAGAAGCATATGAGGATGGCCAATTTCCTCTCTGTGTTTCATTTTCAGATCTTGCATACCCCGGGAAAGAAGAATGTAGTGGCTGATGCATTGTCACGAAAGCCGTATGTAGCAGCTATCTCGGTTGCCTCTCATGGGGACTTGTCTACCATGCGTGATTTGTATCATACAGATGCTGATTTTACCACTATTTGGACTGATTTGATGGCTGGTCATGCACATGCCTCATATGTGATCAAAGAGGGTTATCTCATGAAAGATAATTGCCTATGTATGGTATCTGACATGAGGCAGAAGGTTTTGGATGAGTGCCATGCTCCTCCTTATGCTGGTCATAGAGGCATAATGCCTACTACGCACATGATTGAGCGGTATTTCTTTTGGCCAAATATGCGGAAGGACATAGAGACACGTGTACGTGCATGTATCACTTGTCAAAAGGTCAAATTTGATAGCGGCCATTGCCTATTCCCACGCAGCCATGGGAAAGTATTACAATGGATTTCATTATGGACTTGCCACGTACCCAACAGGGTAATGATGCAATTTGGACAATTGTGGACAGGTTTAGCAAGCAAGCTCATTTCTTTTGCTGGTCAAAAAGACCATCAAAGCTGAGCATATGGTTAAAATATACCTTCACAAGTGTTCAAACATCATGGAATGCCGAAGTCCATTGTGGGGGATAGAGATCCCAGGACTACAAGTCTCTTTTGGCGGGCCTTATTTGATAATATGGGCACCAAATTGGACTTCTCATCAGCTTATCACCCTCAAATAGATGGGCAAGGTGAGGCTGCAAATTCAGTTGTGTTGGATCTCTTGAAATGTTATGTAGCGGATCAGAAGTGTTCTTGGGAGAAGTACTTACCGCTTGTGGAATTTGCATACAACAACACAGTACATGCATCTACAGGAAAGGCCCCGTTTGAGATTGTTTATGGTAAGGTGGTTTTGCCACCCATCCTTCGCACAAAGGATGAGATATTTGCAGCTGATGAGTATGTAAGAGACTTGGATATTGCTTTTGCTCAGGTGTGGACAGCCATTGCAAGGTCACAAGACAAAAAGGCTGCCGACAAGCATAGAATGCAATTGGATGTTAAAGAGAATGATTGGGTATTGCTGAAATTTGAGAAAGCAAGACTTGCAAAGAGGCCTGGCAAAGAGGGTGTATATCCTTGTAACCAGGTACTATGGGCCTTTTTCGAGTGATCGAGAAGATCAATGAAGTGGCTTTCAGATTGGCATTACCTAGTCATTGGCACATACACAATGCTTTTCATGTGAGTCTCCTTCGCAAGTATGTAGGGCCGGAGCCTAGTGAAATGGTCATTGAGGATCCACCAGAAGTGGATGAGCTTGAGGAGATCTTGCAGCCAGAGCAGATTGTGTATCACAAGGAACGCAAGCTTGCTGCTGCAGGCAAAGTTGTGAGGCGTTACCTTGTGAAGTTTAAGAACTATCTTTCCATTGATGCTAAATGGGTAGATAAAGAGTTCTTCAAAGATTGCCCGCATGTGCTTCATACATATTTGGATGCATTTCAGTTGCGGACAACTGTTTAGAAGCGGGGGGGAATGTCACCATTTGGCCATCCGAATGGTTCACTCTTGCTTTCACACTATGTACATATTGGATTGGTGTCTATGGCTTATGGAATGTGCCTATGCATGTGATTGACACGTGTCATGCTGTATAGTTGGATATGATATTCCGCTGGGACTTGACGTTATCATGCTCGGAATATCTGGAGGACTTGGCTTTCCGCTGGGACTTGTGTCTTTGTGTACATGCTCGGAAACGCCTGGAGGATTGGCTTTCCACTTGGTCTGGTATCGCATATACTTGCCTGGAAACGCGTGATCTTATATGGTTTCATGAATGGAAATTGCTCATGCCAATGCTGTATTGCATAGCATCTTTATGTGCTTGTCTGCAAATGAAATTGCATGCTGTTTTCATGCCTACATGACTTATGTGCAGTTCCGGGCTAGGGGACGCCCGCACGTGAACCGTGCGTGTGAAACTGTCTGCTGACATGGTTGTGTGGCATGTGAATAGGTGGTAAGTATTACCCAATCTAGGCCCAAATAGCCTTTAGGACTTAGCCAATATTTATAAGTGAGTGCGTTCCCACTTCATTAAAGTTTGGGCGTCCAAAAGTCACTTATAAATTATGACCGCTTCCAAGTTCACACTCATTGAAGTCCCGAGGCGGACAGGATTTTGGAGGTTGAAAAACTCTGTTTTTCCACCATTTCTCTCCATTTCCAAGCTCTCCATAGCCATACCCAACTTGCTAGGGTGTTTTCCAAGCTTCCAAGAGTGTTTTCAAAGTGCTAATCACTCTCCTACTCACTCCCAATGACTGAAATTCAGCAAAACAGCTCTCATTTTTGCTGTAATTTCTGGTCTTTTTGCTGAAAACCCTAATTTCAGCCTTCCTTTCTCAAGTTGAACCATAGGGGAAGCTTTCCCAGGGTTCCCTTCATCCTCTTGAAGACTTTTGTCGCGAAGGATTGCGGCAAATCGAAGATATCAACACTTCAAAAGCTTCCAACGCGAAGGCTTCCGCTTGCAACAACTTCTATGAAGACTGGTAAGCTCATTGGACAATGTGTTGTCATTACTTATTCAGTAGAAGGGCAGAACTCCTTGTTTAGCTGCCCTGTGTAGTATTTCTCTTGTCCTATGTGCTCTTGAAGATGTTGCTACCTTGCTTGGTAGAACAGAGCCAATGGTAGAGAATATGGGCACTGAAGTCGGGCTGGGCATCAAGGCAGCTCCTTGGTGATCTACATCGACATACCATTGTTTTCTAAATGCTGAATTTCATATGCATTGGCATGGAGGATTTGGCAATGGATGCCCGTGAAGCTATGTATTGAATTTCTCCAATAGTAATACAATTTACTCAGGGGTTACTCAGGGGTGGGCCGTTCCGGCTCATTGTGTGTCTCTTGTCAATTCAGCAATTTACTTCTTGTATTTGAGCAAGTGTCCTTCAAATCTTAGTGTATTTAAGTGTATTGATTAGCATTGTGTTCAAACCAGTCATCGTACCGGCTGTACCAGTCACCGTACCGGTTGTACCAGCCACTGTACTTGTTGTACTAGTCATTGTACCTGCTAAACCAGCATTTGTACTTGTTGTACCTGCTGTACCAGCCACTGTACCGGCTGTACCAGCCACTATACCTACTGTACCAGCCACCGTACTGGTTGTACCAACCACTATACCTACTGTACCAGCCACTGTACCTGCTGTACCGGCTGAATGGAGAGTTGTACTTGTTGTACGAGCTCTATTGCATGAAGACCCGTGGTTTTTGGGGAAGAATCAGTACCCACACGGAGGTATATGGATTATATTGTTGGCTCGGCATTTCTACAGCCTATGTTCCGGCTTGGTAGCCTTGTGTTGGGCTGTGTTATGGCATTTGTATAGGAATAATCGGGCATCTCCCGTGGGGAGAGTAAGGCCCTCAAAGCTTGTACATGATATTATTCTCCTTGGGTAATAAAATACTCCAAGGGGGGGGTCGGCCCATTCCGGCCTCTATGCGGTGTCACACGTGCAAGCTCCATTTTCAGCATTTGTGGATCCAGCTTTATGTTTTATGCAAAGTGATGATGGATATGTGTTAAGGTTGTGGCCATGTTTAAGTGTTTTAACATGCATTGATGGTATCAACAAGTGTGTAAAAGGCCCTAGTCTCCCGGGCACCGGCCGCGAGTTTCATACAAAGTGTCATTGAAGCAAGGAAAGCTGATGCTATGGTGGATATGACCTTTGAGTCCATGGCTCATGAAGTGGGCAAGAAGCCAAGGGAGTTGGCACTCTCCGATGTCATTCGCAAGGGTGATCTCAAAGAAGGAGAGGATGGAGAGCTAGTATTCAAGAATCCACCCCGTTTGAAGCAGGGAGACCCAGTCTCTCAACAGTTGAGGTCTTTTATACACAAGAAAGAGGTATCAGTCGTTTATCGCCATGCATCTACTCCTCATGGGACAGGAGGCAACAAGTATGTGCATGTTGGAGCTAGTGGGCCACATGATGGCCTTGTGGATTCAAAGAATGTGTATCATGGAGAGAGTGGTCGGCATGCAAGCCGAAAGACTTTGCCCATTGAGTTGTCTCGTGGTGAGACATTGCATCATTTGGGGAGGTCACATGCATCGGGGCCACAAATTCATAATGCACATGCCACCGTACCTCTTGAAACATCTTTGATTGCCCATGAAGCCCATGCAGAGAGGGCTGCCTTGTTGGATAAGGAGAAGAGAAAAAGAGAAGAACATATATCACAGCCCAAGAAGATCAAGGAGTTCAAGGTAGGGGACAAGTTCGTGAAATTTGATGCCTTTCATGGAGAGTATGAATGATGTCTCTAAGGTGCTAGCTTTTGTGGCACAGTTTGACATTGCTTTTAGTGATGAGAACTTCACTGAGAAGTCCAGCATGTTCTTGAAGGGGACAGCTCCCCATTGGTGGATCACTGAAAAGGCCACCAAAGATCCCATTTGCACTTAGAAAGAGTTTTAAGGACAGATTTTATGCCCAATTTTTGCCTTGTAATGCGGAGCAAACTCTCACCCAAAAGTGGGATATACTTGAGCAAAAAGACAATGAAAGTGTGTAGCAGTATGTCAATAAGTTTTGGAAAGTGTTGCTTGAGGTAACTCCCTTTATGCAACTCTCTGAGGATAAAAGGAAGAGAAAGTTTCGATCCGGATTGCAACCAGCTTATCGTTCGGGCATTGAATTGCACCTGAAACATACTCTTTAGTAGCTCATAGCATGTGCTCTTGCTACGGAGCAATTGGTGCTAAAATTAAGCAAGATCAGGGAGGTTCCAAGGGCAAATAGAGGGTTGTCCCAAACCTGCAAAAAGGTGGACAGCCACCTAAAAAGAGCTTTCAGGAAGCCCAAAAGGGTGGTAAAGCTGAAAGAACCCCATCCAGAGACATTGCACCAAAGAAGAATAAGTTTCGCATGAAGACAAGCCACCAAAGGCAAATGTGCATGCCATACCGGATGTGCAGGGTACCACCAAGTATGATGGCAAAGAAAGAGTGGTATGCAAAGCTTGGGGACAAATCAAGGATCAGCTTGCCTTATTCATGTTTGATGATTGTGCAACAGATAATTTCATCTCTACATAGATGGCATCTGCCTTGGGCATAGAGATTGGGGACATGGGACCCCAAATTGAAGCACAAGCAGGTTAATGAGCTCTTAGAAAAGGGTTTGGTTCAGCCAAGCTCCTCACCCTTTTGTTCTCCTGTACTTCTTGTGCAAAAGAAGGATGGATCTTTCCGCATGTGCGTGGATTATTGAGCTCTAAACAAGCTCACATCAAGAACAGGTTTCCAATCCCACGCATAGATGACATCTTGGATAAGCTTGATGGTTCGGCTTGTTTCAGCCGTATAGATTTGAAGAGTGGTTACCACCAGATTAAAGCCATTCACGGTGGAATGTGATGCATGTGGGAATTGTATAGGGGCTGTTCTAAATCAAGAGGGTCATGCGGTTGCTTATGAAAGCTATCGATTGCATGATGCCAAGATCCATATGGACATTTATGAAAGCCGTCGATTGTATAATGCTGGATCCATATGGACAACTCAAAAATGCTATCATTGGTAGGTCCGTGTTGATTACCGATTTGCAAAAGCCATTCACGGTGGAATGTCATGCATGTGGGAATTGTATAGGGGCTGTCCTAAATCAAGAGGGTCATGAAGTTGCTTATGAAAGCCGTCGATTGCATGATGCCGAGATCCATATGGACATTTATGAAAAAGAGCTCTTGGCTGTAATTCATGCCTTAAAGATATAGAAGCATTATCTTCTTGGGACTGAATTTGTAGTCAAGACAGATCATCAAAGCTTGAGATATTTTCTATCTCAAACAAAGCTTTTGGGGAAGCAAATGAGAATGGCAAACTTTCTTTCCATGTTTCATTTTCAGATTGTACACAGTTCGGGAAAGAAGAATGTAGTGGTAGATGCATTGTCCAAGAAGCCTTATATAGCTGCAGTTTCAATGGCCTCTCATGGGGACTTATCTGCCATGCGTGATTTGTATCATTTGGATGTGCTGATTTTTCCCATATATGGACTGATTTGATGGCTGGTCACTCACATGCCTCTTATGTGATCAAAGAGGGTTATCTTATGAAGGATAACTAGTTATGTGTGGTGAAGAATATGCGTCCAAAGGTTATGGAGGAATGTCACGCTCCACCTTATGCTCGTCATAGAGGTATTTTACTTATGACATGTATGATCGAAAGATATTTCTTTTGGCCAAGCATGCATAAATACATTGAGGCATATGTATGCGTATGTATCACTTACCAAAAGGTGAAATTTGATAGGCAAAAGCCTCTAGGTTTGCTTCAGCCATTGCCTATTCCCTCGTAGCCATGGGAAAGCATTACTATGGACTTCATTATGGATTTGCCTAGATCCCAGCATGGGAATGATGCTATTTGGACCATTGTGGACAGGTTTAGCAAGCAAGCTCACTTCTTGCCCCTTAAGAAAACCATTAAAGTTGATCATATGGTGAAGCTTTTTCTTTCTCATATCTTCAAGCATCATGGCATGCCTAAGTCCATCGTGGGAGATAGAGATCCCAGAACTACGAGCCTCTTTTGGAGAGCTTTATTTGATAACATGGACACTAAGCTTGAGTTCTCATCTGCATATCACCCCCAAACAAATGGTATGGCTCCCTTTTACTGGGATGGATTATTCTTTTTGGCTCCCTTTATTTGGGATGCATTGGACTTATGAAACTCATGATTCACATACCTTGTGTAGTGTTCTCTCGTCCTACGTGCTCTCTTGAAGATTGTTTCTACCATGTGAGGGTGGAAAAATAGAGAGCAGATGGAAGGGAACATGGGCACTTCAAAGGGTAGTGACAAGCACAACATACCCTGTGTAGTGTTCTCTTGTCCTACGTGCTCTCTTGAAGATTGTTTCTACCATGTGTGGGTGGAACAATAGAGAGTAGATGGAAGGGAACATGGGCACTTGAGAGGGTAGTGTGAGTTGGTGGCCGAAATGCCTACAAACTATTGGTGGCCGAAATGCCTATAAACTATGTGTAGCAGAAATGCTTATGGAACACCAGGTTATCTATGCCTGCGAGTGATTGTTTTATCTTGTTACTTGAGCCCACCTCTCATCCAAGGTGTGTGGTCAGAGTACCAATACGGAGTGCAAGTGGTAAAGTGGACATGACGGGACTTATGTCTATGCCAAGGGTCATGTGGACCGATGTCTTGTTGGCAGGAGACTTATTTTGTCTCGCCCATTTACTTGGGACATGGATTATGATATATGGACTTATGGGACTATTTTGTCTCGCCCATTTACTTGGGACATGGATTATGATATCTGGACTTATGGGACTGATTTGTCTCGCCCATTTACTTGGGACATGATTATGATATCTGGACTTATGGGACTGTTTTTGTCTCGCCCATTTATCTTGGGACATGATTTTGATATTGGTATTATGGAGACTTATTTAGTCTCGCCCATTTCTTTGGGACATGGATTCTTCAGTTATATTGGATTTTTGAGACTGTCTCGTCTCGCCCAATCGATGGGACATGATTATATCTTGAATATATGGCATGAAGCTTAAAGTTGCGGACAACTTTTAAGAAGTTGGGGAGGATGTCACCAGCTTGGATATTTCCCAGTCTGAAAGGGGTCTGGTGGACTCCAGGATGTTTAAATATTTGGAAAGTACAAGCTTTGGGAATGGGGGATTATCCTAGAATACAAAGGACCACACTCCTAAAATTTAGGAGAGTTGCTATTTTTGGCCCGACTCCGATGGAAATTCTGTTCGCGTCATTACATCTGGAATTGAGCAGATACCAAGAGTTGGCAAAGTGTCTATGGCAGAATGTCTACCAGTTGGGATATTTTTAGAGATAAAGTTTATGGAAGGACCCATCTCTTAGATTGGGACATGTGGCAAGAAAGTGGACCAAAGTGAGACAAGTGGCCTGACACTTGTTAGAAAATGGATCAAAGTGAGACAAGTGGCCTCACACTTGTCACTTCAGCTATTGTGTGGCTCTCCACTTGTCATCGTAACCTTTTCTTGCCATTTTAGCTCATGGGAGGCCCAAATCTATAAATTGGAGCCCTCTCTCTTCATTAATAGAGGCTCTCTTGCTGCACACTAGCCTCTACCACCGTTACAAGCTGCCCTAATGATGGCTACTCTCTTTCTCTCTCACTTGAAGGCTGCCCATGAAGAATACCGGCTGTTGGGGACTATTTTGGAGGCTTCCATCGCGAAGAAATACTGAAGCTTATGTACTTGTTGTACCACCCATTGTACCGGCTGTACTAGCTTTTGTACTTGCTGTACCTGCTGTACCAGCCACCGTACCAGCTGTACCAGCTTCTGTACTTACTGTACCACCCATTGTACCGGTTGTACCAGCTTTTGTACTTGCTGTACTTGCTGTATCGGCTGTACCAGCCATTGTACCTGCTGTACCAGCCCTTGTATTGGCTGTACCAGCTTCTGTACTTGCTGTACCAACCATTGTACCGGCTGTACCAGCCATTGTACCTGCTGTACCGGCTGAATGGAGAGTTGTACTTGTTGTACCCTTTCTATTGCATGAAGACCCGTGGTTTTCGGGGAAGAATCAGCACCCACATGGAGGTATATGGATTATATTGTTGGCTCGGCATTTCTACAGTCTATGTTCCGGCTTCGTTGCCTCGTGTTGGGCTGTGTTATGGCATTTGTATATGCATAATCCGGCATCTCCCATGAGGAGAGTAAGGCCCTCAAAGCTTGTACATGATATTATTCTCCTTGGGTAATAAAATACTCCAAGGGGGGGGTCGGCCCATTCGTGTCTCTATGCGGTGTCACGTGTGCAAGCTCCATTTTCAGCATTTGTGGATGTTTTGTCCAGTTTTTATGTTTTATGCAAAAAGATGATGGATATGTGTTAAGGCTGTGGTCATGTTTAAGTGTTTTAATATGCATTGATGGTATCAACAAGTGTGTAAAAGGCCCTAGTCTCCCGGGCACCCGTGTGCGAGTTTCACTATATCATACAATAGGAGGGGGGAAAATCCAAACAGGTGGCCTGTAGTGCCAGCGGGGGGTACCCGTGTGTAGAGTATAGAAAGGGCCGTTGCGCCAAGTGGTGTAGAAGGCCTGGCGTCGCAAGATCGCTCGATTTGAGTCGCCCGGGATGCGGTCATACTGGCCTCGCAGGGTGTGAATCAACTCCTGCCAGATAGCCCGAACAGTCTCTGCTGGTGGCTCCTGTCTCCCCTCGAAGACCCTGAAACAACGGGCTCTCTAGGTGAACCATATGGTGAGGCTGTTGAGGAGCTCCCATCGTAAATCCCTCCCTGTGTCCAGCTGGCTGTTGAGAAATCCGGTGAAGGAACAAGGCGAGGCTGGCCCCCAATGAATCTGATGGCTTGGCTGGCCTTCTCCATCTCGTATCCCAGAGCTAGCCCTGACGAATTCGACCAAGCAGCGACTCCCCAGTATACATTCCCTCTTGAGAGATGGGGGCTAAAATGCGCAGAATCCTCAGCCAAATCTGCTGCGCTTGTGGACAGTCCCATAGGCAATGTCGCTGTGTCTCCAATGGGTGGCCGCATCGGACGCAGGCCGGCGGAAGGCCACTGTAGACAAGCCAGGTGCCAACTGCAGAGCCCCTGTGGGCAACCAGCCACTGGAAAGCCGAGATCCTGCGTGCCTGTCTGCTAGCCCAGAGCCTGGTCCAAAAATCCTCTAGGAACTCCTATGAGAGTCCCTGTAGCCGCCAATGCTCCGATGCAGCTGGAGAGACCGTCCTCCTCACAGTCAAAATATGCCTCCCCAACCGAATAGTGTACTGGAAAAAGGTGATCTCTGTGGCCTTGGGGGACGCATAAGGATCATGCCACTCGTACTCGCCAGGGTCCCACTGGAGCTGGGCCAAGGGACACGTAGCATATGCCCATATGCACCAATCAGAGTCCACATCTGCAGGGTCTGGATCAATATGCCACTTCCGAGAAGCGGCGGCCACTACCGAGAAGCGGCGGCCACTACCCGTAATTTCTGAAAGATGCACTCTGCAACCAAAGGCGACTCCGCCTCCACTCTCTGAAGTCTGGCCTCATCCTGTATCTCATAGTAGAGGCATCTACCATCCTTAGTGCAAGCTCTGACAACAATCAAGATCTCCAACTGTGTAAAGGCTCCCATCCACCGTGGGGCCGCTGGCTCAAAAGGCGTGAACCACTCCTCAGTGAGAGTCTCCTGAATGTCATCCCTCATAATCAGCCTCCTCTGAAGTGACTCAGCCTCTCCGCCTGGATCTCCTCTGGGAGACTGCAAAAGGCCTGCCAATCTCCAAAACTGCGTGCTGGGCCTGCCGCCAATGGTCCCCAGGCTAGACGAGGCCGAGAACCCAACATATGACCCTGCTCTGTGCGTAGCGCGGGGCTCCAGATGAGCGGCTGTCTGGCTCGCTCCTCCTCACAAGTGGGAGGTCTCTGAGAAAGCCCCGGTCTCAGCAACTCCCAAGCTCGCAGGATACTCAAGGCAAATCTGTCCTCCCATCCTCTACTGAGGCCTGTCCTCCTCATCTCTATGAAGATCCACCGTATCTCTTGTGCCCAAGTGCCCCCTGCTGGGGGAGCTCTAGCCTGCAGTCGCTGAAAAAGAAGCTCCTTCCAAGGCTTAGCGCCTGGAAGCAGTCCTCGAACAATAAGCTTTCCCAACAAGGCTCTACCCTGATCAGCTGGATCTATAATGCCCAAGCCCGCCTGGGCCAGCGGAAGAGTAATAACTGCCCAAGCAACCTTAGCCCGGGCTGGCTGACCATCCCGCCCAGACCAAAGAAAGTTCTTGATCAGCCTCTGTACCTGGCTGATGCAAGAGCTCGAGAAAATCCAACAAGACGTTGTGAGGTGAAAAAAAGAAAGAAAGACCACTGCCTCTATAGCCCTTCACCTCCCAAACTTGGAAACAACAACACGAACGGGGGCACCACCAGCCACCGGCTGGAACACTCTCTCACACTTCACCACCCAACCCACACCAGACAGACATCACCAAACAGGGGCACCATAGACCAAGCAAACACCCAGCAATATATTCCCAGATAAAAACATTATACAAGCTTCTCCCGACACAGAAGCCTTACTCACACAACCATACAAACACTGACTCAGGGGCCAGTCACCGCCGAGGATACACCACATCCCCAATCATCACGAACCTCTTGCCTGCATGCTGTACCAATCACATCAGAATGAACCCGGCCACTCTCTTCAGAAGGCGCCCCACCAGCTAACCCTCAACTCTCTGCAGCCCATCACTTCTGCATGTGTCACCAGCAGCAGCTACCCAAACATCTCTTTCTCTCTCTCTCTCTGTCTCTGTGCTGATCCTCTGTCAGCCTCACAACAAACCCAAGCAGCTTATCTGCCTTGCTACCGGCCCCACCACCAAGCAGCAACACCTATCTTTCTCTCTGCTTCACTCGGCACCCTGCTCCGTCCACTGTCGGCTTCACTTACCGGCCCACACCAGCCTACGCATCCACTTTCACAGCTCCTTGTCAGCTGCTCTGCCTTTCAGTCGTGCATCCAGCCCTCTGCTTCTTCTTACGCGTGCCCTCCACGCTCACCTTACCAGCCACACGTCGGCGCCTTCTGCAACTGCAGCACCTTCAGCAGCTTCTCACACGTCGGCTCCCTGCAGAGTCAACCTTGCTACGGCTGCGCCCACCTTGCCCATAGGCGGCCTCTACATGCCAGCCCATGCTTTACTAGCTTCTCTGCGCACTCGCTACAGTCACCTAGACCCCACCTTTCCCCTCCATCTCTGCGCCACCCACTGCGCTGACCAGCCTTGCCTTCTCCTCTCGCACCTGCAGCAGCCAGGCCACCAACTTCAAGGCAGCCTCCCTGCGTTTTGCCTTCAGCTGTGCTCCACGCTCCCAGCGCCTCTGCTCTACCTCGATCACCCTCGCCAGCCACCTCAAAGGCCACGCTCACCACTACTTCCAGGGCCGCCTTCTTTCTTTTACATTTGCAGCTGCACACCTCTTTGCTGCTCTTCACAGGGGAGGCTCTCCATGTCCAGCCTCTAGGCAGCCACACCTGATTCGGCTCGTCCCACTGGCTCCCACACGACCCACACCTTGACCTGTCGGCTTTTCACCAGCAGCCTGTCCACACCTCAAAGGAGGCCTCCCTCTCTGTGCCAGCCTGTTCCCTTTAACACCAGCCACTCGCCATGCATACCCAAAACCAAGGTGATTCTGGCCTGCTCCAGCTGCTCTGTCACCTTTGACGCTAGTCACACACGTTCCTTGACAACTGTCGCCAGCCTGAACCTTCAACGCCAGCAGCTCGCCCAGTCGACCAGCCCTCTCTGCACTTCACAAGGGAGGCTCCCAGTCTCTACACGATGGCCACTAGCCTGCAGCTCTCTGCGCTGTCTGCGGCTATGCCATAGAGCCCCCCTAAACAACACGGCTTTCTCTCCTTTTCTTCTGCAGGATGCGCCGACTCTCCACGCAAGCTCCACGCTTCCTCCACGTGCATCGCCAACTCTGGCAGCCATTCTAGCCTCCACGTGTTTTTCAATATTGCAGGCCACGTTATTCATTATTTATTATTTTCCAAGGCCTAAAGATGGCCACCCTTCCTTCCATTTCACACCAATCTCAAGCTACATTGGCCACACTTTATCATTAATTGCCTTTATGCTTTCCACACACCTTTTTCAAATGCAGCTTCCAATGCCCATTGTATTTCTTGGACGCCCACACACTTCAAGACGACTGAACAGCTGAAATCAACCCCAGCGAACCTCTCATGGACCACTTTCGGACAGGCCTGCAACAAACCCATTACCAAATCCATCCACCCTGTACACCTGGCAACGCATTCCATAGCAAAACCTTTATTCACACCATGCACACGTATTTACACGAGCCCAAAAGATCTTTCAGAAAAACGCCTGACAACGTGATATACCACATAGTCGCTAAAAGCACCTGATTTGTCACCACCACCCTCCCAGCCAAGGAAAGCCGAGCTGTACTCCAATATAAAAGCTTCTTCCGAATGCTCAGAAGAAGCGGGACGATCTGCTGCTCAGGTGACAAATCAAGTCCAATCTGGCATCCCAGATACCGCACTGCTGTGCCAGGAGGAATCCATCTAAAACCTGGGTTTGGGCTCCATGCCGGAGCGGGGACGCTACTGATCCAAAAAGCCACCGTCTTGCGCCAATTGATCAATGCTTCCGAAGCCACACCAAAAACCTGTAGAGATTGCTCTGCCCTCTGTAGATTGGCCTCCTGGCCATGCAAAAACAATCCCGTGTCATCAGCAAACTCAGAATCAAGCAAGTCCTCACCCCGGACTGGAAGTTGGAGTCCTCTCAAACCAACCTCCTCTGCTTCCAGATACATGCTCATAGCCTCTGCAAAGAAAAGAAAAAGAAACGGAGCGAGAGGACATCCCTGACGGATTGATCTGGTCAGCTCAAAACTCCTCCTCTGCTTTCAGATACATGCTCATAGCCTCTGCAAAAAAAAGAAAAAGGAACGGAGCGAGAGGACATCCCTGACGGACTGATCTGGTCAGCTCAAAACTTGGCCCCCGTCCTCCTGCCATCAACACCTGGCTATGAGCTGTGGAATATAGAGCCGCCACCCCTCGAATCTAGTCTGGCTCAAAACCCAGGCGAAGCATAGTGCCCTCCAGAAAAACCCAGTCGACTCTATCGTATGCCTTCTCAAAATCGAGAAGCATAACGAGTCCTCACCGAGAAATCTAGCTCAGGCCGTCGCCTCCCAGAAGGTGAAAATGTTGTCAAGGATACTGCGCTCCTTGACAAATCCTGTCTGGGTAGCATGAATCAAATCCCCAAGGAAGGGCTGGATCCTCAAACTCAAGGCCTTGGCTAGGACCTTGTAGACAGTATTGAGGATCGTAATAGGCCTCCACTGCCGACACTCCCTCCCCCTTGGGGATAAGAAAGATCAAGCCCTCTGAAAAACTCTGTGGCATCACCCTAGTGTCCAAAACATGCTGAACACCCCTGCGGAGGCCTGGCCCCAAAAGGTCCCAATAGCATAAAAAAGGCAGGCGTCAATCCATCCTCCCCAGGGGAACTATGATGCGGGAGGGCCCTCAAAGCCTCATCCAAGCTTATCCTCTGAAAGGGGCTCACCCAAAGCTGTGCGCATACGATCTGTGACCCTCCTCTGCACATGGGCCCACAGAGTCTGTCTGCAAGCATCACGTGCCTCCGTGGTTGGCTCCGCTGAAAGCAGGTCTCTGTAGAACTCAGTGGCAATAGCTCTAATCTCCTCGGGCTCAGTGGCTAACGATCCGTCCTGCCTCCTAAGCTGGCGTACTCGTGCTCGAGCATGGCGGGGTCCGGTGATCTCAAAAAACCCCCCAGTCACTCTATCACCAAGCTGAGTCCACTGAGAGGCCTGTCGATGATAGTAAAACTCGTGTCTTTGCTCCTCTGCCTCTCTAACCTCCTGGCGTGCCTGGCTCAGCTGGGACGTCACCCACTCACATGTAGGCTGCTGCTCCTGAAGGCGCTAGAGCGAAGCAAGGCTATGTCTCAAGCAACGCTTCCGCTCTCGTGTCTCTCCCAGCCGTGTCAAGGCTGTAGCGTGCAAAAAAGAGCTAAGCTCGATGAGCCCCTGGGCACACTGGCCTGCTGCATCCAAGTCAGAGCTCTGGCTATCCTGCCATATCCTCTCAATGTCCTCAAAAAAACTGGGGTCTGTAAGTATCCTCTCTGGGATCCTCAACTGCAAGCTGGTCTCCCGTGTCCTGTCCTCAAGAGTCAAAATAACTGGCGCATGGTTTGAGAAAGAGGTGCCAGCGAGAATGCCAACGGAGCCACCACGCTCCCCGAACCTGTCGCCCACATAGAAGCGATCAATCCGTGATAGATTAGCCCCTCCCTGCCGGCGATCCGACTGAGAAAAACTAAGACTGTCCTGAGAACGGGAGAAAGCCTCATGCTACCATGCATCAGTGATCCGTAGTGTCATACAAAATCGCTCCCAAGGTGCAAGCTCCGTGCCGTGCACTGTAACATGACTGCCTCCCACCCTATCGGCCGGGTCCTCAAGCATGTTGAAGTCTCCCCCAACACACCAATGTGCGGCCTCGGGCAATGCATCTGTAACAAGGGTCCAAAACTCTTCTCTGGCACTAGCATGATTGGGCGCTCAGACATTGAGCACACCAATGTGCTCATCGTGCATCCTTAGAATAACATACTGCGCTCTACCAGGCACAGTGACCCCACGATCCACAATGGCCTGTCGCCTTGCATCCGCAATGACCATACATACTCCTCCCTGCCCACCCAAGGGGCCAAAACCTGCAGACCAAAAAGTGTCCCATCACCAGGCATCACCGAACCATATCTCCGAATCCTGCTCTCACTCAAATGGTGCTCCTGCATCATCAGAATATCAATACTGCCCCCAACCAGGCATCTCTGAAGCTCTTGCCTCAAGCAACCACGATAACGTACATAGTGTGCACCACCAAGGCCCTGTACATTCCATGAGATGATCCTCATGGATGACCTGCTGAGGTGGAGGCTGTCTCAGCCATACGGCGGGCCTTCGCAAGCGGCTTGGATGGAGAGTAATCCCCACCCGAGCGACTACGAATCTGCCCACCCGGTGTGCTACAAGAGTCTCGGACCAGGCGACAGTGGCTGTGTCCCATAGCGACTGCCTCCTGCTCGGAGAAAGAATCCTCATGTATGCATACATAGCCAGGGTCTCGCGCTAGGTCTGCCACTATGCGAACCACCAAGTGTCGATTCCCGGAGGCATCCGCACTCCTGGTATCAAAGAAATGTGCCAACTCCCAGAGTCGGCCTACCATGTCTGTAATCTCCAAGTCGCTCACATGGTGAGAAAATTCAACTGCCTGTGTCTGCAAAATACTAAGAGCAAGATCCAGAGTCCACTCCCGGTCACGAGTGCCGCAAAGAGGGAAGGAGAAGGCCACCGCTGAATCAAGTGCCTCCTGCCCTTGGGCCGGAAGTATCATCACATGAATTGTGATAGGTGCTGGCTCATGGGGGCCCTCCGCTCCAAATAGGCGTGAAAAGGAGTAGTTGAAAGCCTCTGAGCGCTGTCTAGTGTCGAGACTACTTAGCCGACCGCGGATAGAGGATATCCGTGAAGCACAAATCGGCATGGTAGGTCTCCTCTGCGGTACACGAGCAAGGTCGGTGCTCAGTGCCCGCCAGACTGCAAGTGAGCGCCAGAGTGCACTGCCAGTGCCTCCCGGGGAGCTGAGACGAGCGGAGGGGGAGGAGGGGGGGGAGAAGGGGGTGGGGAAGGAGATGCTGAAAATGCGGGAGCGGGAACGGGAGGAGGCGAGGGTGGAAGCGAGGCGGGAGGGGGGGACGGGGGAGGGGGGGGTGGAGGTGAGGGGGGGGGGGGGGGGGGCGCTGGCATCTCCTGATCCTCAGTCTGCGCTCGGGTCTCCTCTTGGAGGGGAGCAAAGCTATTCCTTACTGGAACCCAATGATGCTGAGGCTGTGTCTGCTGCTGTGTCGTTGTGGCTGTCTCCCTCTACAACGCCCCTGTCCAGGCTGCCAATCAGAGGTCTCTGTGGGCTAAGCAGGTGTCCCGGAGGCTGCCTGCTGAGCCGCATCTGTGTGGATGGGCCATCGGAGGTTTGCTGCTACGGTGAAGGTCGGGGTCTCCTGCGAGGGCAGGCCTTGGCCAGGTGGCCGACTTGCCTGCATCTAAAACACTGGTTCGGGAGCCCCGAAAACTCCACTCTCTGATCGATCCATCCCCCCCCCTATCCTAGGTAACTGAATGACCTTCGGAAGGGAAGAGATGTTAGGAACCAAAACTTTGACTGAAGGAAGGCCAGCTGCTCTAACCACCACTGAAGCTGCTGTGGGGCCAGTCTCAAGCACCGAGCCCATCAATGATCCTATCCTGGAAAGGAGCGGAAGGTACTCGCGGCGACGTCCAGGAGAAGGGGGCGAAAGGGGGGCGGGGGGCGTGCAAGGAAGAGGGGGCAGGCGGGCAAAGGCGGGATGCGGAGGTGGGGGGGGGGGGGGGGGGGGGGGGGGGGGGGGGGGGGGCGAGCAGGTGGGGACGAAGGAGAGGGCGAAGGCGAGGGTGAGGGCGAGGGCGAGGGCGCGGGCGAAGGTAGGCGGGCGGGGGGCGAAGGCAAGGGACGAAGGCGATGGCGAAGGCGAGGGCGAAGGCGGGCAGCAGGCTCGAGGAGGGGGGGGGGGGGGGAGCTTCAGCGAGCGTTGTTTATGCAACTTTTCTATATTGGACTTATAAATATAAACTTGATTAAATGACCAGCCAACTTGATCAACCTCTTCCCTCTCTAAAATAAAAGAAAGTTTCTGTTTAAAAAAGGAAGACCCTTTCCCTAGAATACTTCATGGCCTAGACATGGATCATCTACCACCATTCCAGTATGACAGGGATGCACCACATATCCGTCTCTCTCATAGTGAGAGGAACAGAGTATTGAGACAGGATCTATGGCAGCTCTATACACGAGAGACATGGATATCGCCTACACAGCCTCTTCCACCGAAGATGCTATACTACAGAGATCACTTCATGAGTATCACTGATGATGGATTTATAGAGAGGCCTAGATACATGGAGGGCTTTTTACCACACGGCTAGCCCTAGGAGTTCCCTTGCCTTCAGCACTAGACTAGTCTCATCCAGCCCTTGGAGTGCTTGAGTTTGCTTCAACCAACCTTCGGTCTCCAACGCATGCATCTTCAGCAGCCCTACAGCCATAAGCGCATCAGATCAGCCCCAAATCAGCATAAGATACCTGCATTTTCTGCATGTGAACAGTCGCCTGCTTTCAGCATCTATTCAGGCCAGTATTCAGCTTGCGTTTTCTGTCCAGCATCAGTATTCAGCAAGCGTTTCAGTCCAGCCTCAGTTCCACGCCAGCCAGAAAACAGCCATTCAGCCCTGCGTTTGCAGATTTCCAGCAGCCCCTTTCATGCGTTTTCAGTCCCACAGCAGTTTACATCAGTAATCACCAGCCCTCTGGTGAAGGTAACATAGCATTCATAAGCATTTACAGAATTCTAACATAGCTTAGAACAGTCCACCATCTCCTTTTCTCAGCCTCAGGTGTGCAGCCCTTCCTCATGCCCTTGGGAAGAGTGCAAAGGCTCGAGATCAGTTCATCGAGGTGTTTCTTCAGCCGTGTATAGTTCAGCCAGGCTTTAGATCCTCCGAGATCTTGCGTTTGGCTTATCTACAATCCACAGTCATTCTCTCTAAAGAAATAAAGCAAATACTATCTCGTTATCGGAATAGGGGGCCCTTCAGTGGGTAATTCGGGATCCAATCTGGTGTACAGTTCTCATCTCTCTCTCTCATATCTTTTTAAAGTTTGAAGTATTAAAGTGGATTGCTAAACTCACGAAACTCAGGATACAGAAGACGGTGTGAGCATGTGTGACAGGATCTTCCAATACAAAGACTTCCGATGGATATCAGAGTTCTCGTACTCAGACTAGTAGTCATTCGTTGACTAGTAACCACACCCACCTTACCTTCATTGTGCAAGGACCAACCTCCACTCGAGGGGCATCATACTTGTACCACAAGGGCATTGTCGCAATTCTCAAGGTGTCCTAAGGGGTGTACATGTCCAAGCAAGGTAAAGGCAAGCAATTAAGAAGCATCAGGATTCGAGAAGGTCAAGCATGCATTAGATGAATCCTCAACATTTAGCCCATGGAGGTCAGGTCCTCAAAGGAGTAATTAGTGGTCTGCAATAGGTGCAACCGGTGAAGCTGGAGGAAAGCATTTTTTGGGAGTATGTACTGAGAACCAGTACATCATTAAGCTCTTAAATCAGTTCCAAAGGCCTACCAACAGGCATCATTAGTTCTGGCAAGTGACTTGCCACTGTGCTAAGGGAAAGGAATAGGAGGCATGGGGCATCGGGGATGGAACGGATGCTCAGTTATTCAACAAGACTTGGGAGTGGAGATCAGAAGTGGAAGGTGTTCAGACAAAGTGTCAAAGTGAGAGTCAAAGTCAGAAGTAGTAAGTCAAAGTCAATAGTTCAGGGAGGAAGGATGACAGTGTCCACCCCGTCATCAAGTTTAGCAAGAGGGGATGTCATGTGCACGCCCATGCCATGGCTAATCTTCAGCATGAACATCATAATCCTTGATTAGGACAGGAGTTGCGATAGCATGCAGGACATCGTCATCATTAGCATCATCATAATCATGATGATGATGATGATGATGATTGTCATCATCATCAGCATAAGCATCATGGAGGGTTTGGTGACATGTTAGTAGCAAGCAGGAACCCAGGTAGGCAGGCGGCCAGGTGACAGTAAGCAAGGGAGCAAGTTTGGAAAGCATTGAAGAAAGCACCACATTTAAATGATATTATATGAAGATTATTTATCCAGCAGCAACAAATGGCCGACCAACAGCCTCAACATATATATAAGCAAAAGTGATCATTTGCATCAAATCATTCATTGAGTTCACCTTTCGAAGTGTAGAAGCCAACAGAAGTAGCATGTAGAAGGCCAGAGGTCATCCCTACATCGTAGACCAAGGGCCTTGCAGATGTACACACATTCAGTCACCTATCCGTACCATATAATAGACACCAACTCTTATCTCTCTCTTCTTCTCTCTCCTCTGTCTTAATCATGTTTATTTAGCATCGTGTTCTTAATCAGGCTTAGGTTTGTGGATTAGGACAGCAAGGCTTTGAGCTTGTCCAAGATAGTTGATAATGAATTATGCGTCAAAGATGTGTTTCCTGCTCCCTTTCCCCCAGTTCAACATCCAACGTTCCCATTTTTGGCTTTACTTTGGAATGCAACTTTTGTATTCGATATGTCTGGGTCCATGGGGCTGATGGCTATGTTGACCTTTTCCAGCAGTGTGATTTTTGCTAGGATAGCATGTGTTTCTGGAGTGCTCTATGAGAAAATTGAGTTCACTCCCAATTATACGGATGTTCATAGCAAACTATCCTTATATCTTGGTTACCAAAGATGGACCAACCATAGCAATCTTTTACTTGTGTGGATGCCCCTTGCATTCTGAACAGGTGTCATGGTTTTTGTGAGTTCAGCTAGGATCTAAACGGTCTTGAGTGAGAATCTCCATCAGGAATGACATATGGCAAGAGAATGTGTGTTTGTTTTGAGACACTTAACTGACTGTTTAGGGCTGGTCCTCACCCAAGACACGACGATCAAAGCAAGACTGAGATTCCCCTAACCTAGGCTATTAATATCTGCAAGTACAATCTATTTTTTCAAGGCCTTCGCTAGGAAATCAAGCAGCAAGCTCCTCTGATGAAAGAGAGTGAATGAGGGCTTTTTGCCAAGTGTCTAGGGCTGCTCAAACTGAAAGGGGTAGGTGTAAAATGTCAAGTCCAATCTGAGCTTGTCTTAGCGATGCTTGTTCGTCCTTTTTAACTGAAGTTCTTTGTTACGAGACACTTGGGATGCAGGTATAGGTCAGAAGGTTATCAGTGATTGCGTCATTTGTCTGACTTGAGAATAAAAAAAGTTAATCATGCAGCCTTGCAGGTGTACATAGTGAAGGAGTAAGGGGTATGGGAAGTCCTTAGCAAGGGCAATTGATTGCTGAAGCAGCTACATGCAGCAAGTGTCATCTAAAAGCTACAGATAGCTATTGCTGCAAGCAGCCAGGTGTGATGGTGATGCAACACAGACAGGTGGGAAGCAACATGCATAAGACTATATTGTAGAAATGATCATCACGCCAAATCTCAGACCCCTCTGTTGCTGTTGTGAGCTTGTAGCTTGAAGGTACTGCAGTTCTGGTTCCCATTTGTGAGGACATTTCAAGGAGTCTTTGAGCTAGCCGAAGTAGTCTTCAAGTTTTATGGTGGAGGCATTGCTTCTGGACTTACGTTGATATTCATGGGTTTTTTTCGTTGTTGGCATGTTTTCCTTAACATTTATTCAGTTGAAAATTAACTGCTGCTTTACAAGGCATGGATTTTGGCCCTTATGACTGTAGTTTTCACTGATCTCAATTTTAATTATTGCATTTCTGCCACATGTGATGTCGACAGGTTTATGTTGCAGTTCAACAGATTAATTCTCCCAAAAGCTCAGGGGTCTTTTGCTGTAAAAGACGAGGTCTCTGTGTTCGTGCTGAGCTCTTGTTGCTGTGAATCATGCTTCTCACCTTGTGGTGCAGCTTAACTCGGGGCGTTTTACAAACCTATATTTGCGACAGTCTAGCATTTGTCTACTACACAAGGTGCTGCTAACTTCCCTAGATTATTTCTCTACAGTCAGCTGAAGTGTGGCCTCCTACATGGCACAATTTTGCAGAAAACCAGAGTTGAGCAATCAAGATATCAGTAATTTGAAACAAAGCAGGGATATGGTGCTGGTTATTAGGGTCGAGATGTATATTACTTAATTCAGATTTCAAATGCCAAGGTATGTAGGGAAAAAAATTATAGGCAGCAATTATACCTCCCAAAAAGGAAGTACACTCATCATAGTGTTCAAATGCTTTCCTTCTTTTGTACAAGCACTTGATTTTTGCAAAGCCTCAATGGCAACCGACAGGTAATCTGTAACCGCTCCCTACTACAGGAGGCCTACAAATCGGAAGACAAAATACACATTTTTAGAGCACTTAACTAATACCAACAATGGAAATTAGTAGCAACATTAAAACTGAAAATGACCAATAACACTTGACACCAACATTGGGGCTGGGAAGGGCTGGTCCCTCCCTCAATACATCTGTATTTCTTGGAGTATAAGTGTCACGGGCCAATAGGCTAGATTTCTCCTCACATGGAGTAAATACAACTCAAACAGTTGGGTACTTGTCGATGAAGTCTGGACATTCGAAGAAGTCCCAAGTCACAGACACACTCCTACCTTCACTGGGTGCACACCTTCCTTTCACTGGTCTTCCGGGACCGTGCACCACAACAGGCACTCTCGTACTAGCACAGGCAAAGGGGTACACCGCGGAAGGAACATTGCCTGGTTCTTCCAGATAAGCATTGCTCCTAAATTTCCTAGTATCTCTAAACTTCACTGGCTTTCAGAAATTCTGAGGGCGCGGTTAGCACTACTACTCATGAAAAAACTAACCAAACTAGGAAAGCTTCTTGAGCATGGTTAGCATAAACATGCTTTGTTTCTGCTCTGCACAAAACTTAAAGAAATCTTTGAACTTAATTTAGCAAATTTTAGTTTTACACAAATAAGAAATATGAGACACTTGGTACAAAAGGTACAATTTGGTATAACAAGTACAATTTGGTACATCAGGTATAATTCACGTACTACAGGTATTCAGGTACAGTACAATTTAGGTACTGGGCAGGTACAGTTCATGTACATGGTAGGTACAGTTCAGGTATAGGATAGGTACAGTACACGTGTGTAGGTATAGGTGAAATACAGCATGCGGGTATATGTTCAGCAGTCGTACAGCACATGGGTGCAGTTGGGAGGCGGGTACAATAGGCGTACAACACACGGGTGGAGGTGGGAGAGGCAGGTGCAATAGTCGTACAACACACGGGTGGAGGTGGGAGGCAGGTGCAATAGGCGTACAACACACGGGTGCAGTTGGGAGGCAGGTACAGAACAGGCGGGTATAAGTTCAGCAGTTGGATAGAGCAGGCGATGAAGGTAGAGAGATAGTTGGCCATCCACGTGGGGAAAAATACCCATGTTCCATGCATGAGTTGCCTTTAGTATTATCAAACTCTAAGTAAAGGTTAGTTTATGGGCACCTACACTAGAAAGTAAACGTCTAGTCTAAATTTTAAATGTGTGAACACATTAGCTTATAAACATTAAAGTTAACCATAGCTTATGGATTTTACATTTTAAAAGGGTCAAAATGGTAATACTTACCACTTGCTCACACGCCTCACCAATGTGTCAGTAAGCAGCACTCCCACGGTACACTGGGGGTGTCCCCGTCCAGTGTACTGGCACTGCAAAACAGGCACACGCAAATAAATCATGCGAAAACAAGTTTATGCATGTAGTCATAAATGCATGCGCACATGTAACGAACGAAATCTCCCTTCCATGAAACTTGTCCAAAAATCTCTTGTCGGATACAAAAGTGGCGCGACAGAAATATAAATATATGTCCTGGTCTTCCTATGGAGTGACAATCCCATAGGTAAGACGCCATCCTAGCCATACACGGGTGGCACCAACATGCTCTTGTCCATACACCACGAAGCAGGTCACACACGGGTGGCACAAAACTGGTTCCCATCCATGTGACGTGGTATTGGCCACACACGGGTGGCACGAATCTGGCTCCCATCCATGTACGCCAAAAGACTGGCCCTTTCACATGGGACACCAGCTTGGCCACATGTGAACATGACACAAATCTGGTCGCTCTATGGAGTGACAGTCCCATAAAAGTGGCTCCAGAAATGGAGATGGACCAAATGGTGACATCCCTCGGGCTTCTAAAATATTGTCATCAACTGAAAAGCCTCAAGATATACCTGCAAAAGTTGAGGGTAGTCAGCAAAATAATCCTCGTCTACCCACTTTGCATCAATTGGCAAATAAATTTTAAATTTCACAAGGTATCTCCCGAAAAGCTTCCCATGTGGTAACTTTCTCTCCTTGTGAAATACAATTTGCTCTGGCTGGTGGATCTCCTCAAGCTCATCAATCTCGGGCGGGTCTTCTGTGGACAGGCTCTATTGGATCTGGCCCCACATACTTCCGCAAAAAGACTCTTGAAAAGCATTGTGAATCTTTCAATGACTCGGTAAATCAAGCCTGTAGGACACTTCATTGATCTTGTCAACCACTTTGAAGAGTCCATAATATCGGGTATAAAGCTTTGGATATAATCCCTCGTTCTGGCCTCTTCCGAAGCCTAGCTTTCTCAAATTTCAGTAATACCCAATCACCTTCCTTGACTTGCATGTCCCTTCTATGGTTGTCTGCAACCCTCTTATGCTTTACCTTGCAATGGTTGTCCGCACCTGAGCAAAGGCTACATCCAAGTCACGCACATACTCATCGGCTGCAAAAATCTCATCCTTTGTACGAAGGTGTTAGCACATTCATTCCCCAGTTTCTGCCCATTCCTGGTGTCCTTTTGGTCCCTTTTTGCATGGCCCTTGATTGTGGGCTGGCCACCCCTATTTCATATATTTTTTTGGGATTTTTTCCAGCCCGTATGGTTGTTTTCCAATCGGCCAGCTTCAGTGTCTCTAGTCGGCCAGCACTCCCTACCTATAAATAGGTGGGCTGGCCTCTTAGTCTTGTATCTTGCCTAGTCTATCTTTTGCTCCCTCACTTATGAGATTGTTTGTGTCTCTTGCTTGGGATTGTATTGCTTCAGTATATTCAGCATAGTTGCTCCATATCTCTCTCTTGCACTCTGTATTCAGCACACTCTAGTGCTCTTTTGCTTCTGCTTTGTGCACTCTTTCATGGTATCATCGCTCTCCGTTCAGCAATTCCATCTGTTGCCCGAGATTTAGTCCTATTTACAGTCCCTTAACCTTTGCGTTTTTCTCAGATTTGCAGCCTTCTACTTGCTGTGTTTTCTGGACAGCTTCTGCTTATTGTTTTCCCTTCAGTTTGGCTTCATCGCTTACAGCCAGAAGGTAATATTTTCATTAGCGTTTCACTTCTACTTGGAGTTTGGATCTAGGTGGCCTATTTTTTCAGGATAGTAGGCCCTCTTTGGCTGTGTTTTCCTCTTCGGTGGACATTCCCTTTTGCAGAGGGGAATTGTGGTGGTTCGGGCTTTGGTGGCACCCTTGGTACTTGTGGAGGACACTTCTTCTTCTGAGATCGTGCATATCAGTCAGGTGATGATGACTCTTCTCCTCCTCCAGCGAGTTCGAGCAAATCTGTGCTTGGATGGTACTATCAGATAGTTCGTGATTCTGGGTTACGTGAGCTTCCTTTTGCTCCTCCTCTTGGTTCTCTCCGGCGTTCTTCTAGAATTACAAGGAAACAAATTCATGAGGACAATATGTTTGTTAACTATGCTCTTATGTCCTCTATTATTCATGGTCGTTCTGATTCCACTTCTGTGGACGAGGCTCTTTCACATGAGCCTTGGCGTCGTGCTATGCAGGCAGAGCTGGATGCTATCGAACGGAATGGCACTTGGATTTTGGTACCTAGGCCACTACAGCGTAAGGGGATTGGTATGCGTTGGATCTTCAAATCGAAGTTCCGAGTTGATGGCATCTTGGACAAGCACAAGGCGAGGTTGGTTGCCAAGGGTTATGCTTCTCCCAGGCACTCTACAAGTGGAAGCTACAAGTGGAAGATACTTCTCCCAGGCACTCTTTTGATCTACCACATAACACTTCAACAAATCCAACACAGCTGAATTCGCAGCTTCACTTTGGCCATCCGTTTGGGGGTGATAAGCTGATGAGAACTCAAGCTTAGTGCCCATGTTATCAAATAAACCCCTCCAAAAGAGGCTCATAGTCTTGGGATCTCTATCCCCAACAATGGACTTAGGCATACCATGATGCTTGAAGATGTGAGCAAAAAAAAGCTTCACCATATGATTAACTTTGATGGTTTTCTTGATGGGCAAGAAGTGAGCTTGCTTGCTAAACTTGTCCACAATGGTCCACAATGGTCCAAATAGCATCATTCCCATGCTGGGATCTAGGCAAATCCATAATGAAGTCCATAATAATGCTTTCCCATGGCTGTGATGAGAGGGAATAGGCAATGGCTGAAGCAAACCTGGCAAGTAATACATGCGCGTACATATGCCTCAATGTCTTTATGCATGCTTGGCCAAAAGAAATAGCTTTCGATCATGCATGTCGTAGGTAAAATACCTCTATGACCAGCATAAGGTGGAGCATGACATTCATGCAATACCTTTGGAAGCATGTCCTTTACCACACATAAGCAATTATCCTTCATAAGATAACCCTCTTTGATCACATAAGAGGCATGCGAGTGACCAGTCATCAAATCAATCCATATATGGGAAAAATCAGCATCCAAATGATACAAATCACGCATGGCAGATAAGTCCCCATGAGAGGCGACTGAGAAATTGCAGCTATATAAGGCTTCTTAGACAAAGCATCGGCCACTACATTCTTCTTTCTGGGAGTATGTACAATCTGAAAATGAAACATGGAAAGAAAGTTTGCCATCCTCGTTTGCTTCTCCAAGAGCTTAGTTTGAGATAAAAAATACCTCAAGCTTTCATGATCTGTCTTAATTACAAATTCAGCCCCAAGAAGATAATGCTTCCATATCTTTAAGGCATGAATTACAGCCAAGAGCTCTTTTCCATAAATGTCTATATGAATCTCAGCATCATGCAATCGACGGCTTTCATAGGAAACTGCATGATCCTCTTGATTTAGGATAGTCCCTATACAATTCCCACATGCATCACATTCCACCGTTAATGGCTTTTGCAAATCGGGAACAATCAATACGGGCTCACAAATGATAGCATTTTTGAGTTGCAAGAAGGCATCTTGCTCATGCGAAGTCCATTTGAAGGTGGCTTTCTTCTTTGTAAGATTATGCAATGGCGAGGCAATGTTGGCAAAATGCCTGATATAGTATGAACATAACCCAAGAAAGCTACGTACTTGATGTACATTTTGCAACTCTGGCCAATTTCGAATGGTTTCAATTCTAACAGGATCTATTCTTACAGCCTCTTTGGATACGATGTGCCCCAAATATTATATCTTTGAGAGGAAGAACTCACTTTTCTTAGCATTTATGAAGAGTTTATGCTTTCACAACTCTTCAAAGACTGTAGCCAAATGAGTCTTATGCTCCTCCTCATTCTTGGAGAAAACCAAGATTTCATCAAAGAATACACCTGTGAACTTACGATGGGGTCGAAATATCCTGTCCATCATGCGGTTGAATGTAGCCGGGGCATTGGTAAGGCCAAAAGGCGTTGCCAAGAATTCATACAATCCAAAAGCTGTCCTGAATGTAGTCTTATGGACATCCTAGGGTACCACCAGAATCTGGTGGTAGTAACCACTCTTCAAATCTATACGGCTGAAACAAGCCGAACCATCAAGCTTATCCAAGATGTCATCTATAAGTGGGATTAGAAACTTGTTCTTGATGATGAGCTTGTTTACGCACTTGCGGAAAGATCCATCCTTCTTTTACACAAGAAGCATGGGAGAACAAAAGGGTGACGAGCTTGGCTAAACCAAACCTTTTTCTAAGAGCTCATTAACCTCCTTCATAATCTCCTCTTATTGTGTAGCACACACGATATGTGGGTTTGTTAGGTGGGGAACTTGAGAATGACCACAATAAGATGAGTGATTGCATTGGCTGCACATAAAGGATGGAAAGTGCATCAATTGGACATCAAAGCTGCATTCTTAAATGGGGATTTACAGGAGGAAGTATATGCAAATCAGCCCATTGGTTTTGTAGTTCTTGCTGAGGAACATAAAGTATGAAGGTTACACAAAGCATTGTATGGGTTAAAGCAAGCTCCAAGAGCTTGGTATGATAAAATACATGCTTATCTAACCAACCAAGGTTATGTGAATAGTCCAGCTGAAAGCACATTGTATGTGAAGAAAATCGATGCCGATATTCTCATAGTCATCTTGTATGTAGATGACATGCTCATTATAGATACTTGCAAAGCACAAATTTTAGATTTCAAAGCTAATTTGAAAGCTGAATTTGGTATGTCAGATTTGGAGCATTTACACTACTATCTTAGCATACATTTTTTGCATACAGATGTGGCATTGTTATGCAGCAAACTAAGTACATAAAAAGTTTGCTAAAAAGGTTTCACATGGATGAATGTAAGCCCATTTCTACTCTAGTGGAACCAAGTGTACGGCTTACTATGCATGATATTGGAGAGCCTTTTGAGGCTGGCATTTACAGCCAGGCAGTGGGATGTCTCATTTACTTGTGTAACACGAGGCCAGACATATCTTTTGGGGTGTCTTTGTTGAGCAAATTCATGCACAGTCCAGGCACAAAGCATTGGCAAGCAGTCAAACGCATTTTTCATTATCTTCAGGGTACCGTGGATCTTGGTTTGTTCTATCCTAGGGGAGGCAGCTCGCAGCTTTATGCATACAGTGATTTAGATTGGGTTGGTGATTATGATACCAGGCAATCCACTAGTGGGAATTATTTTTTTCTTGGCAGTTCATGCATATCTTGGTTGAGTAAAAAGCAACCCACTGTTGCCACATCTACTTGTGAGACTGAGTACAGGTAGTCTTCACAGCTACAATAGATTGTGTATGGTTGAGGAGATTATTGGCTATTCTTCGTGAGTGTCAGCAGACACCCACCACCATTCTCACTGATAGCCAGAGTGCTATGGCCGTGGCACGAAATCCAGTATTTCATGCACGTACCAAGCACATTGAGATTCATTATCACTATGTCAGAGAGAGGTTACATGTAGGGGAGATCAATTTATCTTACTGTCCTACACAGGATAATGCTGCAAATCTATTTACAAAGGCTTTACCTCGAGAAAAGTTTGAAGCTTTCTGCAAAGCTTTGGGCTTACTCTCATACAGAGAGTGATCTGCTACCTTGTACAAATTCACACTTCCACTACGGGGGGGATTTGTAGGCATATGCTCACTTATGGTAGTGCTATGTGTGAACAGGGCTTAACCAAGGGTACTTTTTTCCATGTGATTTTTTCCCTTGGATATCAAATGTGAAAGGACACTACATATAATATTTTGTACTTCTATATTATATGGATATGACACACATGCAAGGGTTGACTTGCATTTTGTGGCTACCATGCTTTTGGCTCTCTCTCTCTCTCTCTCTCTCTCTCTCTCTCTCTCGGGCGGTCCAGGCGCCCCAAGATGAGAGGCCCATCTCGACATCGGCGGAGACTACAACAGAGGATCAGGACCATACTAGCACGGCATGGGAGACGTCCAGTCAGAGTACTCACCATGGAGGACATTGAGGATATCTGCCCATCGACCGATGAGAGACATCTTTGGATAGTGATGTGTATGATGCTTACCTTTGTTGCTAGAGTTTTCCTCCCAGATGTTATCCATTAGGAGCTCCTAGTATCGTACTTTTCCTCACAGTTATTTCAGTTTCAGTTAGTTGTTTTTAGCTTTTCTTACACAGACATTGTATCAGATCCACCAATTGTTGTAACCTTTTTGGTCTCATAGGTCATTTTGGCCTTTTGAAGACGTTTATATATCATTTCATTTCATTTCATTTCATTTCTCTCTCTCTCTCTCTCTCTCTCTCTCTCTCTCTCTCTCATTTCTGTGTGAGTTTCTCCATCCTGCACCTTACCCTAATGTGCAGGTTTGTGTATGTCAGTGTGTGAGTCCAATACCAACAGCTTTTACAATCTCTAGGTTAGAGCCAGTTCCCACACACACCCTATTCACTTGCCTATTTCAACACCTTAAGTGAATATTTCTTAGCACACCTGGACTCTATACCAAGTTTTCCTCTTACTTGGTAGCCCGCGACGACGATCAGTGTCTCAAGTCCCTGACTCATAGTCCTTGACACTCTCTCTGTGTGATGTCCAAGGCTACTACAAGTGCCCGTAACTTTGAACAAAGTTCTCACTCATACACATACATCTACCACATGGTCTACATCATCGGACGGTGGCTTAGAGGTGGTTTTACTCTACTGGGGCAGGTTACATTGGGTTGTGGGGTTTCTCTCTCTCTTTCTCTCAGAAAAGTGCTTCTGACTCTTCTGTCTTAGGAGTCTGCATGAAGTTTGCCGGCCGATCCTTCTTTATTTGGTTTGTTGTATAGCAGTCTCTAGCCAAGTGTCCTGGCTTTCCACAGTTGTGGGCAAGTGAAGGTCCTTCCTCCACCCCTACCTCGTCCTCATTCCTCGTGAGAGACCTTCTCGTGTGAAGAATGCTTTCTGGGTCCAGTGCTTTCTTCTCTTGGACCTTGTGCTCTTGCTCTAGCAGAGCTCCTTCTATCTCATGCAACTTCAAATTTGGTACATTCTTTAAGGTTGCCACAATGTTCTCATCCTCTCCCTTGTCACGCTCTTTAGAAGCACTACTAGTGCCTCGTCATCTTCTACTTTCTTCCCAATGGCTACAAGTTATTGTTTGATGCTTTTGTATTTGTTCAAGTGTGTGGTTAGAGGTTCCCTTTCCTTCATGTCAAGTTTGTAAAATTGCATTAGTAGATTTATCTTTAAATTCTTTGCTTGACTGCCAAACAATTTGTTGAGTTCATCCCATGCATCTTTAGTCCTTTTTATCCCTGCAATGTGGTGAATGACTTCATCATTTAGACTAAGTGTAATGAGACCTAATGCTTTCTCATTTCTTCTGTTCCACTCATACTTCCTATTCTCCTCTGGATATTCATCTCTTCTCTCAACTAGTCTCCATAGATTCTTCCTCATGAGCAAATACATGGTTTTTTGTTTGCCATGTATGGAATTGCTTCTTGTTGAACTTAGCTACTTCTTGTGCAATGCTCATGATGATGTGAAGGGGGTTTTACCTCTTGATCCAATTCAAGATTCAAGGGCAGTGTCTACCCTATCCCAATTGATGAGTTGGTTACAATACTCTTACAAGAAGAGAAATCTTGGCAAAACCATATTGTTGTACACGTAAGAGATTAATCATTTGTTTCCAATTGTCTCAGGGTGGCTATAAGCTAAAGGCAAGAATAGATGAGGCTTATGGGGTAAGGATGCCGAGAAAGGGGGTGATAACCATAAGAAAGGAAAATAAAACTATTTTTGAAAGCCAAGCCATTATATCAATGAATGTAGAAAAACGTTGGAGAAGGTGAAGAAGAAAGAGCTAGGAATGGCTTGGCTGATGCACATCAACATTGTGTTGAAAAGGAGTCAACAAGCTATGCACATGATGGTTGTGGATTCATTGTGCACTATAATTATGACCCTTCTATTCATGATGTATGCATGCCAATTATAGATCAACATGTCTAGGATTTTGATAGTGGTGCTAGTTAGCACATTACTTCTCAGCGTGGTTTGCATTCCTCTCCCTAGTGTGTGCTCCTCAAGGAGGCAGAGCCACATTTGCAACAACTCCTCATATCCAATGAAAGGAGTTGGTAAGGTTGTGCTCACTATTGTAACAAATGGTGGGATAATCAATCTCTCTCAGAAGTCTTCTTTATGCCAAGCATTAAAAAGAGCTTGCTCCTGTCAGTATCTTTGCCATTGCTAGGGCATGCCTAGTGGCCAGATTTGTTGGATGATAGGTGTTCAAGAACAAAGTGATGGAGACATCATTGTGTTATATGGTACTCTAAGCTATGGGCTTTACAGGTTGGACATGTATGAGAGATTGGCACACATAAGTTACTACTACACATGCTATGAGAGCAGCATGGAGCTATGGCATGCCCACTTTGGTCACTTGAATTTTGACAGTTTGTTGCAAGGCAGTTATGTGAGACTTTATGTGCTAAAGTGATGCCTCACTAAGGCCTTACAAATAATTACCTCTTATGAAGCTTGGAATGTCAAGAAGTCGTATGTGGCTCATTTGCACATTTTTGGTTGTATTGCTTATGTTGTTCTAATTGAGCACAACACAATAAGCTAGAAGATGAGGTGGTCAAATACATTTTTGTGGGATATCGCTCAAAAAGCAAAGGGTATAGACTCTACCATGTGGCGGACTTTGGTAAGTATAGATATATTTGTTGTTGCAAACTCAAATTAGCCCATGTTTTGATGTAAAAAACGACTAAATGTATACTCACATGACATTGATACAATTCTACCTTCTATCTTTGTATAATGACAAACATCCATATGTGGAGAAAATGAATGCTTAATAAGGGGATATTAAAAATTAGTCCATATAGTTTAAAAATTGGCTCAAATTTCTGCTCACAGATCAGCCTATTAATGAGGCAATTATGGACGATGCAATGGATGAGGAAAGGATAGCCATACACACATCCAAGCATATGCCAAATTGTGATTGCATATATTGCATGATAGAAAATTAGCTACTCCTTTGTCTCTAGGACACGTGTAGGTTCTCATCATGCATCTTATTATTTTGTGGATCATGCTCTCATTGCCAGTATATGCAATGAAGAAGAACCTATTTCCTTTGAGGAAGCACATGAAAATGGTAATTGGATGCATGCCATGTAGGATGAGTATGACTCAATCCTCAAAAATGACAATTAGTAGATTTGCCTTATGGTAAAAGACCATTAGTATGACATGGGTTTATAAGCTTAAGTGTTAAGTCTAATGGTAACATTGACCGCTAGAAAAGGCTTGTTGCAAAGGGTTATGCTTAAGAGAAAGGCATATTTTATGAGGAGACCTTCGCCCCCACATCTCATATGACTACCCCTGATATATTATTACATTAGCAGAATTAGCAGTGCATAATGGATGGAATGTACATCAGTTGAATATCAAGATTTTCTTCTTGAATGATGATTTGCATTAGGATATTCATGAAACTTAGTCTTATGGTTTTGTTCAAAAGAGAGACATGAGCTTAAAGTATGCAAGTTACGAAAAGATCTATATGGCCCTTAAGCAGGCTTCTAGAGCATGGTACGAGACGATAAATGCATACTTGGTTTTTCGCAATAGTCCACCGACTAAGAGTACACCCTTTATGTAAAGAGGAGTAAGAATTATTTATTGGTAGTTGTTTTATGTATTGATGAGATGCTACTCACAAGACCTAAAAGAGGAGAAGATTTCAGCCTTCAAGGCTAAATTCTAGATGTTATTTGAGATAGACATGGGTTTGTTGCATTATTATTTAGGCATACATTTTATGTAGCTAGTTTATGTGACATGATAATACTATTATGATGTTGTAATCAAAGTACTATAGAGATTGTCTACATAGTTTAGTTTTGAAGACTATAAGCCTGTTGCTATATGAACAGAGACATGTGCTTGGCTCAGTCTCCATGATGTAGGTGAACCATTTGATGCATCACTTATTCAATAGGTTATTTGGGTGCCTTATCTATCTATGTAATACAAGGCCATGCATTCAGTTTGGGGTCTCCGAATTGAGCAAGTTTATGCACAATTCTGGTAGAAGTAAAGAATTGGCAAGCTGCTAAGTGAGTATTTTGATACTTATAAGGCACTGAGTCCCTTGGGAAATTCTATGCTAAGGGGTTAATATTCAGCTACATGCTTTTAGTGAGTATTCCAATATACTTGTAGGGCACTTAGTCTCTTGGCCAATTCTCTGCTAAGGGGGGTGACATTCAACTACATGCTTTTTGTGACTTCGAATAGGCTGGATATTATGTCACATAAGTGTCCACTAGTGGATTTCGCTTTTATCTTGGTGATATATCATGACTCACCAAGAATCAACTGATGGTGGTGGCTAATTTATGTTGTGAAGCTAATGAGTACAAGGTAGCATTTATAGTGCCCTATGGAGTGTGTATGGCTTAGATGCCTTTTGGCCAATAGAGGTGTTATTCCTCACCTCCATCTTCACTAAAGCTAGAGTGCATTGGCTATCAAGGAACCCATTATTTCGTTGCTCACATAAAGCACTTATCATTATGGAGTCATTATGTTATTGTAGGAGAGATCAGCTTAGCTTATGTCTCTACAAATGACAATGTGGTAGACATGTTCATGAAGGCAATCTTATGAGAAAAGTTAAAATCTTTTTACAAAGCTTTGGACGTATTACCATTTAGGGATTGATCAGCCACATGATCCCCGTACATTTTTACATCATTACTACATGCAAGATTTGTAGCCATTTATATGGTAGTGATGTGTGGACGTGGGCTATTAATGGGCCGAGATACTTTTCCCTCCTTTGGAGGTTTTCCCACCCTAGTGTGTATAAACACTCTTATGAGTGAGCTTTCCCCTTCTCAACAAAACCATGAGGCTGAGATACATAAACCTCCTCATGCAAATCACCATTTAAAAAGGTAATGTTGTTATCTAACAGATTTACATTCCAACCATGATGCCCTTCTCTTAGGAATAACCCTTTGTAACAAGCCTTGCCTTGTAGCAATCAATACTACCATCAGCTTTACACCTAAGCTTATAAACCCACTTTGTAGTGATGGCCTTTTTATAAGGCAAATTGCTAAATACCAAGTGTCAATTTTGAGAGTTTAGTCATACTCATCCTACATGGCCTACATCCAATGATCATTTTCCTATGCTTCCTCAAAGGAAATAGGTTCCTCTTCATTGCATATACTAGCAATGAGAGCATGATCCACAAGAGAATAGGATGTATGATGAGAACTCATGTGTTCTACTAGGTAAAGGAGTAGATGAATTGCTGTCCCACAATGTTTGACTAGCCATTTTGGCATACTCTTGGATGCTGTATGGCTACCCTTTCCTCATCCATTGCATCATCCATAATAGCTTCATCAATAGGCTCATCAGTGAATAAAGTTTGAGCTGATATGGGATGATTTGCAGTATCTTTTTGAGCATTCATTTGCTCCACATATGGCTACCCAACATTATATAAAGGTAGGAGTGTATTTATTTTACCAATAAAGAAGACATCTCTACTCACCAAAATCTGCTTTTACATAAAAGCATGGGATGAAATAAGTTCTCAACAAAGATAACATCTCTACTCACCAGAATATGCTTTGTGACCGAATGATAGAGTTTATATCCTTTGCTTTTTGAGCTATATCCCACAAAAATACATTTTATCATCTTATCATCAAGATTATTACATTGTTTCTCAAGCACAAGAGCATAACCAGAATATGCTTTGTGACTGAATGATAGAGTTTATATCCTTTGCTTTTTGAGCTATATCCCACAAAAATACATTTTATCATCTTATCATCAAGATTATTACATTGTTTCTCAAGCACAAGAGCACTTCCTACCTCCTTGTCCCACCATTTACAATACGAGAATAACCTTACCAAATCATTCTACTGGATATGAGGAGTTGTTTGCACATGTGGCTATTCCTCCTTGAGGAGCAGACTCAAGTAAGGAAAATAATTCATGCTAAGAATTAATGTGCTTGTTAGCAGCACTATCAAAGTACCAGACATATTGATCTATCCTTGACATGCATACATCATGGATAGAAGGATCATAACTACAGTGCACAATAAATTCCCAATCATCTTGTGCATAGTTCATTGACTCTTTCTTTTTAGCACTTGGTGTTGATGCATCAGCCACACCAACAGCCATGCTTGACTCTTTCTTCATCTCCTTCTCTAGCCTTTTTCTACATTGATGTTATGGCTTGGATTTTGTCGATAGTAGTTACATTTTCCTTTCTTCTTAGGCTTATCACCCCCCCTTCTCGATATCCTTTCTAGAAGACTAGGTTGATTCTGCCTTTGGCTTATAACTATCCTAACCTTTACCTTTTTGACTAGTAGCAAATTCCTGCTCTTCCATATGCATACTAGTTTGATTTTGTCAGTTACTTTTCTTACAAGAGAATTGCAACCAACTTATCAAAAGTAAGGGCATTGGGGTTACCCTTGGTCCATGAGCCAAAGTGTAGATGCAAAACCCTGATATGAATCTGATAGAGCACCCATCAAGTGCAAGCATGCTTCATAGTTTTACATGAGCAAATATGAAGAATAATGCTTCTTTTTACTAAAAATGCTACTAATGCATGTGCCCATACATCCCTGTCGTGTCATTCCACTTGGCTTGTTCCGCTATGGGAGGTGAGGAGGCAAATGCTATAGTTACATTAGAACTCGTATCACCATCCAAAGTACCTATACTATGCTATTATACTAGCAAGGCAGGGTATGTCTCCATGCTAATAACAACATTCCAAAGCCCTTTGGTGAGACTAATATATGGAGAATTATAGAGGAACACAACGAGTAGTAGGTTGTCCTGTCAACGTGGGAGAAATCATACCAAATACATCAGTGCCTGCTATTCAGCTTGCAAATAACTACTCTCTATTATAGAATATAAATATTCTAACTACTTGCACTAGGTATTGTCAATGTCCATTGAATGATGCAACAACCGATATGGTTCTTGCATGCTAGTAATCAATACTTACTTGCAATAGGTATTGTCAATGTCCATTGAATATGCAACAATTGAAATGGTTGTTGCATGCCAGTAGATCATTGATGATGATGGAAACTTGTAAAGTGTATGAAAAATTAAAGTGTAGAGTGTGGAAATGATACCTACCAAGAAAGTAGAAATCGATAATAATGTTATGATGTTGTTGAAGCTGAGCTTGAATATGAGATGATAATATTGAAGCTAAGCTTGAAGGTGTGATGTCGAAGATGACAAAGCCCTTTCAACACACCAAATGCTGCTTCTGTTGTGAATAATACCCAAAATCAAACAAAAATAGTTCAAATTAACGCTCCTCTAGGATGCTCTGCGAAAACCTTATAGCCTGTTAACGAGCCCTGGCACTCGAAATGCTATGAAATGTGCAAAAATGATGCCAACATAGTTAAAAATACCTTCTCTACCTAAGAGGATAGCTCAATTTGAGACAATCAAAAGAGAAAATCTAAGAGAAGGTAACACTAGCATGCTCATTTTGGCTGCTTTTACAAGGGTTACAAATTTTTGATGAGACAATTTTCATTGATGAAGAATGCATTGGTGATTGTTGTGCTAGCACACATGTTGATGGTGATAGTGCCCATGTTGCTATTGAAGACTGTGATCCATATGATGTCGGCGATGTCCATGTTGGTGCACCCCATAGACATAAACTACTATCCATGTGAACAAGCCCTTGTGTGAGCTTGGGTGAACAACCTCTTAGGAGGATAAGATTTTGAAACCTTTGATAATTAATTTTTTTTCAAGATAGTATATTCTTTTTGTGTGGTTCGTGGTGGTGACTGCCGCTGACTACTTCTACATGTGCAATGTGGGCAATAGGATGCTTAACCTTTTCATGCTGTGTAGGCTTGCTGGTATTTGCAAGCAAAACTACTACTTTGGTTGTTGACTACATGCTGATTATGCCTTACTACTACGCCACCACGATTGTTGTAGCCTCTATAGCCATTTTTTGCCATGGAGATGCCCATATTTGGTGTCGTTGAGGTGTTGCTATTGATGCTGTGAAGGCCACCTTTGGTTGTTGACTGCATGCTGATTATGCCTTACTACTACACCACCACGATTGTTGTAGCCTCTATAGCCATTTGCTGCCATGGAGATGCCCATATTTGGTGTCGTTGAGGTGTTGCTATTGATGCTGTGAAGGCCACCTTTGCAATGTTATTCAGCCCTTATGTTTGAATTTGTTATTGCTTGAATGCACCAACTCTGCTAGCTATAGTAGATAGAGTGCCTCTATCAATTGAGTGAAGAAAGAATCTTCTCCTCTCTTCTCTATGCTAGCGAGATTGAGAAAATAATTCAGCTCCACCAAAATGGACTAGAAGAAGAAAATAACTTTTCCCTTAACCTAAACCTAACACTTAATTACTTTGATAATGAGCTGAACCTAAACTAGAAGAGCTTTTAAGAAGCATGGATTGAGTTCTCCTAATAACAATCAACTTTCTAATGAGATGCTAATTTTACTCTAATAACTATACAATTAACATGACTAATCTAAGGTGGGTGATATCTAAGTGAACTCATGATGATGAGTGTGTGCTAACTAAATTTCACTCAAGTTAATTAGACTCCAAGATAGATTAACTTGGACACATAGAGAAACTTGGACACATAGAGTGATATGTTCATTGCTTGAAAATGGTCCCCTTTTATATGAGGAGGCACACCTTTTGTCTTGCACATCAATGTGGAATAATTCCCTTTGCTCATGTGGCTTCATGCTAGATTTTTCTCTTGCTTGGCTACTCATACTCACTCCCTACCTCTTCCTTGTGCGCTCAATGGCACCACATTTTTCAACAAAATGGTTAAGCAAGGATTGCAAGTAAGATTTAACGAGTATATTTTTTTTGTTGAGAACTTCAAGAATGGAAGTAAGCTCATTGCAAAGAGACACAAGGAAGAAAGACTATTTACTTTGGATTTGAGCGTTAAAATCAGCCATTGCAAAGAGACAAAATGAGAGACAGAATAGAGTCATTGGTGAGATAGTGCAAGCCATGCTTAATCAGAAGAGCATACCAAACTACTACTTGGATAGAAGCATTTCCACAACAATGGTGTACTTGTTAAACAAGACACCTACAACCATTATATTGCAAGCCATGGTTAATGAGAAGAGAAGGAAATTTTATCCAAATCCAAAAAAGTGTAGTGTTACAATCCAGTGTGACAAAACATGTCCTCATTAGTTGTGGTGTGATATTTGATGAGATGGCTAGTTGGTATAAGAAAAGTGAGGATGTCGTTGATGACATCGATGCTAGTGTGGATGTCACTTATTACCATTAGAGGAGTCTCCTAGTATGTCTAGGCCACATGAAATCTAGTAGTGATAATGCGTGGTTAGGGATATTGGGACATGATGTGAGTATTGAGAGTAATGCATTAGACAAAGGCAAGAAGAAGGTTATCGATCATCTAGTTTGGAGAGCCTTGATGACAAGTTAGAAATTTTAGTGATTAGGACTCTAGGCATGAAATATGATAGGTATGTACCCCGCCACTGCTAGAGACCATGAAGCTTGTAGACCCACAACCATTGAGGAGGAGTGCAAAGGTTGACATATAGATTATATGCTATGCATTATGATTATATGACATCTATGGTGAAACATGCAGACCCTACATGTTTTGATGAGGCTATTGGCAAAGAAACATGGGACATAGCTAATGGATGAAGGGATGGATGCATTGGTACATAATGACACATGGGATTTGGTTGAGTTACCAAATGGCAAGAATGTGATTATTGGTTAAAATGGGTTTACAAGGTCAAATGTAAGTCAGATGGAATTTTGAAAAGATATAAGACAAGGATAGCCAAGGGTTATGCACAAACTCATGGACTTGATTATGATGAGACATTTAGTCCAGTGGTGGTGGCTAAGATGGCTACCTAAGATCAATGATTTCATTGGTGCATCTAAAGGTTAGGAATTGCACCAAATGGATGTCAAGAATTCTTTCTTGAATGGAGAGTTACAAGAAGAGGTGTTTATGGAATATCCACGGGCTCATGTACACCCAGATTTTTCCACACATGTATGTAGATTAAAGAAATCATTATATGGGGCTAAAGCACCACATGCATGGAGTGACAAGGTTAGCAGGTATCTCATTAGCATTGGATTTGATGTGGGAAAGTCAGATTCCTCACTATATGTGAAGAAGAGTTTTGGTGGTGATTGTGATTTATGTGGATAACTTGATAGTCAAAGGTGATTGTAGGAATGACATTGCCAATGTAAAGGCATCATTGAGTAGCCAGTTTGACATGAAAGAGTTGGGAGAGTTTTTCCTTCACATATAGGTTTATTATGACATCATGTGATATATGGATGGTGCAAAGGCAATATTCCTTGGATATGTTGGCAAAGTATGGCATGACTAGATGTGACCATATGGTGACACCAAGTGCGTGTGGGAATTAGTTCTAGGTTATGTTATATATGGACTTATCACTTGTTGTAGAAGTACAAATTTTGGTGAAGGAGAATGAAGCTAGCTATGGATCTTCTCTACATTGTGTGAGATGGATTAATGTGAACAATTAGGGTTTTTGTGTGTCTCCTCTAGTCTCATCTATTCTCCTCTAGTCTCATCTATTCTCTTTTCAATATAGAGATGTGTTCACTTGAAGGTATTTAGATATATATAAAGGGAGTCTCTCCAGCCGTCTGCCAAGATTACTGTTATATGTACATTATGTGTGCTATGTTATATACACATTATGTGTGCATATACTAGGAGGCTAACCCACATTAGGCTTGTGAGCATGGGAGCATGGGAACAAGCTCTAGTGGAGCATGGGTTAGGACTAACCTTAAGGATTAAGGTTAGGGTCAGGCATCCAAGGGTCACACATGAGGAATGGAAAGTCAAGAGTCACTTGAGGGCCCTCCTATATAATAGGGGCATGGGCACACTCAAGGGAGCTTGGTGGGCATTGGAGCTTGGAGCTTGATAGCTTGGAGGCTCATGCTATGGTCTCTTGTGTAGAGGTCCATATCTTCTCACTTACCATCTCACACTATAGCTACATGCTATTGGTTTGTATTATACCTCTTGATGGTATGGGACATCAAGGTAGAGGTATGATGTATTTCATTCATTATTCATGTGTGCATCCCTTGGGCTCGGGGGTGGTTGGGTGGTTGAGTTTATGCCTGCTTTATGCATGTTTTATGCATAACAATTATCTAAAGAGATCTTGGGGTTTTAACAGTGGTATCAGAGCTATCTCTATTTAATTGTTGATTTTTTTTTAGTAAATTTTAACATTTACTAATAAAATGTTATTTTTTGTTGATTTGTGTTGATGAAATGCACATGGATCATCGTTATGGTGATTGGAACGTGTGGTACTTCAATTCAATGGACGAATCGACGTTGCGGGGGAATACCGTGAGTTAATGCTATTTTTCCTTATTTTTTAATGGTTAAAATAAGCATTAATGGAAATTTTTACCAAAATTCACATATTTTATTGTGAATGTTGTTGGTAGAATGGATTCCATAATTTTCTAAAATTTTTAGGAAATTTTTCCTAATTTTTTAGGGATTTTTTGAGCATTTTTTTTTGATTTAAAATGTATTTTTATACATTTTTTGCGGGTTTTTTCCGCGGGAATGCGATCAAATTCTGTCAATTTCTACTGAAATTCAGTAGGGGACAGCGTGTTGTCGCATGTGATGCTCTCCCGTGTGCGTAGGGTTCTCTCCGTCTCTCAAATCTGAGTTTTCCTCATTTTTTCATGAAATTTCTCTTAAAAATGAATTTTTTAAACATTAATCATAATTAATGTTAATTATGATTAAGGTTTAATTAAAAAAGCTTAATTAAGATTAAGCTAATCTCTCTGTTTAACAGAGAGAGAGGAGAGAGTGGAGGAGGAAGATGAATTTGGAGAGAAGGGAGGAGAGTAGGGAGAAGAGAGAATTAATCTCTCTCTCTCTCAGGCTCTTGCGCAGGCGACGGGAGGGGGGGGGCTGCGCTGCAGCCCGGCGGAAGAAAACGCCCCCCCCCCTAAAAAAAATCAAATGTTAATAAGCTAATAAAAGCTTATTTATTTTTTTTCAATTTTTTTTTAAAAAAAAATGAGTTTTTTTTATTAAAAAAAGAGCTTTTTGGTATTTTTTCAAGAAAAAAAGCTTGAAAATAGCCAGAAAAATTCTGAAAAATAGGGGATTTGAGGAAAAAATTCTCTGAAAATTCTCTGAAATTTTCTTCTTAAAATTTCTTGGCTTTTCAACTTCCGGAAAACCTTTGGCTTTCCGTTTTCCCAAAACCTTTTGGCTTTCCGAATTCCGGAAAAACTTTTGACCTTCCGTATTCCGGAAACCTTTGACCTTTCACATTCCGAATTTTTTGTCTTTTCATTTTCCCAAAACTTTTGGCTTTCCGTATTCCGGGAAAACCTGTTGGAATTCCGAAATTTTTTGACCGTTCGTATTCTAAATGCGTTCGGGGTTGATTAAAAATTTCAAAAAATTCCTGAAAATTAGTGGAAAATTAGACAAAGGTTATTTTAAATTTTGGAAAAATGTGGGGTTGGTGTTTGGCATGTGGTGTGTCCATTCGGGCGCCCGTGACCATTCAAATTCCTTTAAAATTATATTTTTTGACCCAGAAAATTAGAAAAATCCATTAAAATTGAAAATTTTCATTGGATTTGAGAATTGTCGGGCGGAATTAGAAATTTCGTGAACGATGGGATTCTCGGGAAAAATTAGGAATATTCTAGATATTATATTTAGAAATCCTAAAAATTGGTATTTTTAAAATATCAATGGTATTTTGGCAAATTAAATTGCTAAAAATTTTCTGGAAAAATATAGGTTTGGAATGCCATAGGATAGGTTTGGTGGAATTCAAAATTATTATATTTTGAGGTCCTGTAAAATTTGGGAAAATTAGAAAAAATCATGATAATTCTTTTTCTCGAGAATTTAAAATTTTCGAGGGTTATTTAATGTTGAAGTACGTTTACTCGTGCTGACATTAGATAGATGCGTGTTATTCGCATAATATTAATACGATTATACCTCGTATTAATGGATATTTATGTTTGGATTAATTCTAAACGATGTATTCATGATTTTTTATTTAGCCATTCTTTTTGGACATGTTCCTTAATTTCTTTTGATGGCTATAATTTACGTTCAAAGTGTGTTTCACCTTTGACACGTTTCCATGATAATCTATTTTGCACTTATTAAAGTGTGGTTTGTGCTTAATTTATTAAGCCTAAGACAAACTCTATCATGGGTCAGTTGATCGGGTTATTTTGGTGGATTTTTATTGGATGTTTTCCAAGTTTTATGGACTCATCAGGTTCTGCCTAGATCACTTTTGTCTAGGGTTTTCTTATTGAGTGCTACACACATGTGTTTCACTTTCTTAATTTGGAGTTTTATTTGGACAACACAACGTTTATATACTCCGGATTGATGAGTTAGCCACCAATTTAAATGCTTCTTTTGGCATGATTTATGTCCATTAGATGGTATGCATTGATTCTTATGATCAACTATGGTTTTTATGGATTCGAGGAGCTTCTATGCTTTTATCCATGGTTTTAAGGATCTTTTGATCTTTGGAATAATTACAGGTGCTTTGAAGGTAGCATTTGCCTTCGTTTTTTGCACATAATTTTGGAGTATATTTCTTGTACTCTTGAGTATATTCCAACTCGGATACCTAGTTGCTTATATATCTAGGTGAGTTATTTAACTACCCTAACTTTATTGTGTTTTGGGTAGTTATCATTAGAAAGGCGCCAATAATTCAATTTCTTTTCTAATGATGTACTCTCAGAAGGATTTATTCCTTGATGTAATCTCAAGTATATAGAGACAGGTTTAGTATGTGAAAGTCTGGATAAGGCCATCTTATTCCTTTTATACAGGATTTTATTCATATTTTCCTAGACGGCATACTAGGGAGTTTCAAATTGTTAAGGTATGTATGGGTGGTATCATGGTGGTATGGGACGCTAGGGATCCCTCACATATATTATCTTATGGGATAATTTGGGCTCAAGATTGTTGCTTTGCTTACATCACTTAGCATGTTGATCTCAACATTCAAAGACAATCTTATTTTCTAAATTCACTAGAAGTTATAGTGTGGGCATTCTCTAGATAAACTTCTTTTATCTATAGCCTGCATGTTATGATGAGGGCAATCTCGTCGGCATTTTCACTTGTTGAAATCTCTTTCTTTAGAGTTCAAACAAGTTTATCTTGTTGTGTTCGGATAAGGAAATTTGGATTCTTCCTTTGTTGGCATTTCTTTCTTTAGTTCCGTACTTTAGGTGATTTACACAATCAACCTAATAGGTTTACGGATGGACATATGTGTCTCATCGAGACGTTGATGATTCTCTATGTTGATATGGATAACTCGAGACGTTGATTATTCCATATGCAGATGTGGATATGTCGGGGCGCCGATGAATCCCTGGTTTCTGCTGTTATAATGCCATGTTTTCCTACTTTATTCCGAATGGTTTACAACGAGAAAGTTACTTTGAATGTGAATTGTTCTGATCATCCGCAGTAGTCTGATGGGCAAACAGAGTGTATGAATCAGTTTGTAGAGGATATGCTTCGTGCATGTCTCTAGAAAATCATCATATTGGGAAATATCTTCCAATGATGGAATTTGCCTATAACAGTTCTAAATTTACGGCTATTATTTTTTAGTCCGTGCATACTTATGTATGGGTATCAAATCAGGGCACCTATTGATGTCAGTCTTAAGGACATCGAGCTTGATGCATCGAGGGATTTCTTGCGAGATATGCAGGAAATTCTGACCGAAGCTCGGGATTCTATCAGGAGTGCTCATGATAGGGCACGGTTTTATGCTGATAGGGAACGCTCATCTCGGTCTTTTGAACCAGGAGCGTTGGTTTATTTTAATGTTCCTAAAGATTGTCAGACTTTGTTAATAGGAAAATGCTCGAATTTATCTCCTAGATATTGTGGTCCATTTCGAGTTATATATCGGATTGGCACGGTTGCGTATGAACTAAAACTACCTCCAATTGTTAGAGTTCATCCAGTCTTTCATATCGATAGATTGAAAGGGAAACTGGGAGGTGAGGATGACACAGTTACTCCTCAAGAACTCGTTGAAGTCGATGAATTATCCTATGTTCCACATGAACCTGATAAGGTACTTGAATTCAGGGAAAGGAAACTTTCTAGTTGACTAATCCCTGAGGTTAAAATAAGGTGGAAAGATAGGGAAATTGAGAATTCGACTTGGGAGTCGGTTGAGATTGTTCAGCGCAGTTCTTCTTCTTTTCATTGCAAGAGTGCAATGTTTTGAGAGAGGGGAAGTATGTTATATGTACATTATGTGTGCTATGTTATATACACATTATGTGTGCATATACTAGGAGGCTAACCCACATTAGGCTTGTGAGCATGGGAGCATGGGAACAAGCTCTAGTGGAGCATGGGTTAGGACTAACCTTAAGGATTAAGGTTAGGGTCAGGCATCCAAGGGTCACACATGAGGAATGGAAAGTCAAGAGTCACTTGAGGGCCCTCCTATATAATAGGGGCATGGGCACACTCAAGGGAGCTTGGTGGGCATTGGAGCTTGGAGCTTGATGGCTTGGAGGCTCATGCTATGGTCTCTTGTGTAGAGGTCCATATCTTCTCACTTACCATCTCACACTATAGCTACATGCTATTGGTTTGTATTATACCTCTTGATGGTATGGGACATCAAGGTAGAGGTATGATGTATTTCATTCATTATTCATGTGTGCATCCCTTGGGCTCGGGGGTGGTTGGGTGGTTGAGTTTATGCCTGCTTTATGCATGTTTTATGCATAACAATTATCTAAAGAGATCTTGGGGTTTTAACAATTACTGAGAGCAATTAGGGTTTGTGTGTGTCTCCTCTAGTGTCATCTATTCTCTTTTCAATACAAAGATGTGTTCACATAGAGGTATTTAGATATATGAAGGGAGTCCCTTAGCAGAGTCTACCAGTCTACCATACAATTCCACTTGTGGATGGTGCCAAACCGATCAAATAGAGGCCACACACTAATACTGAAACCTGTTCCAAGGAAGATGAGGACATACTATGTAGGTTTTATAAATGAGCTAGAGTAAGTGTAAATTTATGGTTAGGAATGGGAGAGGATCTTAGGACATGTGGTATCCAAAAATGGGATAACAACAGACGAAGAAAAAATCCAAGCTATTTTAGAACTCAAGAGACTTGAGTTTTAGAAAATCCGAGCTATTTTAAAACTCAAGCGACTTGAACTATTTTAAAACTCAAGAAAAATTCCGAGCTATTTTAAAACTCAAGAGACTTGAAAGACAAAAAGTTGTCTAAAGATTTATGGGACACATTTGTTGAGAGATATGGTACCACGGAGCACAAGGAAGGTGAGAAGTGAAAGTAAGAGCAAGCTGCCCCACATGAGCAAGCTAGATTTACTTAACAAAGCCAAGATGTACACAACTCATATAAAAGGGGTCACTTTTAAGTAATTAAATCAAGCAAGTCTCAAGTCGTTAATGAGCACAAGTCTCAGTCTTTTAACCTAACTCAACTTGAGTCTAAACCTTAATTAGTTCATTCTCTCATCATTATGAGTGCACTTAGGCATCATCCACCTTAGCTTAGGATTTTGCATCAACTCTTTAGGTTATAGCTTCCATAGTTTAAACATTTTGTCTAAGTACTAATTATACCTTACTAGTGTATCTTATCCACTCACTTCACTTGGTGGATTCCAAGCTTGCCATTACAAAATCTTGACATCATTGCCTCTTGTTGTAAGATTAGGTAGTCCTCTTTAGCTCATTAGCACTTCATTAACACTAATTACATCATTAGAGCTCTTAAACATCAACCTTATTCACTAAGCTTCACTAGTGTGGTTGAGCTTGTAGAGCTCATTTCTCTTTAACGAATCTATGATTTCCCTCCAAACTTTAGGAGGCTCTTCCCCAGCTATAGGCTCCAACCTTCACCAAGAAATTTTGAGAAATTTGTTTGTCATCAGCCTATGCTAAGCAAAAAAAATGTTGCCACTTAATCTTTCAGTCCATTCATTATGCCTACACATTAAATTTCTCAAATCCCTTCTGGGCGACCTTAGAGCATGGTACAAGGAGCTCACAAACCAAATTTGAGCTCATTTCATCCACTGCTTTTGCATGGGAGGTAGAAAACTAGTAAGAAAAAACCATCCTTCTGCACCAATTTCATGTAAAGAGGAGTTGATTTTTTGTATTGGATCCCTCAAATGCATGAAGGGTGAACATTCTATTTTAAAATTCCCTTTAAACTCTCATCTTACATGCTAAATTTGATCCTGCAAGATGCACCTAAGTTAATCATTATTTTCACCTAAACTCTCATCTTACATGCTAAATTTGATCCTCTAAGATGCACCTAAATTAATCACTATTTTCACCTAAACTCTCATCTTACATGGTAAATTTGATCGTCCAAGATGCACCTAAATTAATCACTATTTTCACCTCTTAATCACTATGATTAATGAGTGATTAGTAAAAAGTAAACTAATAAAAGATCAAAATTAGAATTTTTAGGTTGTGTTAGCCTTGTAAAAGCCTCCAATCTTTTCATTTGGCATTTTGGAAGAATTGGGCATAATTTACCACTTTTTTCACTGCCCTTATTGTAAGCAACTAGACATTGCCTAAGTGTAAACTTGGGTTTAAGACCTTCGAAAGAAATGACTTTTACAATAAATCAAGTTGAAAAATTCCATGGGGAAGGGTTCCATACCTGGGCTACACAAACGCACAAAAACCTATGAAAACTCAATAAAGACAATGCACTTACTAATCCTAACGATGAGTGGGTAAAAAAGGATAAGCACACACTGTCACACTAGGGCATCACCTTATCCATCACATAGACTCCAAGGAACATGCTAAAGGCGCATGGGAAGATTTGAGTCAAGTGTTTGGAGCCAAGGCAAGGGTGTCAAGGGTTGCAGTAAAGAATGGAGGAGGCCTAGCCGATGTTGAGGGTATGTCTTTTATGGGTATGGGTACGCCTAAGTGGTTAAAGTGGTCCGTGAGGGAGGAGTTGGTGATGGAGGTGGAGTCGGGAGGTGAGGGAGTGTGAGGGGAAGAGAGGAAGTGTGATGGTGCTCGGAGGAGGGGGTTGATGCGGGGGAGATGAGGGTGGGGGTTGTTGCGGATGGGGGTAGGTGCATGGGGCTCCTCCGTTGCGGTCGTCATTGTCATTGTCATTTTCATCATAGGAGGTGTCATCGGGGCTTTTGGAGTGGAAGAAGTTTTTGGCTTCTACGGCTTCTTGAGGGTGAATGCCATGGGGAAGGCCACATGGGAGTCATCGAATTGCATTACCCTTGTGGCCTGTATCACCTCCATTTGTAGATGGCACCGATGGTAAAGGATTAGGAGACCCTTAGCTGAATACGGTGGGAGCTCGTGGTGCCTAAGGGATTTGTATGCCATATAGACGATATCCCAACCAGTGCAATGTAGGAAATCGAGTGCCTTGGCTATTCAGGGGGGAGGAGTAGGGGTAAGGGCCTAGCCATTTGGGACGGTGAGGTCAATTGGGTTAGTTTGCTTGGTGGGTTGCCCGACGTGAAAAGGAGGTGAGCCTAGTTCATAAGATTGTCTTAGAGGGAATGGGCAAGGAGTTCAAAAAATATGGTGGGGTGGGTGAAAGAGAGTTGGCCCCAAAAGAAGAAGGTTGCCACCATGAGGGAGATGCTGGTGAAGGGGGAGTTTGGTTAGGATATAGGAGAAGGTGGCTTGGGAGAGGGGTTCTTTGATGAAAATATCATGCTGTAATAAGTTAAGGCGAAGGGTTTGGAAATGAAGCTCAAGGAGTTGGGATGGGTTCTGAGGAATGGCAAGGATGGCGAGTTTCGTGTGATGTCCATCAACCTTTCTTTTGAGCGCGTTGGGGATAGGGCCAGATATGGTGTGGGAGGGGGTTGGGTGGCTCGAGCTTCCGTGGCTTCGAGTTGTAAGGTTTTGTGGTGGAAGGCCTCCTCTATGAATTTGCGGTATTGCTAGAAGGCGAGGTTGGTTGTTGTGAGGGTTTCTTTGGCTTTGGCTACTTTTTGCCAGAGGTCTTGTGCTTCGGCCTGGGTAAGGGAAAGGTCGTGCAGTGCCCACTGCTTGACTTCTTGGGCCGCTTATATAACTGTCTCTGAATCTCTAAGAGTGAGGAGAGGGTGTTGGCCAAGGTATGCTTTCTATATTTCAGTGCGTGTTGGAGGTTGATGTTGGCGATAGTGGTGTTGTAAAGAGCTTCCTAGCTTTGTTGCTAATGGGCCTTTGCAAGCAACATCTTGCTGTGACATGGTTGCGAGTTACTGTTGTGCCTTTCCTGTTGTGCCTATACATGAAATTCATCATTGGCTGATAATTTCTATGGCCAAGTGGGAGAAGCCTTGGATGAAGTCTGGCACGTCCCCATGTGATGAACGGATGCCTTCAGAGTAAGCCTCATGGGACCGGAAACTACCTGTGTGCACCTAGCGGCGGAGGGTTTCCAATGTGTTTCTGTCAGGAGGCAGGGGAAGATGGGCTAGCTTCCAAGAGCGAGGAGGGAATGGAAAGGAGGCCGCCGATGGTGGGGTTTTGTATAGGTTCTGCTGCTCAGAAAAGGCCTTGCATTGCACCTCCTCATAAGCCTTTCGGTGGGCTTTCAAAAACGGCTTGTGCCTTGGTGTCTATGGATTGGAGGGAACCTGCTCCTATGGTTGAGGGTCGGGGTGATGGTGCTTGGGGGGTGGAGAGTGGGAGAGGAGCGAGGGGGAGGGAGAGAGGTTGGAATTGCACTTGGCCCTCCCCAATTGAATGGCCTTGGGGAGTTCGCCCACCCTGTGGCATGGTATAGCACCTTTGTGAGTAGGGACATGGATGCAAGCTTTCCCTGTGGGTTGGCACATATGGAGTGCAACTCCTTGTGCAGGTACTCGGCCCATGGGTGTGCCTTGGTTAACCTTGGTTGGCGAGTGTAGATAGGCTGCATCTATTGAATCGATCTATCCATCTAGTGGTAAGAAGAAAGGACAGGGCCCTAGCTGGCATGATAGACTCCTCCTTGGTAATGTTGGCCCACTTTTCAACAAAGACCAAGCACGGTGCCACATTAAACATGTAGCTTTCTACCAATTGATTGCATGCCAACTCTACAGGCAGGGGAAGGACAAAATTATAAGATGATGTGTCCGAGAAGACAAATATATCTTCCTTTTAGAACAGGCTCACTCTGCATGTTCTAGGGGCACTTCACAGTAAATATCATTACGCGCAAAGTCCTCACTACCGGGTTATGGTAGCCCACCTTGATGGCCGACACAACTGAATATGTCAAGGGGTACGACGAATGCTAATGAACGGCAATTCCATGCTTTAAGGACAGTATGCCCTTGAAGCCAATTGTGTCCTTGCAATTGTTTGAAAAATGGGGCATTGATTTCATAGGACCTATTAGCACTGCATCTTAATACACGCAAGCTCGGTACATCATCACAACCATGGGCTGCTGTAGGGTACAACCATACACTTCTCAGAAAACAGTCTAGAGAGAAAATTTTACCTCTTCTCCTCCTCAAATTTTTGATGATTTTAGCTCTTCCCTTATGATTTTTGGAGTTTTTCTTTTTGTAGGAGGCTAGAGCTAGGTCTCTAGCTGCCCACCAATGATGCCTAGAATGCCTAAGAAAACCTAATTACTTGAGATTAATTAGAGGATTAAGCTAATTATGCAAAACTTAACAAATTTTGAATAAAACAAAAAATTGCATGAATCTCAAGAGCAAGGTTCAAGCACCTATTGTGTCTGCCACATCCGATGAAGACTTTGACGCTCCTGATGCTGCATTGATCTCCATGGCTCCATGGTAAGAGTAAACAAAATCAAACAACAAGCAAACAAACACATTCAACATTGATCTCCGTTGCTCCATTTCTCCATAGCTCCATGGCAAGAGTAAACAAAATCAAACAACAAGAAAACAAACACATTCAACATGCAACCACCAGTGGATTTGCACTCTAGCCGGGCAATGTGATGGCTCTAGAAAGTGAAATGTATGGAGGACCCTAAGCTAAATGCTCATCCTTAGTAGTGGTGCCAACAAAGATATTAACCAAAACATACTACAAGGGCACAAGAGAAGGAGAGAAGAAGAGAATGATTCCATGCAAGGGTCGATTTAGAGACTTGCATTTAGCCAACCCTAATGAGGGTTAAGTCCTCGATGATATGAGGCCGCTAGTGGCTCACTCCACCTCCACTTGTGTCGCCCAAATGGAGATCCACAAGCTAGGTAATGAGCAAAGAAGAAGGGAGCTATGGAGAGCTCTACTTCCACTCAATGCCAATGTGCATGAGGGATCTTGAGAGGAAGACAAGAGAAGGGAGAAGAGAAGAGAAGCTTAGACTAACACCATCCAGTCCATGCATACACCACAATCAAGTAAGCAAGCATCCACAAACACAAGCTTACAACCATAAACACAAGAGAGTGAGAGAAGGCAAGACTCAATTATGACAAATGGGATTGTGTCTTTTCATATTCCATAAAATCATAATTTATACACATGAGCTCACTTTTTACAATGGCCAGCCACCCATTTATAATTGGGGGCCCAAAATTGGCTTCCTAGCTCTATGTACATCTGGCTCATTCCTATGATTGGCATTATACAAGCCGTAAGCTCGGTCATCCCATTTATCTTTTCTCAATAAGCACTTAGCATGGTTACATAATGATAGATTACAAGAAGCGTAACCACGCTTGAAAAATGAGGTTAACCAGTTTAGTTAACAGGGGCAATACCTCGGAGCAAAATTTCTCTTAACATTGGGGGAAATAGCTTGGAGTGGGATTGTGCCTTAGTAAGATTATTTATGTAGACCTCAAATCCATTGCACAAGTGCCAAAGCTGATGGAGTAATAGCTACAAAAAGATGGAGGATGATACACCAAGTGATAATAGAGCTTTCAATAGTGCAAAATTGAAGAATCAACCAAGATGGCGGTTGTGTTACCTGAAGAACCCAAACTATTGGACCATGTACTGCATTGCTCTAATCAACCAAATGGTGAATCTCATGTATATGCTAGTGTATAGATGCATACATTGGGGAAAGAGTATAAAACCAAAGGGTGAATCCCATGTATATGCCAGAGTATAGGTGCATACATTGGGGGAAATAGTATAAAACCAAAAAGAAGCACAACCCTCTACTCCTACAAATCATTGTCCTTTGGTGCATGATGCCTATTGAAGATTGGATGTGTAGGATGATTACTCAATTTATCAACTCCTACCAAGAGTTCCCCAACATCACAATCCAAGGATCAAATCAAATTCTTAGATACCGTGTGTCTACCTCTAAGATTTCACATAGGAGAAGGCCCACATGCAGTGGCACAAGGATGATGAATCTCATCTGAAAGGCCTCAACTTCAGCCTCAACATCGAGCCCATTCTCTAGGTTGATGGGCTGTTCACATGCCTCTAGTTCCTTGAAGCCTATTTGAAGAGATGTTCTCCTCCGATTTCATCCTTTTGGCTTTAACTTTGTGTTCACCTACAATAATGGCTTTAAGTTTGTGTTCTCCTCCGATTTCATCCTTTTCGCTTTAAATTTGTGTTCACCTACAATAATGGCAAGCCACTAGTGATGTACACTTATGTATGGCTAAGGGCCCGAGTGATGTATTAAATGCCCAGCCATAAGGTTTGTATATATTAGTAGAGATAGGCTATGGGCACCTACTTGAGTTGGGTGGCTGGGAAAAGCCCTATGTATGTGTATAATTTTTGATAATGTGAATGGGGAGAATCACTTGTGCAAACCTTCCTTCTTGTCTTGAGCTCTTACCCTCTTGCTTGCTTGTGTGAGGTCTTGTGGTGTGTTGAGTGTACATGCTAGATAGCTTGACTATGAGAGTAGTGGAGAGTGGTTCAAGCTTGCTAGCTCAACCTTTTCCATTGGAAGGCTTATTGTGATTGAGAGTAGAGGAAGGGTTATTGCCATGGATGATTGAGAGTGAGGAAGGGATATTGCCATGGATTTTTGAGAGCAGAGGAAGGGATGAAACAAGAACTAGAGTGGACTGGAGAGTGGTTCAAGCTCGCTAACCCTTTCCATTAGAAGGGTTATTGCCATGGAGGATTAAAGGTAGACAAAGGGTTATTTCCATGGATGATTGAGAGCAAAGGAAGGGTCTAAACAAGAGGGATTGACACTCCTCTCTTGGCCTCTTTTTCCTCTCCTATTGGGACTTCCACAACCCAAGATAAGTTATTTTCCATTATATTATAATTCCTTGCACAAGAAGAGGGCAAGAAGGTTCTTTGATATGAACAATAGGCCTAAGTGCTCATGCTACTACCCAACTCAGCAAACGACCATGTAGCACAAGGACATGCATAGTCAACTTCGAATAATCCTTAACAGATTTTCAAAGAAATACCACAAAACCTAAGAAAGATCTTAGTTGTTTGACCGTACGCGGAATTGGCCATTCCAAAACCTTTTGGATCCGATCCAAATCTATACTCAAGCCATCCCGAGAGATCTTATGACCTAAATATAATAATTCCTTTTTAAATAAATCACACTTAGATAATTTACAATACAAATTTTTCTTCTCGAGCCTTCCTAGAACCTCTTTAAGATGACTCTCATGCTCATCCAAAGTTTTATTGTATATCAAAATATCATCTAAGAAAACTACCACACATTTTCCTAACAGATCTTGAAATATATCATTCATCATCTGTTGGAAAGTTGCTGGTGCATTAGTGAGATTAAAGGGTAACATCTTCCTTTGCTATACGGATCTGATGATAACCGGTTCACAAGTCAAGCTTTGTAAAATACTTAGCTCCATGCAGCCTATCAATAATATCATCTGATCTAGGTAATGGGTATCTATTTTTAATTGTAACCTTGTTAAGATGTTTATAATCAATACACATCCTCCAGGTACCTTGATTCTTTTTCTTAACCAGGAGAATTGGTGCACCCCAAGGAGACTTAGTTGGTCTAATTTAACACATCCTCAAATATTCAGCTAGTTTTTTGGCTACGTCATCCTCCTCAGATTGGCTAAGCCGACACGGAGGAATACTAACAAGTTTTGCCCCTGGTACTAGCTCTATTTTATGGTCTACCTCTCGTTTAGGAGGTAATCCATTAGGAAATTTATCAGGAAATACATCTTGAAATTCGCTTTTAATGGAACTTAACACTTTACTTTCCCAAAAATCTAAAGAAACAGTGTTTGCATCAAAATGAATACACGAAGACACTGGATCCATAACCAACTGGAAAAGTTCATATTTAAATATCTCTTCCATTAATTCTAGCTCATTGATAAAAGTTTCCTTGGGTACAACAATGTTTCCTTTAAGAGTTACAAGGCTGGTAGTTGACAGACGGTGTATCTTTGCAAGAGTGATTCTACAGCTCTGGACTATGCCTACCTAGTCCAACCGAGTTATGGCATACTTATCTTGCCAGCTCACCTACTTAGTGTGTTCACATTATGGACCGCTTGTACATAGTGCTCTAGTACTTATGTTGGTTTTTACTTATCTTTAGTAGACCTCTTTTAAGAGAAACAAGGAGAAGAAGATTTCATCCTTCCATCTTGGTGTGTGCTGTATCCATTGTTGTGTGAGTGCATGATGTACCTTTGCCTCGCTATAGTAGTTAATAATAGCTACTTGACACATTAGTAATTCAAAGCTTTAGTGGAGGCTTAAATTCAGCCTATAAAGCTTCACATGTAGATAGATATGGAAAATCCTATATGGGCATAGAAAGGCAAAATCTATTGATTGCAAAATCTAGAATACAATGTTAACGAAGTATACTCAGTTTAGGACACTGAATATTCAAGAGCAGGATGATATCTTTTAAAGGCTCGAATTTACTTGAAACACAATGATACTAGGAAGCTTCAAAAATGGCAAATTAGAATACGACAAAAATCTCTCATGGTAAAGGTTTCTCTTCAAGGCCTTCTTTAAAAATCTGCATGCTTCTAGGCAGAGTCATTCCATTCATAGACTCAAAAATGATAATGGACAGTGGACTCAAAATAAACATCAGTTAGAGACAATAGTATTGAATAATTTAACTACCCTTTTTGCTACCCCTACACGGTCCCATTGTAGCAACCCTGCATGCCCGTCATGTTCTTTTACACCAAGCTACCAAATTGTTACACCTCAGAAAGCATTGGAAATGGAAGTGTCTTTTATAGAGGAAGAATTGCATGATGCCTTATGTGTTTTAGGGAAATGGAAATCTCTTGGCTCGGATGGCTTGACAACAGAGTTCTTTCTTGAATATTGGGATTCACTTAAAAATGAAGTGCTTTATATGATTAATATTTGTCGGCACTTTGGTGTGCTGCCAGCTTCTTGGAAGCAAGGGCTAGTGCATTTCCTCCTTGAAAAACAGTTATGTGATAAATTGACAAATTAGAGACCCATCACTCTTATGTCTGTTATTTACAAGTTGGTTTACTAAAATGGTCAATAGATTGAAAGATGTCCAAGGTTCATGATGGGTTGCACCCTGCTCAATATGGTTTTGTGCCTAGGTGACAAATCATGGACAATCTTGCGAATGCCTACATAGGCATTGAATATGCTAATTGACAAATTGGAGACCCATCACTCTTATGCCTGTTATTTACAAGCTGGTTTGCTAAAATGTTGGTCAACAGATTGAAAAATGTCCAAGGTTCATGATGGGTTGCACCTTGCTCACATCAATATGGTTTTGTGCCTAGTAGGTGACAAATCATGGACAATATTTCGAATGCCTACATAGGCATTGAATATGCTAAATATACAAAACAAGATGTACTCATCATGTAAATTGATATTGAAAAGGCTTTTGATAATGTTCAATGGCAATTCACAGCTCAAGTGATGGAAAAAATGGGTTTTGTTCCAAAAATGAGGAATATCATATATTGGATGTATGAGGAAGACACATCCCAATGTATCATATAATGGCTGTATGAGGAAAACACATCCCAATGTATCATTCAAAATGAAATCTCTGCTCCTTGGAAGCTTGGATGATCTGTGAGATAGGGATCTCCATTGAGTGGCTTGCTTTATATGATAGCCACTCATCCATTGCTCTTGTATATGGATAATTTGATTGTAGGAATCCATCGATCCAGCCTAACCCCATCCAATCCCTTGGGTTTCCCTTCTATAATCCCTCTAGTTCCTTGAAGCCTATTTGAAGAGATGTTCTCCTCCGATTTCATCCTTTTGGCTTTAACTTTGTGTTCACCTACAATAATGGCTTTAAGTTTGTGTTCTCCTCCGATTTCATCCTTTTCGCTTTAATTTTGTGTTCACCTACAATAATGGCAAGCCACTAGTGATGTACACTTATGTATGGCTAAGGGCCCGAGTGATGTATTAAATGCCCAGCCATAAGGCTTGTATATATTAGTAGAGATAGGCTATGGGAACCTACTTGAGTTGGGTGGCTAGGAAAAGCCCTATGTATGTGTATAATTTTTGATAATGTGAATGGGGAGAATCACTTGTGCAAACCTTCCTTCTTGTCTTGAGCTCTTACCCTCTTGCTTGCTTGTGTGAGGTCTTGTGGTGTGTTGAGTGTACATGCTAGATAGCTTGACTAAGAGAGTAGTGGAGAGTGGTTCAAGCTTGCTAGCTCAACCTTTTCCATTGGAAGGCTTATTGTGATTGAGAGTAGAGGAAGGGTTATTGCCATGGATGATTGAGAGTGAGGAAGGGATATTGCCATGGATTTTTGAGAGCAGAGGAAGGGATGAAACAAGAGGGATCTCTTGTGATGTGTTGAGACTATGCATGCTAGATAGCTAGAGTGAGAGAGTAATTGAGCTAGAGTGGAGTGAGAGAGTAATTGAGCTAGAATGGAGTGCAAATTGGTTCAAGCTTTGAGCTAGAGTGGACTGGAGAGTGGTTCAAGCTCGCTAACCCTTTCCATTAGAAGGGTTATTGCCATGGAGGATTAAAGGTAGACAAAGGGTTATTTCCATGGATGATTGAGAGCAAAGGAAGGGTCTAAACAAGAGGGATTGACACTCCTCTCTTGGCCTCTTTTTTCTCTCCTATTGGGACTTCCACAACCCAAGATAAGTTATTTTCCACTATACTATAATTCCTTGCACAAGAAGAGGGCAAGAAGGTTCTTTGATATGAACAATAGGCCTAAGTGCTCATGCTACTACCCAACTCAGCAAACGACCATGTAGCACAAGGACATGCATAGTCAACTTCGAATAATCCTTAACAGATTTTCAAAGAAATACCACAAAACCTAAGAAAGATCTTAGTTGTTTGACCGTACGCGGAATTGGCCATTCCAAAACCTTTTGGATCCGATCCAAATCTATACTCAAGCCATCCCGAGAGATCTTATGACCTAAATATAATAATTCCTTTTTAAATAAATCACACTTAGATAATTTACAATACAAATTTTTCTTCTCGAGCCTTCCTAGAACCTCTTTAAGATGACTCTCATGCTCATCCAAAGTTTTATTGTATATCAAAATATCATCTAAGAAAACTACCACACATTTTCCTAACAGATCTTGAAATATATCATTCATCATCTGTTGGAAAGTTGCTGGTGCATTAGTGAGATTAAAGGGTAACATCTTCCTTTGCTATACGGATCTGATGATAACCGGTTCACAAGTCAAGCTTTGTAAAATACTTAGCTCCATGCAGCCTATCAATAATATCATCTGATCTAGGTAATGGGTATCTATTTTTAATTGTAACCTTGTTAAGATGTTTATAATCAATACACATCCTCCAGGTACCTTGATTCTTTTTCTTAACCAGGAGAATTGGTGCACCCCAAGGAGACTTAGTTGGTCTAATTTAACACATCCTCAAATATTCAGCTAGTTTTTTGGCTACGTCATCCTCCTCAGATTGGCTAAGCCGACACGGAGGAATACTAACAAGTTTTGCCCCTGGTACTAGCTCTATTTTATGGTCTACCTCTCGTTTAGGAGGTAATCCATTAGGAAATTTATCAAGAAATACATCTTGAAATTCGCTTTTAATGGAACTTAACACTTTACTTTCCCAAAAATCTAAAGAAACAGTGTTTGCATCAAAATGAATACACGAAGACACTGGATCCATAACCAACTGGAAAAGTTCATATTTAAATATCTCTTCCATTAATTCTAGCTCATTGATAAAAGTTTCCTTGGGTACAACAATGTTTCCTTTAAGAGTTACAAGGCTGGTAGTTGACAGACGGTGTATCTTTGCAAGAGTGATTCTACAGCTCTGGACTATGCCTACCTAGTCCAACCGAGTTATGGCATACTTATCTTGCCAGCTCACCTACTTAGTGTGTTCACATTATGGACCGCTTGTACATAGTGCTCTAGTACTTATGTTGGTTTTTACTTATCTTTAGTAGACCTCTTTTAAGAGAAACAAGGAGAAGAAGATTTCATCCTTCCATCTTGGTGTGTGCTGTATCCATTGTTGTGTGAGTGCATGATGTACCTTTGCCTCGCTATAGTAGTTAATAATAGCTACTTGACACATTAGTAATTCAAAGCTTTAGCGGAGGCTTAAATTCAGCCTATAAAGCTTCACATGTAGATAGATATGGAAAATCCTATATGGGCATAGAAAGGCAAAATCTATTGATTGCAAAATCTAGAATACAATATTAACGAAGTATACTCAGTTTAGGACACTGAATATTCAAGAGCAGGATGATATCTTTTAAAGGCTCGAATTTACTTGAAACACAATGATACTAGGAAGCTTCAAAAATGGCAAATTAGAATACGACAAAAATCTCTCATGGTAAAGGTTTCTCTTCAAGGCCTTCTTTAAAAATCTGCATGCTTCTAGGCAGAGTCATTCCATTCATAGACTCAAAAAGGATAATGGACAGTGGACTCAAAATAAACATCAGTTAGAGACAATAGTATTGAATAATTTAACTACCCTTTTTGCTACCCCTACACGGTCCCATTGTAGCAACCCTGCATGCCCGTCATGTTCTTTTACACCAAGCTACCAAATTGTTACACCTCAGAAAGCATTGGAAATGGAAGTGTCTTTTATAGAGGAAGAATTGCATGATGCCTTATGTGTTTTAGGGAAATGGAAATCTCTTGGCTCGGATGGCTTGACAACAGAGTTCTTTCTTGAATATTGGGATTCACTTAAAAATGAAGTGCTTTATATGATTAATATTTGTCGGCACTTTGGTGTGCTGCCAGCTTCTTGGAAGCAAGGGCTAGTGCATTTCCTCCTTGAAAAACAGTTATGTGATAAATTGACAAATTAGAGACCCATCACTCTTATGTCTGTTATTTACAAGTTGGTTTACTAAAATGGTCAATAGATTGAAAGATGTCCAAGGTTCATGATGGGTTGCACCCTGCTCAATATGGTTTTGTGCCTAGGTGACAAATCATGGACAATATTGCGAATGCCTACATAGGCATTGAATATGCTAATTGACAAATTGGAGACCCATCACTCTTATGCCTGTTATTTACAAGCTGGTTTGCTAAAATGTTGGTCAACAGATTGAAAAATGTCCAAGGTTCATGATGGGTTGCACCTTGCTCACATCAATATGGTTTTGTGCCTAGTAGGTGACAAATCATGGACAATATTTCGAATGCCTACATAGGCATTGAATATGCTAAATATACAAAACAAGATGTACTCATCATGTAAATTGATATTGAAAAGGCTTTTGATAATGTTCAATGGCAATTCACAGCTCAAGTGATGGAAAAAATGGGTTTTGTTCCAAAAATGAGGAATATCATATATTGGATGTATGAGGAAGACACATCCCAATGTATCATATAATGGCTGTATGAGGAAAACACATCCCAATGTATCATTCAAAATGAAATCTCTGCTCCTTGGAAGCTTGGATGATCTGTGAGATAGGGATCTCCATTGAGTGGCTTGCTTTATATGATAGCCACTCATCCATTGCTCTTGTATATGGATAATTTGATTGTAGGAATCCATCGATCCAGCCTAACCCCATCCAATCCCTTGGGTTTCCCTTCTATAATCCCTCTAGTTCCTTGAAGCCTATTTGAAGAGATGTTCTCCTCCGATTTCATCCTTTTGGCTTTAACTTTGTGTTCACCTACAATAATGGCTTTAAGTTTGTGTTCTCCTCCGATTTCATCCTTTTCGCTTTAATTTTGTGTTCACCTACAATAATGGCAAGCCACTAGTGATGTACACTTATGTATGGCTAAGGGCCCGAGTGATGTATTAAATGCCCAGCCATAAGGCTTGTATATATTAGTAGAGATAGGCTATGGGAACCTACTTGAGTTGGGTGGCTAGGAAAAGCCCTATGTATGTGTATAATTTTTGATAATGTGAATGGGGAGAATCACTTGTGCAAACCTTCCTTCTTGTCTTGAGCTCTTACCCTCTTGCTTGCTTGTGTGAGGTCTTGTGGTGTGTTGAGTGTACATGCTAGATAGCTTGACTAAGAGAGTAGTGGAGAGTGGTTCAAGCTTGCTAGCTCAACCTTTTCCATTGGAAGGCTTATTGTGATTGAGAGTAGAGGAAGGGTTATTGCCATGGATGATTGAGAGTGAGGAAGGGATATTGCCATGGATTTTTGAGAGCAGAGGAAGGGATGAAACAAGAGGGATCTCTTGTGATGTGTTGAGACTATGCATGCTAGATAGCTAGAGTGAGAGAGTAATTGAGCTAGAGTGGAGTGAGAGAGTAATTGAGCTAGAATGGAGTGCAAATTGGTTCAAGCTTTGAGCTAGAGTGGACTGGAGAGTGGTTCAAGCTCGCTAACCCTTTCCATTAGAAGGGTTATTGCCATGGAGGATTAAAGGTAGACAAAGGGTTATTTCCATGGATGATTGAGAGCAAAGGAAGGGTCTAAACAAGAGGGATTGACACTCCTCTCTTGGCCTCTTTTTTCTCTCCTATTGGGACTTCCACAACCCAAGATAAGTTATTTTCCACTATACTATAATTCCTTGCACAAGAAGAGGGCAAGAAGGTTCTTTGATATGAACAATAGGCCTAAGTGCTCATGCTACTACCCAACTCAGCAAACGACCATGTAGCACAAGGACATGCATAGTCAACTTCGAATAATCCTTAACAGATTTTCAAAGAAATACCACAAAACCTAAGAAAGATCTTAGTTGTTTGACCGTACGCGGAATTGGCCATTCCAAAACCTTTTGGATCCGATCCAAATCTATACTCAAGCCATCTCGAGAGATCTTATGACCTAAATATAATAATTCCTTTTTAAATAAATCACACTTAGATAATTTACAATACAAATTTTTCTTCTCGAGCCTTCCTAGAACCTCTTTAAGATGACTCTCATGCTCATCCAAAGTTTTATTGTATATCAAAATATCATCTAAGAAAACTACCACACATTTTCCTAACAGATCTTGAAATATATCATTCATCATCTGTTGGAAAGTTGCTGGTGCATTAGTGAGATTAAAGGGTAACATCTTCCTTTGCTATACGGATCTGATGATAACCGGTTCACAAGTCAAGCTTTGTAAAATACTTAGCTCCATGCAGCCTATCAATAATATCATCTGATCTAGGTAATGGGTATCTATTTTTAATTGTAACCTTGTTAAGATGTTTATAATCAATACACATCCTCCAGGTACCTTGATTCTTTTTCTTAACCAGGAGAATTGGTGCACCCCAAGGAGACTTAGTTGGTCTAATTTAACACATCCTCAAATATTCAGCTAGTTTTTTGGCTACGTCATCCTCCTCAGATTGGCTAAGCCGACACGGAGGAATACTAACAAGTTTTGCCCCTGGTACTAGCTCTATTTTATGGTCTACCTCTCGTTTAGGAGGTAATCCATTAGGAAATTTATCAGGAAATACATCTTGAAATTCGCTTTTAATGGAACTTAACACTTTACTTTCCCAAAAATCTAAAGAAACAGTGTTTGCATCAAAATGAATACACGAAGACACTGGATCCATAACCAACTGGAAAAGTTCATATTTAAAAATCTCTTCCATTAATTCTAGCTCATTGATAAAAGTTTCCTTGGGTACAACAATGTTTCCTTTAAGAGTTACAAGGATGGTAGTTGACAGACGGTGTATCTTTGCCAGAGTGATTCTACAGCTCTGGACTATGCCTACCTAGTCCAACCGAGTTATGGCATACTTATCTTGCCAGCTCACCTACTTAGTGTGTTCACATTATGGACCGCTTGTACATAGTGCTCTAGTACTTATGTTGGTTTTTACTTATCTTTAGTAGACCTCTTTTGAGAGAAACAAGGAGAAGAAGATTTCATCCTTCCATCTTGGTGTGTGTTGTATCCATTGTTATGTGAGTGCATGATGTACCTTTGCCTCGCTATAGTAGTTAATAATAGCTACTTGACACATTAGTAATTCAAAGCTTTAGTGGAGGCTTAAATTCAGCCTATAAAGGTTCACATGTAGATAGATATGGAAAATCCTATATGGGCATAGAAAGGCAAAATCTATTGATTGCAAAATCTAGAATACAATATTAACGAAGTATACTCAGTTTAGGACACTGAATATTCAAGAGCAGGATGATATCTTTTAAAGGCTCGAATTTACTTGAAACGCAATGATAATAGGAAGCTTCAAAAATGGCAAATTAGAATACGACAAAAATCTCTCATGGTAAAGGTTTCTCTTCAAGGCCTTCTTTAAAAATCTGCATGCTTCTAGGCAGAGTCATTCCATTCATAGACTCAAAAAGGATAATGGACAGTGGACTCAAAATAAACATCAGTTAGAGACAATAGTATTGAATAATTTAACTACCCTTTTTGCTACCCCTACACGGTCCCATTGTAGCAACCCTGCATGCCCGTCATGTTCTTTTACACCAAGCTACCAAATTGTTACACCTCAGAAAGCATTGGAAATGGAAGTGTCTTTTACAGAGGAAGAATTGCATGATGCCTTATGTGTTTTAGGGAAATGGAAATCTCTTGGCTCGGATGGCTTGACAACAGAGTTCTTTCTTGAATATTGGGATTCACTTAAAAATGAAGTGCTTTATATGATTAATATTTGTCGGCACTTTGGTGTGCTGCCAGCTTCTTGGAAGCAAGGGCTAGTGCATTTCCTCCTTGAAAAACAGTTATGTGATAAATTGACAAATTAGAGACCCATCACTCTTATGTCTGTTATTTACAAGTTGGTTTACTAAAATGTTGGTCAATAGATTGAAAGATGTCCAAGGTTCATGATGGGTTGCACCCTGCTCAATATGGTTTTGTGCCTAGGTGACAAATCATGGACAATATTGCAAATGCCTACATAGGCATTGAATATGCCAATTGACAAATTGGAGACCCATCACTCTTATGCCTATTATTTAAGCTGGTTTGCTAAAATGTTGGTCAACAGATTGAAAAATGTCCAAGGTTCATGATGGGTTGCAATATGGTTTTGTGCCTAGTAGGTGACAAATCATGGACAATATTTCGAATGCCTACATAGGCATTGAATATGCTAAATATACAAATCAAGATGTACTCATCATGGACAATATTTCGAATGCCTACATAGGCATTGAATATGCTAAATATACAAATCAAGATGTACTCATCATGTAAATTGATATTGAAAAGGCTTTTGATAATGTTCAATGGCAATTCACAGCTCAAGTGATGGAAAAAATGGGTTTTGTTCCAAAAATGAGGAATATCATATATTGGATATATGAGGAAGACACATCCCAATGTATCATATAATGGCTGTATGAGGAAAACACATCCCAATGTATCATTCAAAATGAAATCTCTACTCCTTGGAAGCTTGGATGATCTGTGAGATAGGGATCTCCATTGAGTGGCTTGCTTTATATGATAGCCACTCATCCATTGCTCTTGTATATGGATAATTTGATTGTAGGAATCCATCGATCCAGCCTAACCCCATCCAATCCCTTGGGTTTCCCTTCTACAATCAAATTTCCCTTCTACAACTAGTCCATACAGATTCAAAGCATTCATGATTGCATTGACATCATGTTGTGTGTTTCTAGGAAAAAAGAAGGAATCATCTTGACTGACAAATTATTTAGCTCTTGTGATGTCAATACCATCGATCCAGCCTAACCCCATCCAATCCCTTGGGTTAGCCAACCACCCAACCATTGTATTCATGGGATCCAATATAAAAGTTTGGTTATGTTTTGTCCCAGGTACCAGGGAAAAGAGTTTCCAGGCCCCCTTGCCGGCACTCATGCAAAAATATTATAGACACACCACTTACTTACCCAATATGAAATTGCCTTTTTCTCATATTCAACTATTTTGCAAAACAGAATTGCAATAAAACCACAGTGTTTCCATCATAATCCTCAGTATTTCATTTCCAAGGTCCAAGTTCCAACTTTTCCAATTTCCAACCATGAAATCCAATTCCATTAATTCCTTCCTTGGTGTACCTATGGCAATAACCAGAACGCTCACCACCTGGTTAGTCCCTCCAGGCTCACCTAGTACTTCACTCAGGGGCCTTTTTAATAGTTCCTAACTCATAGTACCCACCAGGAGTATAATCTCATAAAATACATATGGACTCTCCGTTGAAGATCAGCTAGATCAAACGAGATCCAGTTACCAAAAAAGAGCCATGGACTCATCCTTGAAGACCAGCAAGGTCAACCAACCAAATCCATGCTCGTGTTCAGAAAACAACTCCAACTCAATGTTCCATTTCTTCCTTGACGCACGCATGGGTATCCTGGGCGAATCGAGCACCGTATGGTCAGTACCCTCTAGGCACCTTCCTAGTAGCAGGTGGCCTAGTGCCTCACTCATAGGCCGCTTCCTTGGCCCCATCCACCGTACCAGAAGCTCACCATTTTAACCAAATCAAGGCTGGTCAAGACCTCGGCCGACCTTGCCACCCGAGACATCCTTCTTTGACTCTTCGTAGTTGTTGCAACATTTTCCACTTAGGTCCCCACGACCTCATTCCGTAAGATAGTCAAAATCCTTCCCCCAGCATTCTTGACGTAAAACAATCTTTTAAAAAAACAAGTTTTCAAATGCAAATACAATTTCCAAGCAAAATTCTCATCTTTCCACATCATTCCTCATCATTTCACATCATCCCTCATCATTTCTCATCATTCTACATCATTTCTCATCATTCCATATCATTCCACATCATTTCTTATTATTCTACATTTTTCCACATCAATTCACATCATCCCACATCATTTTCACATTCATTCCCATCATCTCACATCATTCCACATTCATTCACATCATCCCACATCATTCCATATCACTCCACATCAATCCACATCAATCCACACCAATCCACACATCAATCCACATCAATCCGGTTTCTACAAACAAGATGGTCTCTTTTTGCTTTGAGCGAATCAGGTTTGATTATCAACTTTCCTTGATCTAGTTATCAGAATTTTTATTCCACAATCAACTAGGTTAAGATTATAGTTAATCTACTTTTTATACTGATAGAACATTCTAAGTCTCAGTCATTACTTGGCTTAGTTAAAGGCAACTATTTCTCGACTCAACTCAATTAAGTCTAAATTTCCGTTCACTTTTGGATCCTCGATCCTTTCAAGAATTCCATATTCCTTTCCTAGGGAATCTAGGAATAGGTCAGTCACAAGTATTTACATTCATCCAACTAAGCATGTTTTTAATCTTTTTCTGGGAAATCCTTTTTCCGTTCCAGAATGTACTTAAGATTCTATTTCTTGAGAATCTAGACGTATACTTCATAATTCCAAAAGTTAAATATGTTCATGATTTCTCTTTCCGATTAAAATTTATCCATGTTTTCTCGATGCATTCCTATGAATATTTTCACATTCTTTTCTCATTTTTCAAAAATAAAATATGCTCAATATTTCTTTTTTTGAATAAAATATTTATGCACACATACTAATTTATTTTTATCTAAATGAATTTTATTCATAATCCCTTCCATAATTCTCATAAATTGAATGAATCTAGAAAATTTATGCATAACCTTCTTTATTTTTCTAGCAAATGAATAATTCTCAAAACTCCACTTTTAGCATAAAATTTATTATTCATAAATTTAAATTCATTTTCTGATGATAATAATTTTGCCATAGTTTCCCCGCATTTTCTATGAAATGAGAATGCTCAAAATTTCACTTTTAATATAAAAATTAGTTTATGTATAAACCTAAGCATGAACATAAACATTACTTCATCTAAACAACAACATAAATCAAGAAGGGCATGGTTTTAAGAGGAAACCATGAGATAAAATGCTTCCCAAGCATGTAGAGAGGTTGGGAAGAAGATCTAAAAAGAGAGTAAACATCACTGTTTAGGTTTACCCTTGGTGTGCTTTACTCTTTACCTTGCAAAAAGATATGTAGCTCTCAAGGAAGAGGCTTGGCCACCACCAAGAGAAGAGGGTAATCTTCAAGAGAAGAAGAGGTTTAGTGAAGCACCAAAGCCTCACAATTGAGAGGCAATGGAGAGGAAAGAAGAAAATACACTAAAATGAAAATTACACTAGCATGGAAATCTCTAAGATGAAAATACAAAGGAATGGGGTTCTATTTATAGGTGAGGGAGGCCACCAACCAAGCCCAACTAGGATCTAGAGGCTTCCAACTTCAGCTTGATCCAATTTGGACAAGTTTCAGACCAGTTCGGCCCACTTTTTTGATCTAGTTTGAAAGAGGAGAGATGAGAGATGAAATATCTCATTTTTTTGAATTAAAAATTGAGGTAATGGTGGAGATTCTAAGCACCTCTTTTATGGCCTCCTCCCACCTCCCTTAGAGGTGTCAAAATTCACATTTTTAAATTACTAGATATTAGTACTAGTCAACTCTTCATCTTATGTGAGAATTTACTCATTTTTGGTGGATTTTCTTTTCTTCTTGCATTTTTCTTATCCGAACACTTGGATTAATTCTATAGGCCCATTAGAACACTCTTTGAACCTTAATCCAATTTTTGTTTAAATAGATACTCCTAGTTTAAGGTGTCCAGTGCACATATTCAATTAATTTCTAATGCACATTGGAAAACTCTTTTTAAACTTCTATTTTAGGGAAATTCATCTTAAAATAAAAGGGTAACTTTGTATCCAAAAATATCTCAAAACTGTATTACCTCTTTCTATAATATTTTCTCTCTCTAGACCAAAACAGGCTCAAACAAGATCTTTTTCCATTCTAAAGGGGGGGATGATTACAAGAGACTAGAGGGGAGGTTCTTACATCTTTACATCATCAAAAGTTAGAGGGAGGAATCTTACATTCTATCCCACTTAAAAAATGGAGATGTCCTCAGCAGCAGCTGCAGCAGCAGCTGGAGGATAATCTCGGTAAAAATTATCTTCATACTCCGAGTTCGGTTATTAAGGCAGCCTTCAACTTAACAAAAACACTTTGACATGAAGTAGTCCACTAAAATGGAGCATTCTTCTTAAGAAGGTTGGTCAAAGTAGATGCTATCTAAGCATAGCTGGGTATAAAGATTCGATACCACCCAGTTAATCCTAAGAATCCTCTGACTTCTTTTACTTTCTTGGGCTCTGGCCAAGTTTTGGCCAATCTATGATTGCTTGGATTTTAGCAGTGTCAGGAGAAATTTCATCCTTAGATATTATGAATCCCAAATAATTAACCTGATCTACAAAGAAGGTATATTTACTCTTCTCTGCAAAGAGTTTACACAGATGACCTTCATGATCTGCTGCATTTTTAGAGTATATCAAAATGTCATCGAAGAAGATAAGAAAATCATCCAAGTATTCTATGAGAATATCCTACATGAAGGCTATCTTTGGGATGTCTTGATCCATAATCCTGTCAATACAAAAATTCTTTGTCAAGTCCCTTTTTCCAACTTAACCAAGACGCTCAAGTGAAAAGACCACTTTATTTATAATTCGAATCCAGAAAGGAATTAAACTTTAGATCCAACTGATTCTGGGGTTCCTTAGAGTTTAGTCAACCCTCTCAGAATCGTGGGATAAAGATCCCTTCTATAAGAAGAAACATACAGAACTCATTATCAGAAAATAGATCATTCATATCCTTAACACAATAATGGTCCATCAGACCAGTAATATTAACATCTGAACATTCCCCACGGGAATTTTAATTATATAGGTTCTCAATTTGTTATTCCATAATTGGGTCCACTGGGCCAAAGGTCAAGCTGCGAATAATCTATCAGCACGATCCACTAATCTTATAGTGCTCTGTTGAAAGTCTTGATCGTCTACCAAGCTACTAACATCATTACTAGAATTCTCTCCATTCATCATTATCATAACTTATTCAACTCATCTACTTTCAACCAGAATTCAAAAATCATCATCCTCTTCAATCAGAATCCAAATCAATTTATGAATTTTCAACCAAAATTCTAAAATCATATCAACCAGCATACGAAAAATCAAATTATCATCTAGGATAGCATTTATGCTCATAACTTTAAGGTCTTAGATTCACTTGTATATATTGTTAGTATAGAGCTGCAGTTATACCCATGGTATATACGGGTATTCACGGCCCTTGGTGCTATAAGGTAAATGCCATCATATCTAGGCCTCAAGCAAGTCGAGGATTCCACACAATTGCGGTACTTCCATCTAAAACCCCAATTCCCAATTTATGAATCTCCATTCTGAATATCAACTTGTACGAATTTTAACACACAATTACAATCTTTCACTAGTAATTCATATATTTTTGACATTTCTTGCATCTTGGTTTATCAACTTCAACCAAATTTCTCTGTTACCAGTTGTGAGACCCCTGCCCTCTCTGTTCATCGAACTCTGGAGTGCTAACAGCGGAAGTAGCAACCTCATGTGCGGGGCAAAGCCTCCCACTCGGGGCCTCGCCCACGAATTTCCAGATAAGAGACTAATCCCTTGGTTCTTCCAAAATCGAACCCGAAAAAAACTTCTCTTACCTACAAAGCATAGCGATTCCTCCACAAAAATCTTCTGATAACGAAAATTTATCTAACAAGGTCAAGAGTCTAGGCTATCCTGACCGACTTGCAGGAGGAACAATCTTTACACTTGGTTCATAGAGATCAACGCTTTTTTACCCTCAATGAGGCATAGCTGTTGATTCTTTCCCATAGAATAAGAATTATCTCGTGAATTAATTCAACAATCGTAACTTGAATAGAAATGAATTTTATTGTAGGAATCCATCAATCCAGCCTAACCCCATCCAATCCCATGGGTTAGCCAACTGCCCAACCACTGTATTGATGGGATCCATTATAAAAATTTGGTTATGTTTTGTCCCGGGTACCAACAGGCAAAAGAGTTCCCAAGCCCCCTAGTCAACACCCATGCAAAAATATTATAGACACACCACTTACGCACCCAATATGAAATTGCCTTTTTCTCAGATTCAACTATTTCCAAAACAGAATTGCAATAAAACCACGGTGTTTCCATCATAATCCTCAGTATTCCATTTCCAGGGTCCAAGTTCCAACTTTTTCGATTTCCAACCATGAAATCTAATTCCATTAAATTCTTCCTCGGTGTACATATGGCATCATAACCCTCAGTATTCCATTTCCAGGGTCCAAGTTCCAACTTTTCCAATTTCCAACCATGAAATCCAATTCCTCAGCATACCTATGGCATCATCGGCAACCAGAACACTCACCACCACCTAGTGAGTCCCTCTAGGGTCACCTAGTACTTCACTCAGGGGTCTTTTCAATGGTTCCTAACTCATAGTACCCAGGACTATAAGCTCATAAAATCCATATGAACTCTCCGTTAAAGATCAGCTAGATCAACCAGCGAGATCCAGTTACCAAAAAAGAGCCATGGACTCATTCGTTTAAGACCAGCAAGGTCAACCAACCAGATCCATGTCCGTGTCTAGAAAACAACTCCAACTCAATGTTTCATTTCTTCCTCGATGCACGTGTGGGTATCCTGGGCGACCCAAAGCTCGAGCACTGTATGGTGAGCACCCTCTAGGCTCCTTCACTGGTGACCTAGCGCTTCACTCATAGGCCACTTCCGAACCGAGGCTGGTCAAGACCTTGGCCAACCTTGCCACACGCGAGATGTCCTTCTGTGACTCTCCGTCAGCTGTTGTAATATTTTTCACTTAGGTCCTCACGACCTCATTCCATAAGATAGTCAAAATGCTTCCCCCAGCATTCTTCACGTAAAACAATCTTTAAAAAATAGGTTTCACATGCAAATACAATTTCCAAGCAAAATTCTCATCATTCCTCATCATTTCACATCATTCCTCATCATTTCTCATCATTTCACATCATTTCTCATCATTCCATATCATTCCACATCATTCCACATCATTTCTTGTCATTTCGCATTTTTTCACATCAATTCACATCATCCCACATCAATTCACATCATCCCACATCATTCCATATCAATTCACATCATCCCACATCAGTTTCACATCCATTCACATCATCTCACATCATTCCACATCAGTTTCACATTCATTCACATCATCTCACATCATTCCACATTCATTCACATCATCCCACATCATTCCACACATCATTCCACATCACTCCACATTAATCCGATTTCTACAAACAAGATGGTCTCTTTTTGCTTTGAGCGAATCAGGTTTGATTATCAACTTTCCTTGATCTAGTTATCAGAATTTTTGCTCCACAATCAACCAGGTTAAGAGTACAGTTACTCTACTTTATATACTGATAGAAAATTCTAAGTCTCGGTCATTACTTGGCTTAGTTAAAGGTAACTTTTTCTTGACTCAATTCAGTTAAGTCTAAATTTTCGTTCACTTTTGGATCCTCGATCCTTTCAAGAATTCCATATTCCTTTCCTAGGGGAATCTAGGAATAGGTCAGTCACAAGTATTTACATTCATCCAACTAAGCATGTTTCTGGGAAATCCTTTTCCCATTCAGAATGTACTTAAGATTCTATTTCTCGAGAATCTAGATGTATACTTCATAATTCCAAAAGTTAAATATGTTCATGATTCGTCTTTCCAATTAAAATTTATCCATGTTTTCTTGATGCATTCCTATGAATATTTTCACATTCTTTTCTCATTTTTCCAAAATAAAATATGCTCAATATTCCTCTTTTTGAATAAAATATTTATGCACATATACTGATTCATTTTTATCTAAATGAATTATATTCATAATCCCTTCCATAATTCTCATAAATTGAATGAATCTAGAAAATTTGTGTATAACCCTCTTTATTTTTCTAGTAAATGAGAATAAAGCTCAAAACTCCACTTTTAGCATAAAATTTATTATTCATAAATTTAAATTCATTTTCTAATGATAATAATTTTACCATAGTTTTCCCACATTTTCTATGAAATGAGAATGCTCAAAATTTCACTTTTAATATAAAAATTAGTTTATGCATAAACCTAAGCATGAACATAAACATTACTTCATCTAAACAACAACATAAATCAAGAAGGGCATGGTTTTAAGAGGAAACCATGAGATAAAATGCTTCCCAAGCATGTAGAGAGGTTGGGAAGAAGATTAATATCTAAAAAGAGAGTAAACATCATTGTTTAGGCTTACCCTTGGTGTGCTTGATTCTTTACCTTGCAAAAAGATGTGTAACTCTGAAGGAAGAGGCTTGGCCACCAAGAGAAGAGGGTAATCTTCAAGAGAAGAAGAGGTTTAGTGAAGCACCAAAGCTTCACAACAAAGAGGAAAGAAGAAAATACACTAAAATAAAAATTACACTAGTATGGAAATAATCTATGATGAAAATAAAAAGGAATGGGGTTCTATTTATAGGTGAGGGAGGCCACCAACCAAGTCCAACTAGGATCTAGAGGCTTCCAACTTTAGTTTGATCCAATTTGGACAAGTTTCAGACCAGTTCGGCCCACTTTTTGATCTAGTTTGAAAGAGGAGAGATGAGAGATGAAATATCTCATTTTTTGAATTAAAAATTGGGGTAATGGTGGAGATTCTAAGCACCTCTTTTATGGCCTCCTCCCACCTCCCTGAGAGGTGTCAAAATTCACATTTTTATATTACTAGATATTAGTACTAGTCAACTCTTCATCTTATGTGAGAATTTACTCATTTTTGGTGGATTTTATTTTCTTCTTGCATTTTTCTTATCCGAACACTTGGATTAATCCTATAGGCTAATTAGAACACTCTTTGAACCTTAATCCAACTGTTTCTGAAAATAGGTACCCCTAGGTTAAGGTGTCCAGTGCACATATTCAATTAATTTCTAATGCACATTGGAAACTCTTTTTGAACTTTTATTTCAGGAGAATTCATCTTAAAATAAAAGGGTAACTTTGTATTCAAAAATATCTCAAAACTGTATTATCTCTCTCTATAATATTTTCTCTCTCTAGACCGAAACAGGGTCAAACAAGATCTTTTTCCATTCTGAAGGGGGGATGATTACAAGAGACTAAAGGAGAGGTTCTTACATCTTTACATCATCAAAAGTTGGAGGGAGGAATCTTACATTCGCTACCATGTCATTGCAAGAAAGGCAACTTTACTTCTTGATTCTTCACCAAAAGCAAGCTTGGACTTTAATGTTGGCACATATTTGATTACAACTATGAAAACAAAAGCTTTTGGGGATTGGATAGTTTATCAACATGATGTCATATTTGTAAAATTTGAAGATCGAATTGTGAGTTACCCTTATTTCACTAAGCTTATACGTGACTGGCAAATGCTTCTTTCTCATCTTTCTTGGTCTCGCTGACCTCCAGATATAGGCAACTCCTAGTGAAAAGAAAGTATTCATTGGGGCAGGGATTTTTAGCATTGCTTAGCTGCATCACAACCTAGAAAAGCATACTTCCTCGTTGCTAACTTTGGTGTACGCTTGGTAACTAACACCATATTAGAGAATTTGGGAATCTCCTAATTCCCATTTTTGAATACTAAAAAAGGGGGACATGGATAACATGTTTGTAAGTTTCTCAAAGCCCTATCATGTGACCTATCATTGGAAAGCGCTTGAAAAATGGGATCTAAAGAGCCATAAACCACTCATTTTGGTGGATTAATGGTGTTCAAGTTATGGAAAATCCAAAGTTTTGACCACATGTCCCAAACTTGTGGGAAATTCCCATATTCCCCAATATGGTGTTGGTTGATCATCAAGGCAATGTATTCTCCTTTCCCACGGGCTATCAGAAGATATAATTTGGGGATGCATCACAAGCATGTATGGCATGGAATAAGCTCTATATTGCAAGATATTTAGGCCATGCTCCCTGTTATGTGCATATACTAGGAGGCTAACCCACATTAGGCTTGTGAGCATGGGAGCATGGGAGCATGGGAACAAGCTCTAGTGAAGCATGGGTTAGGACTAACCTTAAGGGTTAAGGTTAGGGTTAGGCATCCAAGGGTCACACATGGGAAATGGAGAGTCAAGAATCACTTGAGGGCCCTCCTATATAATAGGGGCATGGGGCACACTCAAGGGATGTTCTCTTGTGTAGAGGATTGTATCTACATTCTTGCCATTTCATTATAGAGCTGAGTGCTGCTGTATTGGAGTTATACCTCTTGGTGGTATGGGACACCAAGGTTAAGGTATGTGGTACTCCATTATATTTCATGTGTGCAACCCTTGGACTCGGGGGTGTTTGGGTGTGGTAGAGTTTATGCCTGATTTATGCATGTTGATTATCTAGAGAGATCTTAGGGTTTTAACAGTGGTATCAGAGCAATCTCTAGTTAATTGTTGTTGTTTCTACTTTCTTATTCCAATATTTGGTAATTTTTTAAAAGTAAATTTTTATATTTACTAAATAAAATATTATTTTATTAGTTTATTTTGCATGTGGATCATCGATATGGTGATTGGAATGCAAGTTACTACTACTCAATGGACGAATTGACGTTGCGGGGGAATTTCGTGAGTTTAATGCTATTTTTTTCCTATTTTTTATGGTTTTAAAAAAAGTATTAATGGAAATTTTTACCAAATACCACATATTTTACTGTGGATATTTTTGGTAGAATGGATTTCCTAAATTTCTAAATTTTTTAGGATTTTTTTTCTAATTTTTTAGAAAATTTTTGAGCATTTTTATGGTTAAAAATATATTTTTAATGCATTTTGCGGGTTTTCCGCCACACGGGTATGTTTTTGATTTTTTGCCAATTTCTTTTTTTGCTGAAAAGTAATGTGGGACAGTCAATTGATGCATGGGTTCTCTCCCGTGTGCGTAAAGTTCTTCTCTTCCCCAAAATCTGAATTTTTATCTTCTATTTCTCTCTCGTGCGTGTGAACGCATTTTAATAGGATAATTTAATTAAATATTAATCATAATTAAACTTAATTATGATTAATTAAATCTTAATCATCTATCTCTAATCTCTAACAACGAAGAGAAGGAGAGGGGAGAGAGAGAAAGTTTTAGAGAAGGTGGAGAGAGAAGAGAAGAGAGAGGAGAGCTATCTCTCCCTCTCAATTCTGTTGGGCGCACAGTTGAGGAGGGGGGGGGCTGCGTAGCAGCCCCGGCGGGCAAAATTTGCCCCCCCCTATAAAAAAAATTTAAAGCTTTTAAATCAAAAGCTTATAAGATTTTTTTAAAGTTTTTTTTAAAAATATATTTAAAATAGATATATCTTTTTTCAAGTTATTTTCAATTGGAAAAAGGGGAAAAAATCTGGAAAAAATATATTATTTCTCTGAAAATTTTATTCTTTCTTCTGGAAATTTTTTTCCTTGAACCTTTTGGCTTTCCGCATTCTTGGAAAATCTTTTGACTTTTCGGATTTCAAAAAATCTTTTGACCTTCCGAATTCCGAAAAATCTTTTGACCTTTCGGATTCCAAAAACTTTTGACCTTTCATATTCCCTTTTTTTTTGTCTTTTCATTTTCCCAAAAGTGTTGGCTTTTCATATTCCAAGAAACCATTGGAATTTTAAATTTATCGTTCGTATTCTAAATGCGTTCGGGGTAAATTGAAAATTTAAAAAATTCCTTAAAAATTAGTGGAAAATTAAACAAAGGATATTTTATTTTTTGGAATATTTGGGATTGGTGATTGGCATGTGGTATGTCCATTCCGGAATTCGTAATCGTTTAAATTCTTTTAAAAATCCATTTTTGGTCCATAAAATTAAGAAATCCAGTAAAATTTTCATTGGATTTAAGAAATATGCAAAATTGAAAATTTTGTGGATGATGGGATTCTCATGAGAAATTAGGAATATTCTAGAAATTATTTTTAGAGATCCTAGAAATTGGTATTTTTTTAAATATCATGGTATTTTGGCAAAATTACTTGCTAAAAATTTTCTCGAAAATTATAGGTTTGGAGTGCCATAAGATGGATTTTGGTGGTTTTCAAAATTAACATATTTTGAGGCCCTAGAAAATTAGAAAAAATTAGGAAAAAATCATGGTAATTATTTTTTTTGGAGAATTCTTATGGATATTTGGTGTTATAGTACATTTTTTATGTACTCACACTAGTATTAATACTTTAATCGTTTGGATTGATTCTAGACGATGTTTTCATGATTTTTTAGCCAATGTCTAGCCACCAAATGCTAATTAAAGCATTTTTCTCATGTGCAGTTGTTTCTAGTGAATTAGTTTGCTAGAACTTTTAGTCAAGAGGGGTCAAGAGAAAGGTGAAGAAAAGTTTAATCCATATTCATAGAGAACTCATTTACCATGGCTCATATTGACTTCTCAGTCAATGACAATGTCGATGAGATGAGTGATCATCCCAACTCTAGAAGGGAAGATCTTAAGTTCCATGAAGAAGAAGAAGAGGCAGTAGCAAAGAGCGAATTTTTGGAGGTGACACAATGTCTCAAGGCTACTATAACAAAGTGCCATGATGAGATGTCACTTAAGGTGCAGATTTTAACTCTGCTACAGCTACCAAAGCAGTTGTTCCGTCTTTTACACCAAAGGTGTATGGCGGAGAGAAGAAGTAGAAGCAAGAATGTGTGGATGCCTGGCTTAACAGGTGGAATACACACTTTGCTTTTCACCCTTTCACTGATGTGTGTAGAAACTGCAAATGGCACAGGGTTTATTAAAGGGAAAAGCTTTGACTTGGTGGAAGGATCTAAAAGAAGATTCTATTCCCACTACTTGGCTAGCATTTGAAGTTGCATTCAAGAAGGAATTTGTCCAACGAGAGGATGAATTTGAAGTTATTGCCAAGTTGGTTAAAATTAGCATGGCTAACCAATCTTTTGATAACTATGTACAAAAGTTTAGATAGTTGGCTGCTAAAGCCAAGTCTGATGATCATACTTTGTGTGGTATTTTCATCAATGGTTTGTCTCGTGTGATTATCAATATGAGGTGAAGAAGTGCAAAGTTAAAACGGCTGAGGATGCTATTCAGGCTGCTGAGGTTTTTCATAAGACAATGGTTGGCACCAATTCATCAAAACTAGCGTCAAGTGAAAAGAAACCCACGTTCACTTATTCAAACAGTGACAAAAAAGGAAATTGGTTTTCACACCAAAACCAAAAAATGGTGACAATGCCAGCAAAAAACCAAAGTTTGTAAGGAAAAACTCACATGCTTTAAGTGCAAAGAGAAAGGGCATACAAAGAAATTTTATCCTTTGAATGAAGCTACAACAACTTCGATGCCTGGTCAAAAGGCACCACCGAAAAAGTTTATTCCAAGGAAATATGTACACATTACAAAACTTCAAGGTAATTCCTCTGAAGTTAATGTTTCGCATCTTGAAGAAACCCAATGTTCAGGTTGTACTTTCAATAAAGATGTTTATGGTCAAACAAATTATTTCGTATTTATGGATCAGTGAAAGGACATCAGGTTCATATTTTGTTTGATCTTGGTAGTACTCACAATTTTATTGACAATATTGTAGTACAAAAGATGAAGCTGGAAACCATACAGAATGATCACAGGTACAAGGTTAGGATGGCTGGAGGACAAGTCCAATTTTGGGACAAGAAGGTGTCAAAACTACCATTAGACATCCAATTGTACTTAGATAGGCTTGATTTCCATGTCATGAGCTTGGGTCATATGGATATAATTTTAGGAATGGAATGGTTTCATAGCAAAAATAAGAATTTTTCTATTGATTTGGTCAAACATTTGATGTCTTATATGCTAGTGTGGTGTAAAGGTGGAATGGTCACCTAGGCATGTGAGTGTCACCTCGTGTTAAGCTTGACATCATCTCAACACTCCCCCTAAAGCTCAACTCCATCTCTAAGACTCCAAGCATGGTGAAAATTGTATGAAGCTTTTATGCTTCCAAGGACTTGGTAAAAATGTCAGCTACCTGCTCCTCTACATTGATGTACACGAGATCAATATCTCCTGCTAGGACCTTCTCTTTGATGAAGTGGTAATAGACCTCTTCTATGTGTTTGGTCCGCACATGAAACATTGGGTTCCTAGCCAATTGTAATGCTACTAAGGTTGTCATAATAGATGACAACTTGCCTATCCACATGCAACCCCATCACCAAGTATCGTGTGTAACCAAGCTACCTCACATGGTGCCATCGCAACACCCATGTACTCTACCTCTGTACTCAATAAGGCAACTGTCATGGGTTGTTTCTTGCTGCTCCATGTAATAGCACCACTCCCAAAGGAAAACATAAACCTGCTAGTAGATCTTCTATCCAAGATGATATCAACCCAATCTACACTAGTGTATCCAAATGTATACCAGCCTCATAGAAGAGGCCATAATCCAGTGTGGACCTCACGTAGCATAGTGTGAACCTTGCACTATCCATATGATTTCTAAGGAACCTGCATAAGCTAGTTTTCTAACCTAGCTGTGTAGTTCATGTTTGGCCTAGTGATCATTATGTAGATCAAGCATACAACTATCTTCCTGTATATAGTGGATTTCTATAAAATCTCACTTGTATTTGCACTGCCATTCTAATCAAATAGTACAGAAATGGGCTTACAACAGCTATATCATATTTAGACAACATGTCTAATGCATATTGTCTCTATGATAGTCAGATGCCCTTAGGTGTCTGTGTAGCCTTTTTGTGCTCCAAGTGTTCACACATCGTTGGAAGACAATGATGAGGCTTGGGCCCCAAATGCTTGCCTCTCACACAAGCCCTCGGGGAGAGAAATGAAGAGAGAGAGAGAGAGAGAGAGAGAGAGAGAGAGAGAGAGAGAGAGAGAGAGGGTTAGAGAGAACCTATACTATCTATCACCCTAATGAATGGAATGCAGAAATGAGCAACACAACTATACAAAACCCTTAAGATAACCTTCTCTCCATCGCAACAATCCCAATTTATAAGTTTAAGGGCTCTAACACCACATATAATGCTCTCAACATCCCACATGCAATGAACCCAAAATAGGACCATAGCACTGTACCCATACTCTCTAAGCGAGATGAAAACCCTCAAGCACACAAACCTCCCTCTTGCAACACAACCTCACACCTCATCACTCACGAGCAAGACATGGAAAGAGTTGGAAGGCAAAAGATCTCTCACTCTCAAACACCAACACTCTCACCAACAAGCACTACCACCAAAAGGGCAAAGGGAACAAGATGAGACTTTGCACAAGAGCAAGCTCAAACTCTCACTCAAGGACAAGACACAAGAGTGGATTCCAACTCTAGGGTAGAGTGAATGAGATCTCCCTCACCCATGTTTTCATTATATAGAAAATACAATGCCACATGTCAAGCATGGGTGAGATTTCATTCCACATAATGGGCTATCTATCAGCCTCATTTTCTAATCTAGGAAGCCTTTGCCTCAAAAAAGGTGTCATGCTACTCTAGACTCTTATAATGGAAGCTATAAAAGTGGAGAGGAAGGTGTCCTATACTCTGCCTCGGTAAAGATGAAATGTGAACTGAGCATCCAATGTCCACCATGAGGTGTACAACAAGAAATGTGAAACATAAAGAAATTCTTCCAAGGCTCAATGCCTCGAAGGAATCCTTTGACCGCCGTTACTAAGCAATGCTCTGCATTGTATATTTGAATCTACAATATTCATCCCTTCCTATCTATGGAATATAATAGTCTCCTTAGCCACTTTGGCTCAGCTGTCTAATGTACTATGGAAACGAGACCCAAGAAAGTTATAGAATGAATATCCACAACTTGCCAATGCATCCACGAGAGAAGCACCAACAAGAGGAAATGAACCAGGTAGAGGCAAGCAATACTTGGTTACTCTAGAAGCTAGATCCAATCTCCTAGAACTCCAATGAAGAAGTTTCTTCCTATTGCTCATGAGTACTATGCAAACTATTGTGTAGGCGATATAACCCCAACTTGTCACCCCAAATAATTTCCAGTATATCCTCTGTCAATCCAAGTAAACACGGGCTCTACGTCCCAATTGACTCTTTCCAAGTCACTAATCCAAAAACCAATTGATTGATGCCAATTAATGGGAGCCCTGGCGACCAAGCAAAACTCCTTTAATGCAATCTAAAAGGAATCTAAACATATATGTGAGGCCTCAAGGAACATAGAAGTATCATTAGCAAGCTTAGAGTCCAAAATCTCATCCTCACTGTATAAGGTAGACTCAAATGAGAAACTCCAATAGTGGAGCGAAGAAAGATGCTCATAGCATGAAAAAGAATGGCCCTAGGACCATTCTTGGATGACCCATGACCATCCCAAAAATGACCTTGAGGCCTTGGGGTCATGCAATAATGGCCGTAGGACCATTCTTGGATGACCCATGACCATCCCAAAAATGACCTTGAGGCCTTGGGGTCATGCAAGAATGGCCCCATAGCCATTCTTCATCATGTTATGCATGGAAAAGAATGGCCCTAGGACCATTCTTGGATGCCCCATGGCCATCCTAAAAAATGACCTTGAGGCCTTGGGGTTATGCAAGAATGGCCCTAGGGCCATTCTTCCCCATGTTGTGCATGGAAAAGAATGGCCCTAGGACCATTTGTGGATGCCCCCATGGCCACTATTTCATGCACTGTGAGGTGGACAGCATCAACTTAGTTAAGTGGCCTTTCAAGCAAATTACAATGTTAGGCAATACTCCATTGCAGCGCTATTTAGCCTTGGAAGACATGTAGGGTGATGGTGGCGAGCAAAACACAATTGAGTATCCAATGGTGGATCAGGAGGTCCCAACCTCAAAAAAGAGAAATTATACTTTCATAAAAAGAACTCCAAATGAGAGAGAACCACCAACTTTGAGTTTCTATTTGTCAATGGAATCAATGCAAAGGGTTGCCTCTATTGATTGTTGTAAAAACAAATGTTGTGAGCTTGCAGATCGCAACATGATAATGTGCATACGCCAAGATTTTTGGGGACAATCTCAAGGAATTCGGACAAACTATGTATATGATGTGCTCTCTGTGTCTTGGCTACAAGACTAAAAAATAAAGAAGGTTAAATATGAATTTAAAATTAATGAGATGGGTGTCTATTGCCGATCATGGTATGAGGTGCATGGAATCCCAAAGACATTCTTTTATCGCAACTACAGGGAAAAGTTTGAGGCTGGTGTGCGTCAACATGTACATGGAAACACAGGGATAGTCCGAAGAATCCTTGAGCATACTGGTATGGCTAGAGCACTACTTGAGGACTTCATCAACGTTGACTCAAAGCGGATGCCTAAGAAGAGTAGAACTATGCTGGATGTCTCAAGGGAGAGACTCAGTTAAGGATACCCGAAACATACAAGCAGGTTGACATATTAGATGAGATCAATACAACACTTGATCAATTGGGATATTAAAAGAAGTTATCCAAGTCTTCTTTTGGGAGAACATGGAATCAACAGTATCCCCACATGGCATTGACAAAGACAAGTGAGTTCTCTAAGTGTAGATTGTGTAGTTCATTGAAGGCTAGAATGGGAGCCAAGCCAAGTCTATAGGAAAAAGCAAAGATCAAGGAGGAAATAAAAGTTCACATGAGTTAGCAAACAGAGTTGTAGAAACATGTACTATGCATGGCATGCATTTTCAAAATTACAACCAGAGAAATATGTGTGCATCATCCTTGATAAGATGGATCAAAAGAAGACGGCCATTCTTAGACTATGAACGGTACCAAAGGACACAGATTCAACATGGCAGCTACAAGTGGCATTGATTGGTGTGATCACTCATGGACATGGGGAGGGGCATTACGGTCACTTTATGCTAAATGGGTTATGGCCATCGGATCCTAGTCTCACAATTGGATCAATTGCATTGTGTTTGCATAACCTAGAGAGCGGCTGGATAAGCACCCCCTTGGTGATCTAGCTACAAATGGGGCTTCAAGGAGCAATGTTTCACTTCTCCATGCCTTGAGCTCAAGGGAAGCTTTAGATTATCACTATGATACTAATGGTAAAGAGCGGATGAGTTCATGGCTCTTTTAAATGGATCCTGTTGGTTGATCTAGCTGATCTTCAATGGAGAGTCCATATGGATTTTATGTGATTATACTCCTGGGTACTAATGATACTAATGGGTTATGGCCATCGGATCCTAATCTCACAATTGGATCAATTGCATTGTGTTTGCATAACCTAGAGAGCGGCTGGATAAGCACCCCCTTGGTGATCTAGCTACAAATGGGGCTTCAAGGAGCAATGTTTCACTTCTCCATGCCTTGAGCTCAAGGGAAGCTTTAGATTATCACTATGATACTAATGGTAAAGAGCGGATGAGTTCATGGCTCTTTTAAATGGATCCTGTTGGTTGATCTAGCTGATCTTCAATGGAGAGTCCATATGGATTTTATGTGATTATACTCCTGGGTACTATGGGCTTGGAACTATTGAAAAGGCCCCTGAGTGAAGTACTAGTAAGGTGAGCCTAGAGGGACTGACCAGGTGGTAAGCATGCCGATGATGCCATAGGTACGCCAAGGAAGGAATGACTGGAACTTGTATTTTATGGTTGGAAAGTGGAAAAGTTGGAATTGGACACTAGAAATGGAATACTGAGGATTATGATGGAAACACTATGGTTTTATTGCAATACTGTTTGGAAATAGTGAATCCAAGAAAAGGCAATTTCATATTGGGTGTGTAAGTGGTGTGTCTATTTAAAATTTTGCATGAGAGCCGGCTAGGGGGCCTGGGAACTCTTTTCCCTGGTACCCAAGACAAAACATAACCAAATTCTTATACTGGATCCTATCAATATAGTGGTTGGGCGGTTGGCTAACCCATGGGATTGGATGGGGTAGGCTGGATCGATGGATTCCTATAATAAAATTCAATTCTGTTCAAGTTATGATAGTTGAAGTAAGTCACAGGATAATTCTTGTTCTATGGAAAAGAATCAACAGCTGTGCCTCTTTTGATGGGAAAAAAAGCGTTAGTCTCTACTATGAACCAAGTGCAAGTTCCTCCTTTGAGCTCGCTATGTGACCCACGGGTTCGGTCAGAATATAAAGGATAGTTAAGGCTCTTGACTACGTTAGAAGATTTTTCCAAGAGGAATTGCCTATGCTTTCTGGGGGCGAGGGAAGTTTTTTCGGGTTTAGTTTTGGAAGAACCGATGAATTAGTCTCTTGTCCAGACATTTCTAGGTAAGGCCCCGAGTGAGAAGCTCTACCCTATGTGCAAGGTTGCTACTTCTGCTCTGCCAGCACTCCAGAGTTCGATGCACAGAGGGGGCAGGGATCTCACAGTGGTGATACCCTAATGCAAAGATGATGCTACCACCTATCCCATCCACCATGCCTTAAAGCTAGACTCACCATCTGCACCTCTTATGCCATGGTAGTCTCTCTTATCATGGTAAGACCGAGATATCGAGGCCAACACTTAGTCACCCCCTTGGCTCCTATCTAAGATAATATGGGAAAAAATATGGAGCCTTTTATAACACAAGGTAGTACAATACATATAAACACTGATGGAGACATTTATTTTATAAATCTTTTTGGGGGTCATCCTGGGTAGAGGACCCATGATAGAACACACATACAAAAATAAATACTTGGAAAAAAAAGATAATTTTCCCAAGTTGGGAGATTCTCCCCACACAATCTTTTTGGGGGTCATCCCGGGTAGAGGACCCATGATAGAACACACATACAAAAATAAATACTTAGAAAAAAAAGATAATTTTCCCAAGTTGGGAGATGCTCCCCACACAATTGTTACACACGTGTGCGCACTCCTGCTCTTTTGTCAATGTTGTCTATCGGTGAAGTTCTTGGCAAGAATTCTACGGAAAATAATATTGATGTAGCCCATGGGAATCCTTTGCTTAGGGAATTTAGCCCTTGACTCTCAAAATTGCAAGGCTATAGTCCTCAATTTTGACTAAAGAATGTCAAATTGGAAAAGAAACCCCAATTTGTAGGCTATAAATTCTTCAATTTGAAGCTAATGGTTCAATTTTACAAAAAGCCCAAAATATTATGGGTACAAGAGATTTAGTTTTGATAATTTTTTATACATGCACAATTGCAACAACAGAGAGTTCTGAATTCTTGTGTATCAACGAGCTACTGAGGCTGTGAGCGCGCATGCTGCTGTCCCCCGCCTCAATTCTATTGCCCCCCACCTTGTTTTTGCTGCCTATGCCTCCTCCTCTACCCCTTGCCTCCACCTTTACCCCCCATCTCTTCCCCCTGCCTTTCCCCCCACCTGCCCCAGCTTCTGTTGCCCACCTCAACCGTTGCCTCTGTTGCCCCCACCTTGCCCTCCCTCTGCCTTTGCCCCCACCTCCTCCCCTACCCTTCGCCTTTGCCCTCCGCCTCTGCCTCTGCCTTTTCCCTTTGCATTTTCCCTCTGCCTCTGCTACCCAAGCATTGTCCCCCCACCTCTGTCCATGCCTCCTCCCCTGCCCGTGCTTTTACCCCCCGTTGCTTCCTCTTCCTCTGCCCGTGCTTTTACCCCCTCTGCCTCTCTTTTGCCCCCCGCCTCTTCCTACCCTCTGCTACCTTTTCTTCATCAAAGAGGGATCTCCAAGATATGAAAGTGTCCGTCCCCTCCTACTTTGCCTACTACCATTGTACTAGATGAGTAGCTACTTGCAAAGATTTTCTTGTGCATCGCATGGAAAAAAATGGAGTTACCCATTCCCATGTACCGCTTCCTTTGCTTACCTCTTGAGCTCATTCGATCATAACACAAAAACAAAGTGACATACCAAGCTGTGGTGGCCAAGCAACACTTGCTTTACCACCAGGGATCTAGGCACTAGATCGAGCTTCTTGGAGCTCCAATGAGGGAGCTCATGAGCATAGGGATAAATTTCCAGGCAAGTGTAATGTCTATTTGGTAGTGTGTCCTCTATCAATCCATGTGAAGCCAATATATGTGAGTCTTCTCAGAGTCACTAACCTAAAATCTAACAAACTTATGCCAATTTATAAAGACCCTTGTTGCTAGACAAATATCTTTCAATTTCAAGCATAAAAGTTTTGTTGTTTTAACTAAAAAATGAATTATTTTTAGGGGTGTGTGTGTGTGGTAGCATCATTATTTAATGTAGTATCGTTTTTGTGATAACATAGTGTGGTGGTATCAACTTTGTGTGTTTGGTGATTGACATGTATGGGTGGTTGCTTGTTATTTTATAGTCATAGATACAAGGAGACTTACGCACATAGGCACACTAGTGAGATAGATATGAGCACATAGATCAACATTTGAGGCATGATAGGCAAGACTACTCAAGCTCGAGCTCTTGATATATCTCTCTCTCTAAGTTTTATTTCAGTTCTTGTTTCATTTTCAGTTTATTATTCTCATGATTCAATTACTTATGGATTCATTTTTAGTTTGTTATTCCATGATTCAGTTGCTCATGGGTTCATTGTAACTTTTGGTCTCATAGACCCTTGCAGTCTTTTGTAGATGTTAATATATCTTCCTTTCTTCCTCTATTAGTAGATTTTGTCCCACTTTACCTTCTCTGAGGTTCTTAACTCCTTTGATTTATGGAAGTCCTAACTACCACCCTAAAAATAGAATCCACATCTTACCACACATTCTAAAAATTAGACTTGATGCATGGGTTTTCTATTTGATCATGATATTTGGTATAGCTACTTTATTAGTATAACGACACACACAAGTTCTATTTCATTAGCTTTTCTCAAATGATGTCCTCGTGATGTTGAATTTCTATGTGTTTGTATGAGCATGAAAGCCATTTTAATTGTACTTTGATCATTAGTCCATAAAGGACTTTAATTTTTTGATTGATGGCAATGTCCCTTCAAATTCTTCAAAGCCATATAGCTTCATATGCTAAATTTGTGGCAATTCTATGTTGTGTCTCAATGCATGAAAAAACCATCGTGATTTGCTTCTTACTACTCCTAGAAATCCTCTGAGATCTTAGCCTAAGGGTCTAGATTTTCAAAAAATTTTGGATTATGGTCCAATTAAGGTTCCTATGGGGCCCATAGGATCAATCCAAGTGTGGGGAGGAGATAAATCCAATTTATAAAAGAAATGCCATAGTGATCTCATCTCCAATTTCATCCCAAAAACTCATGAAAAATGTGAGAGAGAAGCCATCATCCCCCGAAATTTACCATGTGATAATGCCTGAATCGCATGTCTAGGCTTATCTACCAAAAAAGGGGGCATCACGTAATGCACACATGTCATCTGAAATCAACCTAGGTAGGGACTCCCAAACATTCTATTGTGCCATATCCCTTTGAATGGAGTGAGCATTTGCAGATAATAAGTAGGAGTAAAAACTATAGGTAATCCTTCTAGCCATGTCATGCCTCGAGTGGAGCACTCTCACTGTGTTATACAACTATCACGCATTCTGTGTTATGGGAGAAATGCATGTTACATCTACCTTCCAAAATGACTCTTGTGCATGATTACGAAGCTTTTTCCACTACTCGGAATAGTCATGCAATCCATCCCTAATGGTGCATAATGCATCTGAGGTTCACTTGGGCATCGGGGTGTTTCTCAATTTTTCTCTACAAAGCACACTACACCTGGTGGCTCTCTCTCTATCCAAGGTCTCTTTCCTTCATGTCTCCCTTAGGTAACATCTCTTGTACTAAAGCCTAGTATCGGTCTAACTTGTTAGAATTTTGTGTATCTCTATGCTGTGGGAACATGGCCCTTTTATTTGGCACACTTATTTTTTCTATGCTAGTTGTGAGCAATAAGGCAGCTGCTCGACCTTATTTATAAAGGCCTCCTCTCATGACTTATCCAAAACCACTTGGGATTCCAAAAGCAAAAAGTGTATCTTCTTGGGGTATATTATGGAGTCAAATGGTTATCGACTACGTGATCTTGGGGCAAAGAAGATAATTGTGAGTCCTGATGATGATGTGGTATTCAAGAGACAATCTCATCAAGTGGAGGAGAGGGCTCCATCCACACTATCCTTCAACAAAGAAGTAGCCTAGCAAAAACAACCACCAAGGATAGTACCAACTCCACAACACGTAGATTTATCAGATGATGAAGAAGAGAAGCTTGCAACACCTCATAAGGGGCCATATCCTAAACGGGTAAAGTAGCTCTCCACTAAAAATCACACAAGAGCCAACAGGCAGATCTAAAGAATAGATAAGTAAAAGAGGGACTTCACTCATATTTTCAAAACTTGAGGGGGGATATGGAGTCACAGTAGACTCAATTTTGAGAAACCATACTTGGGATCTTATGGATCGTATTGCAAAACGAAAGATTATTGGCAGCAAGTGGGTTTAAAAGGCCTATGATGGTACATTGGATAAATATAAGGCAAGGCTCATGATGACGAGTCGAAGAGTTTGACTTTCAGAGACATTCATCCCCATGATAAAGGCTTTTGCCCGGGTCAAAGGGGTTGAAGTGTTATTCGCCCGCATAGCTAGATTGACCACTATTCATATAGTAATTGCCTCTTGGCCACCTTAAGGAAGAGGTTTATGTGGCATAGCCACTTGGGTTTGAGATATCCGGTTTAGAAAACAAAGTGTGCAAAGTTCAGAAGGAATTATATAGGCTGAAATAGTCTTGTCAGGCATGGTACCAACATATAGATGCTTTCTTTGTAAGTATTAGTCTTTTAAATTCCCAACAGATGCAAATTTGTATATTTTATCTCAGCAAAGTACATGATCATTGTCCTATATGTGGACAACGTCATTATGATGGGGAACCATGATTGACACAAACACACACACATGATAAGTTCAGAGTCTGATATGACAGACCTTGGGCTTATGCATTTCTATTTAGGTATAGAGGTCTGGCAAAAGGGTTAGATGAAATCTTTATTTCTCAATAAAAGTATGCAAGATAAATACTAGAGTCATTTGGCATGGCTGAGTGCAAGTCAGTGATGGTTTTACAGCCATGGAGGCTGATGCAAAGCTTTCTAGCGAAGATGCTTCTCCATTGGTGGATATGAAGGAGTATAGGAAGTTGGTGGAGAGTTTGATCTTCTTATATAATACAGAGCCTAAAATTAGCTTTGCAATTGGTGTCCTTAACATGTTTTCAAATTAGCCTTGACGAGAGACCACTAGAAGGTAGGGATGCGGGTGTTGAAATACATCAAAGGTACCACTATGTCATCACTTACAAATTAGGAAATTCCTTGATTGGATTTTGTGACTCTGATTAGGCAGGATATACGGTGATAACAGGAAATCAAATTTTGGTTACTATTTTCTTAATGGATCTAAAATTACATCTTGGATCACTAGAAGCAGCCAACACCATATTGGGGAATATGGGAATTTTCCACAAGTTTGGGACACGTGGTCAAAAGTTTGGATTAACCATAACTTGAACACCACTAATCCAAAATGAGCGCTTTATAGCTCTTTAGATTCCATTTTTCAAACGCTTTCCAACGATAGGTCATATGATAGGGTTTTGAGAAACTTACAAACATGTTATCCATGTCCCCTTTTTTAAGTATTCAAAAATGGGAATTGGGAAATTCCCAAATTCACTAATATGGTGTTAGCCTAGAATGTCACTTTCTTCTACAGACACTGAGTACAAGAGGCAGCATGTTTCGCTTCATGTGAAGCAGTTTGGTTGAGGAGGATTTTAGGAGGCATGGGTGTTGCTCAAAAGAGAGGGACAATGTTGTTATGCACAATAATCAGAGTTTCATGGCCAAGAACCATGTGATTCATGCTCACACAAAGAACATTGAGATTCAATATCATTATGTATGTAAGCTTCTCATGGATGGAGAGGTGGCTCTCTTCTACTACCTGACAACATAGAATTATGCAGGCATTTTCACAAAAGCACCATGTTTATGGACTTGACATTGGAATAAAGACATAGTTGGACATTACAGGGGGGGTGTTAGAAAAGCATTTGCTCAATTCTCCATTCTCGTGATGTTTCTATGGGATAGATGTTCTCTATTTTTTTAGGCCCCCTTTATGAGCAGCAGCCATTTTGGTGAGCACCTGGGCACCTGACAATTCCCAGAGTAGACATTGAATGGCGGCCAAGTAGTTAGGAGGTGGCTTATGTAGACTTGGCACTCTGCTAAGTTGGATGCATGCTTGTGTAGTCTATGTGACCACAATAGTGCATGCTAGATAACAAACTGAGGATACACTATTCTTAGGTTGTGGGAAGTTCATACTTTATACTTTATAATTTATAGTGCATATATCCCGTTGGTAGATACATGTGGTTGTGTGTAGGGCCGACGTACCATATGGGTTACTATATATTAGAGGATTTATGGAGATTTATAATCATCGAGCTCATTATGTTTAAGCACTCTTGTAAGCAAGACATCCTCCATCCAAAGTTTATCTAGATTGTTGTTGAAGCTCCTTACCTAGAGCGCATGGGTGTGCGAACACTATCAGTTTTTCTAATCATTTTTCAAGCATTAATATCTTTTACTCTCCACTCTTTTCTACTGTCATCAGCACTCGCAGTATCTTCATCCTCATCTCTTTCATCCGATGTATCGGTCTCTAGCCATATTGTTGGAGGCAATTCCAAGTAGCTCAAATCCACAAGGCATCTCAAAGCCTGCTGGTCTTTGTCATCGCTTGACTCTGCTCTTGTCTCCAAGGCTTCTTTACTCTTCTGCACCACTTGAGTGGATTTCATCATCACTAATGCCTCCTGCTAGAAACTCTTCATAGCTGCAAGCTCATCTCTGGCTGCCCTATAGGCCCTTAGGTTCATGTCCTTCAACTGTACCAATGTTATCTCATCAAAGAATGAGACCTTTACATAAGCTCCCCAGACCACATTGAAAGCGGCTTCATAGTCTCCTATGAGCTGCCATTGCTCCTTCAAAGCATGCAGGGCGTTTAAACACAATCCTTGGTCAAAATGTGCCAACAAACTGGTATCGGATGGCCTTCCAATTGGATTGCACTCTCCATGGTAATTCAATAAACCACTCTTTGACCTCACCTTCGAATGCTTGGGACAAGAAGCTGGCCTTGACCTCATCACCCCATACGCCAAGAACTCGGCATCTGTCTTCTGCATATGCTATAAACTCGGCCACATCGCCATATCCATTAAATGGAACAACAACATCCACATAGTTTAACCACTTGGCTTGGATGCCAAGATTCGCCCAATAAACATTCATGGCCATCTTATGCCATACACAACCTTAAATAGACCACTTGAGATACCTGGCCACCTGCAGCACAGCTTCCTCTTTAAGCCACAGCCGATCGTCAAATCGATGTCGAATCCACCACCACCACTTTACACATCCACCTAAATTCAGCAACCGCCAATTGATGGCGACGAGCTCTTCGAAAGTGGATTAAAAAACAGAAAACACCTTCCTTCAATCTCCTACTCTGGGGCATACACCCTCGTAAGAGACACTTGAGCAATCCTCAGTGGGGGCACCAGAAAGATGTGAGGCAGCTCAAGAATACAAGGATGCCACTATAGCTCGCCGACTCACCACCTTCGGAACACTCACAAGCACAAGGGGCACCACCAGCTTCTCTAGCTGGAAAGAAAATCACTCTCTCACTCTACACCACCCTCCCACACCAGACAGACAACACAATCCAAAACCTATATTTTAGTAAAAATCTTCATCTTTACAGAGCTGGACATCTAAAATGTCCTTAGAACTGTCCTCATCCAAAGCCCAATCGCAATCTGACCATTCCCTCTCATCTATATAAATTACTACAGACCAATAACTAGAGCAACTATTGGAGAACACAATTTCGAAGAGTGTAGGATCCTCAAAATATATCTCATCGACATCTGGACCTAATTCTAAGATTAGATACATGATGGTAAAGAGCACTCCAGCAATATATAAATGTATACCTAGTAATCACCTTAGCCTGTGTAGCTTTCTCTTTGTTGCTCCAATCACCAGCCCTGTTCCTCCACAAAAAACTGGCCATTGCCTTGGTTGCTAACCACTGGCGGCCCCCAAAACAACAAGGCAATTTTTGCACCTTTTGTCCACAGCCCAGCTGTCTACAATGCAGCCACACCTTCACTTTGCGTTAGCTCTGCTCACTGCTCCAATCACTGCGCTTCTTTTCTTGTGCTTCAGCCACGCCTGCCTGCTCTCCTATCTGTCCCCGCAGTATCTCCAGCTCCCAGGTTCTTGACTTCAGCACCCTTCAGCTTTCCCAGTTGGCGCCCTCCACACCAGCCTGTCGCCTCTTATCCTTGCTGACAGCAGCCCTCTATTTATTGCCCTCGACCCAGCAACTGCGCCCTGTGCATCCTCTCTTGCCAGCTTTCTCTGTTCAATGCTTCCTTCACTCACACAGGCAGCTCCCAGTCGTGAGCTCTCCCCCACGATCACCTCCCCGACTCTGCCTCTCCTGTACAATCACCAGTCCCTAGCCTGCTCCTACTAGGTGACTCTTTCAATTCTTTGCCAACTTCTGTCTCTCGAGTGCCTCAGCATCATCTTATTCCAGGCGGCAACTTTACCTCTCTCGCCTCTCTGCAGCAACGATACCCGCCAGCCTTTGAAGAAGCCTCTCCACAGCTTTGACAAGGTGGCCACCACCTATACTTCCTTCGCACATCTGGCTGCGCTCCAGCCTTTTACACCAAGGCTTCACCACGCTGGTTACACCAGCCCGCACTTACAAGCAAGGCCACCTTCTCACGAGGCATGCGCCTCCTCTCTAGCGCCCTTCCTCGCCTCTGGTTATCTACAGCGCTAGCGGTCTTCTTCACGTACAAGGCGGCCTTCTTCTCTTTTGTGCAGCACCTCGGCAAGTGCTACCCAGCAACTGCGCCTCTGGCTCCCTTTTTCGAAGCGGCCAGCTCTTCTTCCTTCACGCCTTCACCACCTTCTGGATGGTGCGTTGGCAGCCACAAAGAACCCTCACGTAGCTATTTTTAATTGGCCATGTTATATTATATTTTTTTATTTTTTTAAAAGCCTCAAAGCCACAAAATAATGGCCACACTAATGCTAAAAGACTCCTCTCTCCTTATGCTTCAGATCATTACACCGGGCCGGACCTTCCAAAACAAAAGTTACAATATCTGCCCACAGCCTTGAATCATCAGCCATCAACTTACCAATCATGACGAATTCCCAGTCAGTGCCCTGCTTTTAGCAACCATCTGCACACCACGAAGTTGCCATAAAACTTTCAAATCCCAGCATTTGCTCCCAAAACAACACGTGCATATACCGACTCACTGTAAAACCACTCAACCTGTACATTTGCCAGGGCATTCAGAGCAAAGCTTTATTCACATACCACACATAGCATATGTACACAGACCCAAAACGCGTTTCAGATTTTATCCTGACACATGTGTCCAAAAGATGGAGCATCTATCTACTTATATGCTTGATGAACTATTCAAAACAATATGCGGTGCAAGAGAAACATGAGGGGGGATAAGGCTGTTAGAGTGGAGGTTCTATTAACAAGTGCCCCGTGCATGTTTGAATGTGTCATGTGTGGAATGTGTGAGTGCACAATTGCGTGTGTGATGTAAACAGTGGCACAAAAGTTAATAATAGCTCCTCCCTCCTCCATACAAAGAAGTGCTAGTGTTTTGGATTCTTATGCTTGTCTCTCTGACGCAAGTGACACAACTTGACTCTTATGTGCACCTCATGCTGTATGCGTAACAAGACAAGACTAAAATAGACTCAAATGGAAATCCTAGACCTTCTAGGCTCTCCATCACATTTTGGGTTTCAAGCAATTGAAATGATTTGTGAGTGCATGACTCCCCCTCCCTAATATATGTTCTCAAAAGGGTGAGGTTGAGGTGGAGGGTAGTTCTGCAATGAAGCTTTTAATGACCATCTCTTCCTCAAGTGACACTTGATGGATAATCTTTTCTTTCCCTTTGTCTAGATCAATTGGCCTTTCCTTGATTCAATGCTGGTGCATCTTTGTCTAGACAAATGATGGAAATGGTTGTGTTAGAAGATGTCTATTGTATTGGGGTGATTCAGCTGCCTCCTTGGATTTTGTGATGATTTTATTTCTCCCACTCGGTTGTGATCTAGAAGAGTTGGACATCTAAGGTTTCTTGGTGCTACGGAGAATTAATACCCGAGCTATTTTGTAATATCCAAGCTTCAACAAAACTTCCTTAGGAATCCATACTTGACGCTAATTTCACCTTATTCAAGAATGAAAATGTGTGGGCTATTTGCAGCTTATCTGATGCTACTGATGTACTCTTTGTGTGCATCTTCTCATATTCTTTGATGTTTGGAGTGTTTAATCGGATGTGGATGAAAAATGAAAAGAGTGAAAGTGTTTTGATGAAGTTGAGACTTCCTTCTGGAGTGATTGGATCTTCATGTATCTTTATGGACCCACCGTTGGTGGAAAGATTGAGCTTGTGGTTGTTAAATTTGAGACCCCTACCCCCTCCGCGATGCCCCCTATGAGGGCATTGTTGCAGAAGCAGCATCAGCCTCTCGCGTGGGGCAGGGATCCTCACTTGGGGCCTCGCCCACAAATGTCCAGACAAGAGACTAGCCCGGCGGTTCCTCCGAAACCAAACTCAAAAAAACTTCCCTGACCTGGAAGGCACGGGCGATTCCACCAAGAAAATCATCTAACGGGAGAATTGATCTAATGAGTCAAAGGCTTAACTAACCAACTAATCGGACCGAACCCGAAAGTCACATGGACAGATCAAGGAAGAGACTTGCACTTGGTCCATAGAATCATCGCTTTTTACTCCCTTTAGTGAGGCATAGCCCCGCTGATTCCCTCCCATAGAACAAGGTCTTCCTAGGACTTAATCTAACTAACGTAACTTAATCGTAAATATTTGTATCGTAGGAATCCCCCGATCGAGCCTACCCAACTGGCCCATGGGTTAGCCAACTGCCCAACCACTGTAGTATTGGTGGGGATCCTTTATAAAAATTTGGTTATGTTTTTCTCGAGTACCAAGGAAAAGAGTTCCCAGGCCCCCTAGCCGGCGTTTCAAGAAAAATTCAAGGTAGTCATACCACTTACACACCCAATATGAAATTACCATTTTAACAGATTTAGCTATCTTTAAAACAATCTTTCAATGAAACCATAGTATTACTGATCATAATCCTCCAAAATATTGAGTCCATTGTTTTACAAAAATATATCATCCGGACTCTCCGTTGAAGACTAGTAGCTGGTCAACCAACAAGATCCAATATCAAAAATTCAGTTCACAAAAGTAATTCCCTTCAGTTCATCCGTATCTTCCTTGACGTACGCATGGGTGTCCTAGCAACCGCGAGCCCGTGCACATCACCTGGTTAGAACTTTCTAGGATCCTATTTAGGTGTCCTAGCACTTTACTCAGGGACCGCTTCGTCGGTCCTCGCCCATCGTACCGAAGCACACCATTTTAACCATACTGAGGCTGGTCAAGACAACAGGCTTTGCTGCGAGCGACGTCCCTCGACGACTCCTTACCCTAGCTGTTGCAACGAGTCTCTCCTTAGTTAAATCACAAACCAAATGCTTCCTCCAACATTATGACGTAAAACAGTCCTTTAAAAATAGAGGTTCTATGCAAGTAGTATTCTTGGTTTGATTTTGATTCCACAAAACCCTTTTTTCCATAATCCAGATTTTCTTAATAAGAATCATTGATCTCACATCAGGGTAATCTACCCATCGTTTGACTAAATTTCCAACTTGATTCTTGGTGATTTCGATTGAGGGAAAACTACTCTAATTCAACGATAATCTATTCTTTGTGTCAAGATTTGGAATTGGTCACGAGGTTTTTGCTTGATTCAGATTCGAGAGATAGGCAAGAAATTTACTCACCATTCTCACAGTCGTGGTCTAACCGGTTTACTTCTAACTTTGATTCCTAAGGATTTTCTTCACATAAATTAATGAAACTTCTAATCGTAAGAAAAATTCTAACCACAATAGAATTTAAAAAAATAGTTCTATACGAGAATATCGGGATTTTATAAAAATACTCTTCTTCCAATAATCCAATTTTGGGTATATATCAATTTGTTGATTTATCCACATAAAAATATCTAAAAATATTCTTTCCACCATTTTAATCATCAACACTAGTATCCCTAATTTTCTATGTGGAATTATGGTGAAAATTCCTCTTTTATCAATCAAAATTAATTTAGACCTTTTTCTACTTAAATACCAAGAAATTTTCTCTTTTTAAATTAAATAAAAATATCCATTTTTTTGAATATGCCAAAAATTCCTCTTTTAGCATTTAAATGATTGAATCCCGAATGTCATAGGAATTCCTCTTTTAACATTTAAAAATTCTTATGCATAAAATAAATTTATCAAAAATTTCTCCTTTCTCTAAATTAAATAATTATGCATAAATACCAAAAAAGTATTCTTTCATGAATATGGTCAAAATCATTCTTTTTGCTTAAGATTTCTAAACCTACAATATGGTAGGAATTCCTCTTTTAGTATTATGCATAAAAATGAGATATGTATTTTTTTAAAAAAAATTTACCTATTGATAATTCTCAAATTTCCTAAAAGAATAAAAGCTTGTAATGAAAATATGATAGAAGTTCTTCTTTTAAGCTTAAATTTAAACTATGTATTCAAATCATAATTTCAACCATAATTAAAAACATAAATTTGATTATTCCACTAGATTAAGCTAATTTAGACATTCCTCTTTTCCCAATTTACTCTTTTTCTCATTTAGAATGAATTAAAGTAAATTTTTATCTACTCATAAACAATCCAACCATTATTTTTACTAGCACAAAATCATGAAAATATCATTTTCTTAATCTCTAGCTCATCAAGCCTAGAGTTTAGTTTTAAAATAAGAGATTATCATTGAGAAACATTGTTTTGCTAAAGATTTAGCCATAAAGATGACTATTCTTTTTAAGAGAGATTTACTTAAGGTAAGCATTACAAATGAACATAAAGATTACTTAATTCTAATTAAACATTAAGAATATTAAGGAAAGCTTGATTTGAATAAAAGAATCATTTTGAAAGCTTCTCAAGCTTGAGAGGGGTTGAGAAGAAGAAAGTCATTGAGGAAATTGAAAAAAAACCATAAAGATAAATCTTACCTCTAAGATTGGCTTGATTATTTCCTTAGTAGTAGTGAAGCCCCCAACCAATCAATTGGTCACAAGAGGAGAAGAGAAACTTCAAGAGTTGTTGGAGAGAGAGAGAGAGAGAGAGAGAGAGAGAGAGAGAGAGAGAGAGAGAGAGAGAGAGAGAGGCTCCAAACTCCCCAAAAGAAGAGGAAAATTAAGGGATACTAGAAATATAATTATTTTAAGGTAATATTGGCATGGTATAGCTCAAAGATGAGAATACAAAGGAATGAGGGTCTATTTATAGGTGAGGGAAGGCCACTAACCAAGTCCAACTGGGTTCTATAGATTTTCAGCTTTAGTTTGACTCGATTTGGACAAGATTTGGACCAGTTTGGCTCCCTTTTTGATCTAGTTTGATCCAAGAGAGAGAAGAGAGAAAAATATCCCTTTTTTTGGATTAAAAAAATCAAGTAATCATGAAGAAAAAGGCACCTCCTTGATAAGGCATTCCCTCCTTATTACTGAGGTGTCAAAAATGCATCATTTCTCCTAAATATCTCATTTTTTTTACTAATATCTCTTAATTTTTAACTAATAAACCTTGTACTCAGTCAACTCTTCATCTTATGTGAGAATTTACTCATTTTTGGGTATTTTATTTTATTCTTTGGATTTATCTCATCCCAACACTTGGATTAATCCTATTGGCCCATTGGAACCTTAATTGGACCATAATCCAAAAATTTCTGAAATGTGGACCCTTAGGCTAAGGCCTTTAATACACATATTTATTTGATTCCTAATGCACATTGGAGAATTTATTTTAAACTTTTATTTTTTAGGGAATTATGTTTTAGGTATTAGGAGAATTTTTATATCTAAAAATATCTCAATATTGAATTACCTCTCTCTAAAATTTTTCTTCTCTCTAGGCAAAAACAAGGAAAAATAATATTTTCTTGCATTCTGAAATAGAGAATGATTACAAGGGATTGAGGTAAAAGCTTATTTATTATTCACGCTAAGGAGGAATCTTACATTGAATTGGTGGTTTTAGGGGTTTCTTTGTAGAGTTCTTCTTTACTTGATTAGATACTCGCATCCCGAGAGACGAGCAGTCATATCCTGGGTTTGGTATTCTTTCTAAAGAGGAGTATATTCTGGAGGAGTTCCTGTAATGATGTGGATTTAGAGTGAAAGCAAGAACATTGAGAGGGTTGCCCGTTGAAGTTTGGTATCAACGACACATTGATACCGTCTCAAATCCAAAGTTGGTTGAACACAATTTTCTCATTTAGGTATCCTGTGGGCAAAACCACAAAACTACCTTCCACGAAATTATTTCCAAGAAAATATTTCCTCTACAACATCAAATTGTAAGAGACGCTCCGATCAAGATTTGCTAACAGTTGAGTGCAACCATTCTTGGTGGTGGATACAATTATCCAAGTGCAAGTGAGAGGCTCATGTTGAGACTTTTTGAGTTTCAGTTTGGACTCAGGTTCACAATTGTTTGTATCCACTTGGATACAATTATCCAAGTGCAAGTGAGAGGCTCATGTTGAGACTTTTTGAGTTTCAGTTTGGACTCAGGTTCACAATTGTTTGTATCCACTGTGCAACATGTGTTGCAACTTGGTACTGTCTGGACTCAGGTTCACAATTGTTTGTATCCATTGTGTAGCATGTGTTGAAGCTTGGTCCTATTTGGATTCAGGTTCACAATTGTTTGTATCCACTGTGCAGCAAGTTTTGAAGCTTGGTCCTATCTGAATTCAGGTTCACAATTGTTTATATCCACTGTTGCAACAGGTTTTGAAGCTTGGTCTTGTCTTATCTCCAGGTGATTGCTTCACAATTTTACATTGTCTATAAATTTAGTTTTGTTCTTTTCTATAGTGGAGTCTAAGGGTCTCAATCCCCCCTCCCTTGAGGTTTTTTGCTATGAAGAGGTGTGGCCTTTGCTTAGGCTCATGTGAGGACCATTGCATCAGTGATACCAAAGAGCTATTTGCTCTTAGTGCACTTAGCATGTTTAATTGAGTTGTGGGCCCTTGATCACTTCTTGGGGGAGGTTTGTTGGGGAAATCTTATATGATGTGAGTTATGCCGCAACTTAGACAACATCGTGATAGTGCTGAGATGCTTTTAGTAGCTTCTGTTTAAGACTCGATATAATAAGGGCATTCCCTTTTGATGTGTTCACCTCCACAAGTATAGCAAGCGAAAGGTTGGTCGAGGGTCATGGAGTTCAGCTCTTGTACCTTATAACCCATTAGTTTCCCATGGCCATAAGTGCCAAAGGTTGACATCCTATAAATGGGAGCCGAGCTATTGTTAGGCATCCTTACAAACTCTACATTGGAGTCTGTATAGTCAGGTCCTTGTGTAGGATCTGGTTCTAGCATATAAGAGTCGGTGACATCCTCAATGAGTGGTCTTGCCTCAATGTGTCTCATGGGTGTCACTTCAGGGGCTATAGGTTGAGGTTCTAGAATAGAGGGAGGTATTTTAGGCAACTTAAGGATTCCTCTAGGCAAGGGGTTAGTCCTAGAAGGGAGCATAGGACTGCCACTACCCACAGTGTGGTGCAAGAAGTTCTAAAGGTTAGGTGGTATAGCAAGAAGAGCTTAACAGACATACCATGATTTATTGGATTATACCTACAATTGCAGGTATCATGATTAGTGTATCTCCTATAGTATCCACACCATGAGCCTGTTCATCCCCTATTGAATGGACACTCATTACTTTTGTGATTGCCTTGACAATAAGGACACCATGTGCCCTCTCTCCTTGGGTATGCTCCGAAATCTCTAGGAGAAGTAATTTCCAATTTTCCTCCATTTTCTTTAGCACAGCCATGTCCTCAACACCCATTTTATCTGACTTTTTACTACTGGAGGTAATGCTATGAGGAGAGTTGGATGGTGTACTAGATATATCAGATCCTTTCGTGAGCCAGACATGTTATCATCGAAGTCGAGAGCATCGACGCAGCACTCATTAAAGGTTTTCCTCCTTTGCAAGATAGATAAAGGTAATTGTGCAATTTTTGATCTTTCAAGCCTTCAAGAAACAACGAAAACAATCTTGGTATCTTGGTTAACTCGGTTTCTCATCGGCGATAATAATAATATCTAATGCGTCGAATGTATTCTCGTACTGACTCATTATCTTATTGCTTGACATTGTTCAGCTAGTGTACATGACTCCATTTGGGCCTAGACTTTGAGAACTCTACCCTAAAAGCATTCTTAAGGCAATGTAAGTGGCCTTATAGAGAGGTTCTAGGGTTCAAAACTAGAGCTTGTGGTGGCTGATCCATCTAGAGTCAGTCCAAAAGTTAAGATTTAAGTTGGCTCATTTACACTTACACATATTTCTTCACACATTTGTTCAAAGACCTCTAATAAATGATCTAGAGCTTCCAGTGTATCGTCATACTTACCATCATACTTGTTCATGAGTCTTTGAACTTGTTGGGCCTTAGATCAAAATTGTTCCCGAGGTTCTCTAGGAACAACAAGTATCATTCCCATCCTTAACCCTCTTCCCATAGTTTCAACAAAGGCCAGCATCTCTGGATATCCCCACTGGACCAAGAGGAGCCATTAATGGTCTTTGTAGAGCTAGAGGTGTTGATACTACCGGAGGTATGAATGGCATACCAAGTGCTGGTGTTGATTGAGGCATAAAAACCATCCTTGGGAAAGGGACAACCATGCTACTTCTTGGCATTCATGGTGGTATTGAATGTCTCTCTTGAGTCCATCCTGAGGGTGAGTGCCCAAAAATACTCTCAAAATTTTGGTTCTTACGAATGATCTGATGGAGCCTTAGCAAGGTTTCTCAAGAAGTCTAGAGGCTCATTATTCACCAGTTGAGATGTTTGAGGTAGACCCATACTAGATGCGATGGTCATATGGTGTGATAGTGTGGTGTGAATAGTTGGAGCTTCCACACATGAGTAATCTTTGACCAATTGTGGATAGCTTGAGGTAATGGAATCAAGATTTTCTAATAGATCTTTCTCAAAAGAATCTATGGTTGGCAACCTACCTATCGACACCAAAGGGGACCCTTTTTCTAAGTGAACATTTGCATGGTCAAAAGGGATTTCTCTTGTGAGAATCTTAGGGTACTAGATGTCCCCAAAGGTGTCTGTATACACTCTACACCCTTCCTTGTTTGTAAATCTCCAAACCTTAGGGTTCAAAGGTTCAACAACACCCCCTTTGGGTTGTAAGATCTCATAGATCTGATGGTAGCTATCCACATATTCCACTCCATGTGTGATTGGATTGATCATCTATTTAAGGATGCCAATACAACACCCATCAATGGACATTGAGGTTTTGTGAGATTCTTTTGATCCAATATGAGGGAGAGTATCTGCGTTAAAGGTCACCATTTTCCAACTCGAGAGTGGGTTTGTTCTTCTAGACACACGCAGTAAATCCATACCACTTTTGGCTAAGTAGAAATCATCGATAGGCCGGTTTGTAGCCATTGGAGGTTTTGTGAAATCCTCGCTTACTGCTGATGATAAACTATCAAGGTCATTGAAAGGGTTTTTAAGGAGATGTGGGGTTAGAAATTGCTCAATTTCTACCTTGCTATTGTGGGAGTACATAAGGCAACCTCACTTTCACTATCTTCGTACAAAGGGTTAGCAGAGTGAGTTTATGACAGACATCACTACCTTCCCTGATCACAAGTGCATATACGATTTATCTCCTCACAAAGATATCTTCTCGTAATCAGGAGGGTCTGCCTAGGTTCATCAATCTTGGATTTTTACAAGGAAGATTTGAGAGGATGGAAGTGTAGCTTCACGTTCCACTACGAAGATACAATATTTAAGTGTTCCCATCTATAATGTCTCTTGTGTGTGTTACTTTTTTTGTTTTTTGTTTTCTTTTGTTTTTGTATGTGTGCGTGTGTGTATGTGTATGTGTGTTTTGCGTGTTTTCTAAATGTGTGTTTTTTTATCTTTTATATGTGAGTACTTATGTCAAGTATAGCTAATTTAAATGTTTGTGCAAGTGTGTTTCTTCTATGTAGGGGATCATGCCACACATTATAAGTTACAACATAGCACACAATATCAGATTATCCCTCATGGGTGGATGCATGGTAAGGTGGACTTGAAACCTGTCCTGAACATGGCATTTTAACTCATTTTTAGACATTTGAAAAAGTCATTTTCTCTCATTTTCTCCCACATTTTATACGTTTGGAAAGCCCGAAAACAAAAAATAGTTACAAGCAGCTCGTGGTGCACTCATTTCATCACCTCTCCTACGTCTCTCTCTCTCTCTCTCTCTCTCTCTCTCTGTGCCTATTTTGCAGGTCCCTTACTGTTGTTTCACCGCCGACACACACACATACGTATGGACCTTTCACCCATCATAGATTCCCAAGCATTTAGAGGTAGATGTAGAAGTTCAGCCTGTGTAGAGGGTTTCAAGTCATGCGTAAAGTTTTCTACCAATGCAATCAAGGATTATCATGCATAGAGGAAGTAAGAACAATGTGCAAGGATGAAGTCTAAGGTGATACAAGAATAACAGGAGCACAATGCAAGTCATGGTGTAAACAAGCAAAAGTGCCAACGATGTTGTTTAGTATTTTAACCAGCGGACCAAGGGTCTAGACAAGAAGACGAGGTTTAATATATTATCTTAGGTTCTCTAACATCACTCCATGAAGGAAATTTTCAGTAGTTTTTCACTATGGAACCAGACAAGTCTAATAGAGGGCATACGAAATACACTTGAAGCAATGAAAGTGCCTAGAAACTCTGAGGAGATATTTCTTAAAAGATCTATTCCAAATGATTCTTATGAATGGTGCCAGCAAAAATACATCCTCTCTTAACATTGCAGATACTTCAAGGCAGTTGAACATACATAGATGTAATTTCTATGCAACTAGAGAGCATTTGCAAAACCTTTGTTGATGGTATTTTGCCATTATCTTCATGCCATTGCAAGCTCATGTAGTAGGCAGCATAATCAGTGATGAGGTGAAAGAGCTTGTTTTCAATTTTTGGTTAAGCCATACTCGTGTTTCACCCAACAAAAAGGATGTATGTCGCAAGTGCCTTGGTAGAAAATATTATGTTAAACATCTGACACACCTTCTCGATCAATCTCAAGGAACAACAACAACTCGTGCTCCAACACCTCTGCTGATTTGGTGTGCTTTTGTACATTACATATTCCTTCAGTATAGATTCAGATACTAGATTAGATGTTTCCAACCAGTATACAAACAAATGCCAAATTCTCTACTCTTCTATGATTCTAGCATCCTTGTATGTGCATTGTTTCCTTCTTTTATCATGTGTCTATGTGTATTATGTCTGACTGTCAGATATTTAGTCAGTCAACCTATAGCTCTTGGACTACATGGGAAAGTTTAGGATTGGAAAATCTAGCAAATAAAAAGAAATCATCCTCCCTCACAAGTCAGGGCATGGTTCTAAACGGTTTTCAACTTGGGGCAACAATAAGCAAAACCAAGAAAATCGGTATAAAACCAGTAAGAGATTGGTGTTAAACTAGTAAGAGATTGGTGTGAAACTAGTAAGATACCTGATTGAAAACAAGCTCTATACACTTAGGGTATAGCAAAAACAAGCTTAACAGGATTTTCACTAGTATCATACCGCTCCCAAACCAATATGATATTGGTTGTGGAATGATAGTTGTATACAACTAACACTACTGATAGGGAAAAGACCAACCGGTTAAACACTGATTTCATACTGGCTTAAGAGCATGGTCTCCTTTAATATACTCTGTATTTAGTAAATTTTCTAACCATTATAATACCAGTTGAACACTGGTATGATACCAGGTAAAGATCATAAGGAGAATTTGGGGTGGCCATATGATACCAGTGTTTTATACCGGTATTATACCATTTGGAACATTAGATATAAGGTAAAGATCAACTTTGCTTTTAGACAACACCAGTTTTGAAAAACAATATGATATCGGTGTTAAACCAAAAAGATATTGGTTGGTGAACCAGCTGCATACACCTAGGAACCTATAACTACAAACCAGTTTCAAACCAAATGTTTAACTTGCTAACGATGGTTTTGTATTGTAGGTTGAACTATATTTATTGTTAAGGAGATGCATCCCCAGGCACCAGTTCATCAACGAGCTTTTGAGAAATTAAGGCCTTACTTTGTGTGCAAGCTTAAGGATCGATACACTTGTTGCTACATAACACATGTTTGGATGTAATTCTTAAAAGATGCCTTAACCAGATTAGAGGATCTACTTTTGGGCTGCATGACAAAAGTATGTCCATGTGATTGTGTCATTTGTAATGTGGGTTCTTAGCCATGTGGGTGCAAGGTTGCAAAGAAGTCCTACAAGAGTATCACAAGCGCATGGGAGTCCATCCTATATTCCAAAGTTGAAGGTACTATTTTTCGTGCTTTGAAGTGTCTATTGGGGAATTGCACTGTCCATGGTCCTCAAAACATAGCAGTTTGTCCGGCTGAATCTGTATATGTTGGTTGGCTTGTCACCGGTGAAAATCTTTTAGGACATAGAATGTGGAACCACTAATGATGGCAAGAGAAAGAAGAGGAAAGAGTTAATACACAAGGAAATGTCATGCAAGGCACTGAATCAAATGTTCAACGATCAGCTTGAAAAGTTTATTAAACATAATTTTGTGTACAAGTGGCAAGCTAAGCAATACAAAGAATGCTTGTCCAATTTTCCTGAAGATGTGGTAATATCTATTATAGACTTTGCTGAGAATTTTTCTTTTAAGGAGAAAATTGAGATACAATCAATGCATTGGTATTCAAGCCAAGTGTCCATATTTGTGCATATTACATACTTTCACATTGCAGGTGACACCCACAAAATGATACATTTTTATATCTCTAATGATAATAAGAAGTATGATACCCATTTTGTGCAACATTGTTTCATGCTACATTATAATTGGGTATTTCCCTTTGGTATTCCCCTACAATGTCATTGAGTTTGGTCAAATGGTGCTTCATCTCAATTCAAAGCAAAAAGGCATTTCTATTTTGTTTCTAGGTACACTGCCATCATAGGGTTGCAAATGACTTGGAATTTCTTTGGCTCTAGTCATGGAAAGGGAGAGCACGACGGTGCAGGGGCTGTGGTGAAGAGAGAATTAACTCATGAACAAATCAAGCCTAATGGTTCTGAGCTCCAATGTATAGCTAATGTCATATAGTTTTTGCAAGAAATGCTTCACCCACTAGAGTCAAGTCCACATATGCAAGCTTAGTATGTTAGTAGAGTCTTTGGGGAGATCAAGTTGGGTGATATAGATAGACATGAGGCATGGAATGTCAAGGTTGTAATAAACACAAGATCCCTACATTTAGTCTCTGCATACTCTCAGCATGATCCAATAGCATTGAGGGTGCATCAATTATCATGTTACTGTAGTAATTGTATGGAACACTTATGGAATAGATGTAGCAAAAATCAGTCTCATATTCATAGCTAGGACTACATTGCCCTTGAACCATTGGTAGATGGCACTGAAGAAGACAATGTTGACATTGATGTTAACATCGCAAACATTGAGGAGGCCACCTATGAAGGACAACATGATACCCTTAGTGATGTCCTTGTAGGAGACAATTTCACGGTGACCTGAAAAAGGAAATCCAGAGAATGTAGACTTCTACATCTTGAAATGCACAAAGGAGAAAGAGCTCTGCAAGAGACCTACAAAGGACAGATGGGGTAATGCCATTGCATGAGGTTGTTTTATTGCGAAAGGGTTCTTCTAAAGACGAGCAAACCTACAAGTTGTGGGATGACAAGTCAAAGGCCTTGATAGTGACGCATCTTGTACGAGCAATCAAATTTCCAATGAACCCATACCCTGTTAACAAAAATATGTTTATCCTATTCCCTAAGGTATGTGAAGCTATGTACAATAGTATTCCATTCAATTTTTAGCATACTTGTCAGATACAAAGCTGTGTAAAATAGTATGCCATCCAATTGTGTGCATGCTTTACATGTTTCTAAAATGAAAAAAAAAAGAGACAACAATATTCAATATCAATGGAGTTTCAGCTGATGTATTCATATATTCCTAAAAATATACATGTTTATTACTCTATGTATATATACATGGGCTAATTTTAGGGGCAACGGTGATGAGATGTCTGTGATGAATGTGAATGTGTCTATGATTGGGTTGGCCTGAGATAAAGACTCTCTTCCGCTCTTGACATTTCTTCCCAAAATCTTTCCTCTGCTTGCTTGCTGGCTGGCCTCCATCTCATCCTGTCTCCTAGATTGGGTTGGCCTGAGATAAAGACTCTCTTCCGCTCTTGACATTTCTTCCCAAAATCTTTCCTGTGCTTGCTTGCTGGCTGGCCTCCTATTCTTACCTCCAAGCCTCCATCTCATCCTGTCTCCTAGATTCCAGCCATTCATCCACCTTAGCTATTCACCTTTCAAATTCGTCGATAGCTGCTTGGTGCACTTGAACTTCCCTTTGGTATTGTTCTTCTTGCTGACGCCTACGCTCTTTGGCTTCCCTTGTAAAATCTCTTATCTATCTTATCTCTTCTTCTACACGATCATGCACCGAAAAATAATTTTTTGTACTTCTTTTATCCTGAATTGTTTAACATGCAATTGATTATATTTGTACAAATTAAGCTCATGTACACAAAGGAAAATGTTTTGTTAGAAACCACATAGCTACGTTAGATGATGGAGATGTAGATTATAAACATCACTTACATGAGGAATATTAAAAATATTTTTTAGCAAAAGAAATGCATTAAGGCACGTCCTCCATCCACAAGCTGACATTTGCCGGGGCTATACAGACACCTTTATCCTTTGATATCTCATGGTCTCAATAAGATTTGGCTCCAATAATAGGTGTTCCACAACTGATGCAAACTTTCGAGCACATCTGAAAGATTGACAAAACAAGCATTAGTTTATCCTACTTCAATAAATCTATCTATGTGATTGTGGAAGAGGGAAATGTCAAAGAGACTTACTCGCTACATTTACGGGCACAATATCCTCCAACTCCCTTAATTCTCTAATATTTTTTTCTTCAATGACATTAATTTCTCTACAAATCTTGTTGGATTCTTGGCCTACATCATCATCTACTAGATCATCATAAAAATTATCACCATCACTGCTGGCCGAACTAGACGGTTGTGACTGTGTGACAACAGTCTTTGGTTGTGCTTGTGCCGCCTCAAGTTCTGGTTGTGCGGCATCTTGCTATGGTGGATGGTCTTGTGCTTCTGCTCTCCTCTCTGAGTCATGACCACCATGGGTGTTCTCAATTGGCCTTGCACGAGGATGGAGGGGTGGGACTATCAGGATCTCCAACATACGACGATCGCTTAACATAAAAAAGTTCTAATAAACGATCATGTTTGTACCTCAATCTATGGAGTGTATTGAGATCCCTAGGCATTATCGTAGCGTCCAAAACCTGCATGAGCATAATAGGGGTTATGAATAATAGAATCCAACTTGAGCCTACATCATCGAAAAAAGGTGACCCTATCTCGACGGAAACATCCAAAATTTACGAGTGCTGTTGATGAAAAGAAGAGACTTAGGGTGGTTACAAAACGTTAAACCCCCATGGATAGCTTTACAATACCCTCTGGATGGATCCATGCTGACCAGCATTAAGTATTATAAAGCCAGTTTTAGCCACACTCGACACTCTAGTTGCATAGATCCACCAAACCAACTCATGCCACACACACACAAATTTTTCAACTCGACATCTAAATCTAACCACATAATGATAACTGGGTTAATGTCAAACTGTCAATTTCATGTGATATAAAAAGAATTTCAAATGAATTCAGTTTACCTTTTGCTCAATCTCAGGGACCTTCAAAACCTTCTTATTGACCTCTCTTTTGTTGCTGAGAAAAGGGAAACACGAGAGCAATATTAGGTCAAGACAATGGTGAGGAAAGGTGCTAAGACGGAGTTCTCATTTTGAGAAGAGAAAACTTACAATTCTCTTACAGTCTGATCTAGAACTTTCTTGAGATCCATTGAAAACCCCCAAATTCCACCAAGCTTTCTTGTGCAAGCTTTCAGATACACCCCCGAGAACAAGATCTGAGAAAAATCCTACATTATTATTCTTATTGTTTGCTGGACGCCATCAACTTCGAGCACTTCAACAAGCCTTCTTTCAAATACACGAGAGTCAGATTAGCTTGTTATTTTTTTATTTTATTTTCACACTTCCATATTATTTTGCTTTGTTCTACTACAATGGCAAACGTATCCTCTACCGCCAACTATCCAAGATCGATTAAATGCACTTACTCATGGAGAGTCAACGGAGGATGTCTCGCGTAGCAAGGTCGGCCGAGGTCTTAACCAGCCTCGATTCGATTTAAATGGTGAGTTTTCGGTACGGTGGATGAGGGACTAAGGAAGTGGCCTATGAGTGAAGCACTAGGTGACCTGCGAAGGATCCTAGAGGGTGCTGACCATACGGTGCTCGGGCTCTGGTTCGCCAAAGATACCCACACGTACATCGTGGAAGATATTGGAACAAGGAGTAAGAGTTGTTTTTTGAATTCGGGCATGGATCTAGTTGATTGACCTTGCTAGTCCTCACAAACAGATGAGTCCATGGCTCTTTTATATGGATCTGTTGGTTGATCTTGCTGATCTTCAACGGAGATTTCCATTGAATTTGAATTCTATGCATAGAAAGATGCATATTAGAAATTTTTTTATTATAAATAGAAAGATGCATATTGGAAATTTTTTTATTATAAAAGTGTTGTTTTTATTGAAATTAATTTCTATGCATAGAAAGATGCATATTGAAAAAAAAAATTATAAAGTGTTATTTTATGAGTTTTAATTTCTATGCATGCAAAAATGCATAATAGAATTTTTTTTATTAAAAGTGTTATTTTCATTGAATTTAATTTCTATGTATGGAAAGATGCATAATAGAATTTTTTTATTATAAAAGTGTTATTTTCATTGAATTCAATTTCTATGTATGGAAAGATGCATAATAGAAATTGTTTTATTATAAAAGTGTTATTTTCATTGAATTTAATTTCTTTGTATGGAAAGATGCATAATAGAAATTTTTTTATTATAAAAGTGTTATTTTCATTGAATTCAATTTCTATGTATGGAAAGATGCATAATAGAAAATTTTTATTATAAAAGTGTTATTTTCATTGAATTTAATTTCTATGTATGGAAGGATGCATAATAGTTTTTTTTATATATAAAAGTGTTATTGTCATTGAAATCAATTTCTATGCATGGAAAGATGCATAATGGAATTTTTTTTAATTATAAAAGTGTTATTTTCATTAAACTTAATTTCTATGCATAAAAAGATGCATAAAGAAATTCTTTTTATTTTAAAAGTGTTATTTCTATTAAATTGATTTTATGCATAAATAGATGCATAAAAGGATTTTCTTTTATATAAAAGTGTCATTTCCATTGAAGTTGGATTTTATGCATAAATAGATGCATAAAGAATTTTTATATCAAAATTAGATTTCTCTATAATTCTATGTTTAATTTCCATGAATATTTGATAAATGAATAAGTAAATACTCTAAGAGAGAAATTTCTATCGTTTTATATTCACTCGTATTGTGAAGAGAAAATTCAAAAAATCTATCGAAGTCAGAATTTCAGATAAATGATTAATTTATTCCTCATTAGAATTCGTGAAATTTAGTAAAATAGTAACTGAAATATCACCCCCTTTTTGAGAAAGATAGTTCAGGAAAAACCTTATCAGACTCGAACCACCTTGAATCAGACTATGACCAAGATCAAACTCTTTCGTCAAATTCAAGGAAAGACGATGTGACAAATTCAAGAAAATACACTCAAATCTCCCGCTAAATTTGAAACTAAGTTAAGACCCTTCGAATTAATCTGAGGATCAAGGTTACAGAATTCGAGGAATTCTATTTTGAAATTCAGTATTACGATTATGAAGTTTTGGGGATACTGATTTAAGATATACTCATTGTATTCAAAAGTAAATCAAACTGAAAACTTGCATAGAAACCCTTGTTTTCTTAAAGGACTGTCTTACGCCGTCAGAATGCTGGAGGGAGCATTTGGTATATGTGTTTTTCTAAGGGAAGCGGGGAGTGTTCAAAGGACAGCTCACGCGGCAAAACCTGCCCAGGTCTTGAGACCAGCCTTGGTACGGTTAAAATGGTGCGCTTCCGGTACGATGGACGAGGGCCAATGAAGCGGTCCCTGAGTGAAGTGCCAGGACACCTAAGGAGGATCCTAGAGGGTTCTGACCAGGCGATGCACGGGCTCGCGGTGCCTAGGACACCCATGCATATGTCGTGGAAGATTTTTATGATGGACCAATAATTATTGTAATCTGTTAAACTGGATCTCGCTGAACAGCTGGTCTAAACGCAGAGTGTAGAGCGATACTTTGTTTTCAAGAAAAAAAGGATTGGATGAAAATTTTGAGTTATGACATCTGTAACCAATAACTGTTTTGTCAATGGATTGTTTTATAAGTTAAAGTTTAAAGAGGAGTGTGTCCGTATCTATATTCGAAAGCAAAAGTTAAGAAAGGCATTCAATTATGTGTGGATGAGTAATTGTCTGGAACTACCGATTCCAGTGGGTTGGGCGGTGGCTAACCCATGGGCCGGATGGGGTTAGGCTGGAATCAGTAGAGTTTTTAATAATGAAATTGAATAATAGGAATACGCTTAGAACTCGAGTAGTTAAAAAAACCTGAAGACTTCTCAAATGAATAGATCAACGGATGTGCCTGATTCAATTAGGAAAAAAGCGTTGATTTCTTCAAGTTAAGTCTGTAATAGTTTTCCTTCTATCTGGTTTAATCAGGTGAAGGTTAGTTTAGTCTCTTGACCCCGTTAGAAAATTCGTTAAGGAAATCAAAAAGGTGGAATCGTCCCCGTTTTTCGTGCAATGAAAATTTTCTCGGTTTTGGTTTGGGAATGACCACCAGATTAGTCTCGTGTCCGGACAGTCGAGGGCAAGGCCCCAAGTGGGAAACCCTGCCCCCGCGCAAGAGGAAGCTACTTTCGCTACTATCAACCGAGAATCCGCCGGTGTGCGGAGGGGGCAGTGGGATCTCATAGAGCTGGTATCAGAGCGTTGTTCTAAACTTATGAAACAACAGCAGAAATTGCCTAAAATTTTAAAATAAATCTGTGAAAAAATGTTTTCACTTGCTAAGATTATGTTTGAAATGAATTCATAAATTGAAAACTCATAAATTGAATTGGATTTTTTTATGGATACCCCAAATCTGTCTAGCATTCCTGGACTTTCCCAGAGTCAGGATATGATCGCTTTTACCTTCGAAAATCTCGTCAACTCTGCTACAACCCGAGAAAGCAGAGTGAGGCTCGCTCATCACTTTGAGGATCTATACTTCCCTGATCGAGTAGAGCAATGTCATCACATGTGGTTCTTTGGAGGGCGATGTATTAACGTCAATTCAAAGACTCAGGAAGAATATCTCTCTAGCCATGATCTTGATAAGGCTAGGAGTTGGTCATTATGTCCAACTCTTTAATCATTCGCCTCGGAATTTTAAGAAATTCTTGCCGAATTTTTACACTTCTAAGCCGCTTACCTCAGAAAGAGGTTCTGTCCTCCGAGCTTCCTGGAAACAAAAATGAATGAGTTCTTGGAATTGAAGCAGGATAGCCGGACAATTGAAGAATACCATTACGAATTTTCCCTTCTCCTCAAATATTCTCCACTTTTGGATGAAGAGCAGCTAATGGCCAGATTCATTGGAGGAATGAACGAGTCTTTGGACACCTTAGTGAAAAATGCCAAACGAGTCTCAATGGCGGAAGCTGTCAGAATGACAAAGGACTTTGCCAAGGCATTTGTTGTCAAGGTCCCACCAAAGCCTGCACCCTCAAACTTTAAAAGGTTGCAAACCCTGAGAAATTCTTCAAACTTCCCACCCCCAAAGAGGCAGCAAGGCCCAATTCAGAATCAAGATGTTAGTAGATTCAGAAGTGAAGGAAGACCCTTCCCTTAGAACACTTTCTCAGGAGCCCCACCTTTTTCAAGGACTTAGAGGGATGAGCTTAGAAGTGAGAATAGATGTTTTGGATGTCAGGGTTTCAGTCACGAGCTTAAAGATTGCCCGACTCCTGCCATGTCAAGAGGACAAGGAAGTCAAGGACCCAGAATACAGAGGCAAGCCCCTTTCTATCTGTCAAGGACCCAGAATACAGAGGCAAGCCCCTTTCTATCTGTCAAATCAAGGTCTGTCTCTTCAAAATCAGGGCAATCCCAGGAGGAATCTAGCTCAGCCATCTACCTCTGTGTACAAAGTAATCTCAGAACTCCCTGTCCCAGAACTGGGGTAACCAAAGACAAAGAGTTCCGCCCCAATTTGTAGCAGCCAAAGCAGTTACAATAGCAGATGTAGTGGAAGAGGAAAACCCAAAGATAGCCCCATCAATACTCAATATGGGCACTATGAATTTACACTCATGCCGTTTGGATTGACAAATGCCCCCACATTCAATCACCTAATGCAGGACATTATCAGAGAATACTTGGATGATTTTGTTCTTGTTTTCTTTGATGGTATTCTGATTTAGTCAAAGAATGCAGATGAAGCTCACGTCTGAAAAGTTCTTGAGATTCTAAGGAAGCACCAACTCTTTGCAAAAAGAGCAAATATACTTTCTCTGTCGACCATGTTGAATACTTGGGCTTTCTAGTATCCAGAGATGAAATTTCTCCAAATTCCGCAAAAGTCCAAGCAGTCATAGATTGGCCTGAACCAAAGACAGTGAAAGAAGTCAGAGGATTCTTGGGATTAACTGGTTGGTATAGAATTTTTATACCTAAGTATGCTCTCATAGCTTCCCCCCTGACTAATCTTCTCAAGAAGAATATTCCGTTCCAATGGTTTGCCAGGTGTCAGAGTGCTTTTGATAAGCTGAAGACCACCTTGGTAACCAATCTTGTTTTGTAATTGCTAGTCTATTTCTGTCAACCCTTTAAGGTAGTAACTGATGCCACTGGTTTTGGGAGGTGCACTCATGCAAGAAGGTCATGCAGTGGCCTATGAATCCCGAAAACTCAGAACGCATGAGAGAAATTATGCTGTCCATGACCTGGAGCTACTTTCAGTAGTTTATGCCCTGAAGTTGTGGAGACATTACCTACTGGGTCAAAGATTCACTTTGATGACAGACCATCAGAGCTTAAAGTGGATTTTCACTCAGAAGGATCTCAACATCCGCCAAACAAGGTGGATGCAAACCCTGTAGGAATTTGATTTTGAAATCAAGTATCGCCCAAGCAAAGAAAATGTGGTAGCAGATATCCTCAAGAGAAAAGCCTCCTTGCTTGCAATCACAGTGGTGTCAAATCCATTGATTAATGAGGCAAGAGAGAAGATCATGCATGATAGATTCTTTGGCCCTATTGCTACCCTACTTATATGTAGGAGAGCAAAACTCCTCACCGAGTTCAAGGGTACAGCCTGGATGATGGAATTATGTTTTGTAATAGCAGGCTATGCAATCCCAATGATGAGGGAACTAAGGATCAAATTCTGAATGAAGCCCATGACAGCTTTATTGTAGGACATCGACTTACATATCTGTAAAGAAAAGCTTCCTTTGGCCTGGACTAAAAAAGAATGTCATGTATGTCAATGCCTGATTTGTCAGAAAGTCAAAGCAGAGAGAGTAAAAATGCCTGGGAAGTTATATCCATTAGACATCCCCCCCACATGATTTGGGAATGTATCAGTATGGATTTTATTATCGGACTACCTTCAGTGCAATCAGGTTACAACTCCATCTTCGTGGTAGTTGATAGACTAACCAAAGTTGCTCATTTGATTTCAATAAAAGAAACCTACACTGCAGTGGATGTGGCCAGAGTGTCCCTCAAGGAAATCTTCAAATTGCATGGCCCCAGGAGAATAGTAAGTGATTGAGATCCCAAGTTCACGTCAAGATTCTGGTCTACATTCTTCGAAGTAGTAGGAGCTTTCTTGGATCTCAGCACAGCTTACCACCCCGAGACTGATGGTCAAACAAAAAGGGTGAACCAAGTAATCGAAGATATACTTTGTTCATGCTGTGGGTGGCAGGGAACCCAAGTAGTGGCTAAGCTATCTGCACCTAGTCCAGTTTGCCTACAATGCCTCTTATCACCGAAGCATCGGGATGAGCCCTTTCAAAGCTCTGTGTGGACAAGACTGCCTAACACCATTAACTTGGTCCGACCCATTGATTAGGGTCGAGATGTCCAGACAGATGCTTGATGACATGGAGTAGCAGATGCAATCAATCTGCAGAGATTTAAGAGCTTCTCCAGATAGACAGAAGCAGTATGCAGATAAGAAGAGGTCAGATAGAAAGTTCAAAGAAGCAGATATGGTCTTTATTCGAGTACGCCCCAAAAGAAGTTCTCTATCTCTTGGGAAGTACAAGAAGTTATCCCCCAGATACTGTGGGCCATATCTTATTACAAAGAAAGTAGGTGACTTAGCCTATGAACGTCTTCTGCCTCCTCATCTCAAAGTTCATAATGTATTTCATGTCAGCTTACTTAAGAAGTATGTACCAAGCCCAAATCATGTGCTTAATATGAACTCTTAACTTCTTCAACCTAAGGGCTGATGGAACTCCAACCTCAAGAAATCCTTGATGTTTGAGAAAAGGTTCTCAGGAATAAAATTCTAAGAGAATTATTAGTCAATGAAAGTTCTATTTTTTTAAAAACGCCACGTGGGACAAAGAAGACAAACTGATGCGGGATTATCCCCACTTTCTGCGATGAGGACATCTCGCGTTTTTCAAGTGGGAGAGAATGTAAGATTCCTCCATCGTCCCTCAAGATGTCCAGCTTCTTCCCCTGTAATCAATCCCCTTTTCAGAATAATAAAAGATCTTCTTTCTACCTGTTTTGGCCTAGAGAGAGAAAATGTTATAGAGAGAGATAACTCAGTTTTTAGATATCTTTGGATGAAAAAATATCCTTTCTTATTAAAATAAATTCCCCCGAAACAGAAGTTTAAAAAGAATTTCCTAAGGTGCATTAGAAATAAATTATAATCTGCTCAAAAGACCTTAACCTAAGGGTCCAGATTTTTCAAAAATTTTGGATTAAGGTTCATAAATTGAAGAAATAAAGAAAACCCCCCCAAAAATGAGTAAATACTCACATAAGATGAAGAGTGGACTAAGGACCAAAAGAAACATTAAAAAAATGAATTTTTGACACCTCAGAGTGGGGATTCCACCTCATGAAGAAGGTGCTTTTTTTCTCATCATTGCTTTCCATTTTAAATCAATAAAATGAGATATTTCATCTCTCCTCTCTCCTATTTCAAGTCTAGTTCCAAAAAGTAAGCTGAACTGACCCAAAAATGGTCAAAAATTGACCAAATTGATTTGGAAAATTCTAGAATCAGTTTGCTTGGTTTGAGGCTCACTTTTTCCTATAAATAGAAGCCTCTCCCTTTATAAAAGCTTAATAGTGTTTATGCATTGTTACTCTACTCCTACTTAGAGCCAAAAACATTGAATTCACTTGATAATTCAATGATTTTTGACTAAATCCTCTATAAAGAAATTGGTGGCCACTCTTGATCCAAACAAGAGTAAAACATCCCTCAAGGAAAGCTCACAAAACTCCATGTAAATTAAAAAATTCTACTTTTTTAAAATCAAATCTATGGTTTTCTAATTTCTTTGCTTTTTTTTAGTTGATCTTGATGATATGCCTTGATGAAAAGACTACCCCCTTATCTTCCTTAAGAATTCAGCCCTTCTTTATCCTAAAATAAGTAACAAATAAATTGATTTAAACTTTTCTTATTGTTTACTCTTTAGAAAGTTAAAATTGAATAGATTAGAGTACTTTACTTCAAATTGGGATTAATTTTAAAGTGATATTAGAATGTAAAAATTGAGAAATGGTCAGCCATAAAAAGGAGGTTATGGCAAAATTTCTAGAATTTTGTAAAAGAGTAATCCCCACTGTTTGTGCATTCTAAAAGAAATATTCTATGGATAGAAAGATGCATATTGGGAAATTTTTTATTATAAAAGTGTTGTTACCATTGAATTTGAATTCTATGCATAAAAAGATGCATATTGGAAATTGTTTTGTTATAAAAGTGTTGCTTCCATTGAATTTGAATTCTATGCAATATTGGAAATTTTTTTATTATAAAAGTGTTATTTTTATTGAAATTAATTTCTATGCATAAAAAGATGCATATTGGAAAATGTTTTTATTATTAAAGTGTTGTTTTTATGAAATTAAATCTCTATGCATGGAAAGATGCATAATATAATTTTTTTAATTAATAAAAGTGTTATTTTCATGAAGTTTAATTTCAATGTATGGAAAGATGCATAATAGAAATTTTTTTATCATAAAAGTGTTCTTTTCATTGAATTTAATTTCTATGTATTGAAAGATGCATAATAGAAATTTTTTTATTATAAAAGTGTTATTTTCATTGAATTTAATTTCTACGTATGGAAAGATGCATAATAGATATTTTTTTATTATAAAAGTGCTATTTTCATTGAATTCAATTTCTATGTATTTAAAGATGCATAATAGAAATTTTTTACTATAAAAGTGTTATTTTCATTGAATTTAATTTCTATGTATGGAGGAATGCATAATAGAATTTTTTTAATTATAAAAGTGTTATTTTCATTGAATTCAATTTCTATACATGGAAAGATGCATAATGGAAATTCTTTTATTATAAAATTGTTATTTTCATTAAGCTTAATTTCTATGCATAAAAAGATGCATAAAGAAATTCTTTTTATTATAAAAGTGTTATTCCTATTAAATTGATTTTATCCATAAAAGGATTTTCTTTTATATAAAAGTGTCATTTCCATTGAAGTTGGATTTTATGCATAAATAGATGCATAAAGAATTTTTATATCAAAATTAGATTTCTCTATAATTCTGTTTAATTTCTATGAATATTTGATAAATGAATAAGTAAATACTCTGAGAGAGAAATTTCTATCATTTTATATTCACTCGGATTGTAAAGAGAAAATTCAAAAAATCTATCAAAGTCAAAATTTCAGATAAATGGTTAATTTATTTCTCAGAATTCGTGATTAAATTAGAAATCAGTTAAGTGAATATTCAATGAATGAAATTCAGTAAAATAGTATCACCCCCTTTTCGAGAAAGATAGTTCAAGAAAAACCTTATCAGACTCGAACCCTGAATGAGACTATGACCAAGACCAAACTCTTTCGTCAAATTCGAGGAAAGCTGATGTGACCAGTTGAGGAAAATACACTCAAATCTCCTGCCAAATATGAAACTAAGTTAAGAACCTTAAAATTGATCTGAGGATCAAGGTAACAGAATTCGAGGAATTCTATTTTGAAATTCACTATTACGATTATGAAGTTTTGGGAATACTGATTTAAGATATACTCATTGTATTCAAAAGTAAATCAAACTGAAAACTTGCATAGAAACCCTATTTTCTTAAAGGAGTGTCTTACGCCAGAATGTTGGAGGGAGCATTTGGTATATGTGTTTTTCTAAGGGAAGTTCGATTGCAACAGCTGGCGGCAACAGGGAGTGTTCAAAGGACAGCTCACATGGCAAAACCTACCCAAGTCTTAACCAACCTCGGTACGGTTAAAATGGTGTGCTTCCGATCATGGAAGATTTGTATGATGGACCAATGATTATTGTAATCTATTACTGGATCTCATTGCTAACCAACTGATCTCAATGAAGAGTCTAGAGTGATACTTTTTTTTTGAGAAAACAAGGATTGGATGGAAATTTTGAGTTATGACATATGTAATCAATAACTATTTTGTGAATGGATTGTTTTATAAGTTAAAGTTTAAAGAGGAGTGTGTGCGTATCTACATTCGAATCTACATTCGAAAGCAAAAGTTAAGAAAGGCATTCAATTATGGGTGGGTGAGTAATTGTCTTGTTCTACCAATTCCAGTGGTTTGGCGGTGGCTAACCCATGGGCCGGATGGGGTTAGGATGGAATCAGTAGAGTTTTTAATAATGAAATTGAATAATAGGAATACGGTTAGAACTCGAGTAGTTAAATAAAAACCTGAAGACTTCTCAAATGAATAGATCAATGGCTATGCTTGATTCAGTTAGGAAAAAAGCGTTGATTTCTTCAAGTTAAGTCTGTAATAGTTTTTCTTCTATCTAGTTTAATCAGGTGAAGGCTAGTTTAGTCTCTTGACCCCATTAGAAAATTCGTTAAGGAAATCAAAAAGTGGAATCGTCCCCATTTTTCGGGCAAGGGAAATTTTCCCGGTTTTGGTTTCGGAATGACCACCAGATTAGTCTCGTGTCTGGACATTCGAGGGCGAGGCCCCTCGAGTGGGAAACCCTGCCCCATGCAAGACGAAGCTACTTCCGCTTCTATCAACCGGGAATCCGGTGCGCGGAGGGGGCAGTGGGATCTCAGAGCTGGTATCAAAGTGCTGTTGTAAACTTATGAAACAGCAGAAATTGCCTAAAATTTTAAAATAAATCTGCGAAAAAATGTTTTCACTTGCTAAGATTATGTTTAAAATGAATTCATAAATTGAAAACTCATAAATTGAATTGGATTTTTAGATGGATACCCCAAATCTATTTAGCATTCCTGGACTTTCCTAGAGTCAGGATATGATCGCCTTTGCCTTCAAAAATCTCGTCAAATCTGCTACAACCCGAGAAAGCAGAGTGAGGCTCGCTCATCACTTTGAGGATCTATACTTCCGTGATCCAGTAGAGGGACATCAGCACATGTGCTTCTCTGGAGGGCGATGTATTAACATCAATACCAATCAGCTTCAAAGACTCAGGCAGAATATCTCTCTAGCCATGATCTTGATAAGGCTAGGAGTTGTTCATTATGTCCAACTCTTTAATCATTTGCCCTGGAATTTGTCGAATTTTTACACTTCTAAGCCGCTTTATTCCTAGAAGTAGAATTACAGAACCTATGAATCGTGTATATCATAGCATGTCTCCATTGCAGTATCGCCTTTTTATGCGTACACGATTGAGGCAGTGACTTTTGGAGCTGAGACGCTCTATGTATATATCAAAAACTTTTGATGATAAATGATGTTTTGCAAAAGATTCCAATTTGATTTCGTGGTTGTGAATATTGGTCAACAAAATTATCAGAGTGAATCTTGTTTTCAAGAATTATGATGGAATATTTATTGTTTAAGAAATAAATCTCAAAAATTAGATAATCATAAATCTAATGCCAAAGTTAAGTTGACAAAAATCTCGTTTTGTCAAAATCATGAGGCGCACGGCCCGTGCTAGGTAGCTGGATCCTCTTACCGCGATGATGAAGAGTTAGATCCGAACATTCGTAAAGCTCTGGACCGATCCCAACTTCGTCCATCTAATGGTGAAGGGGAATAGTTAGGAGAAACAGTGGAAAAATGGATTGAGGCAATGGAAGAGTACTTTGATGTAACCGGTTATAATGAGAGGAGCAAGATGGCTCTCTTGCCAGATTAAAAATTGTGGAAACAGCCAGGGTCGCATGGAGGAACCATTGCGAGACAAACCGTCTCGACCGAAATACCCAAACCTGGTCAGATCTAAGCTTACCTCAGAAAGAGGTTCTGTCCTTTGGGCTTCTTGGAAACCAAAATGAATGAGTTCTTGGAATTGAAGTAGGATAGCCGGACAATTGAAGAATACCATCACGCATTTTCCATTCTCCTCAAATATTCTCCACTTTTGGATGATGAAGAGCAGCTGATGGTGGCCAGATTCATTCAAGGAATGAACGAGCCTTTGGGCACCTTAGTGAAAAATGCCAAACCAGTCTCAATGGCAGAAGCTGTCAGAATGGCAAAGGACTTTGCCAAGGCATTTGTTGTCAAGGTCCCGCCAAAGCCTACACCCTCAAACTTTAAAAGGTTCCAAACCCCGGGAAGTGCTTCAAACTTTCCACCCCCAAAGAGGCAGCAAGGCCCAATTCAGAATTAAGATGCTGGTAGATTCAAAAGTGAAGGAAGACCCTTCCCCTCAGAAGCCCCACCTTTTTTAAGGACTCAGAGGGATGAGCTTAGAAGTAAGAACAGATGTTTTGGATGTCAAGGTTTCGATCTCACCAGCTTAAAGACTGCCTGACTCCTGCCATGTCAAGAGGACAAGGAAGTCAAGGACCCAGAATGCAGAGACCAACCCCTTCCTATCAGTCAAAATCAGGGTCCGTCTCGTCAAAATCAGGGCAATCCCAGGAGGAATCTAGCTCAGCCATCTGCCTCTCTAGAGAGTAATCTAAGAACTCCCTCCCAGAACTGGGGTAACCAAAGACAAAGAGTTCCACCCCAATCTGCAATAGCTAGAGCAGTTACAATAGCAGATGTAGTGGAAGAGGAAAGACATCGAATTTATGTCGCAATTGAAAACCAAGGGCCAAATCGTCAATTCTCTGTCATCCATACTCTAGCTGAGTATAAGGGTAAGTCATTCAAACTCTTGATTGATTCAGGCAATACTCATTCATTTATTTCCCCTGGATGCTTGTGTAAGCTAGTCTTAGATCAGAAATCAGGGAAACCTATGCAAGTTGAATTGGCCAGTGGGAAGATCCTTTTCACTCACCATGAGACAGATCGTATTCAGTTTAATCTAGATGGGTTTATAACTGACTCTCAGTTCAAAGTCCTACCTTTGCGAGTTTTCGACGGGATCCTTGGAATGGATTGGCTCCACAAAAATCAAGCTGACATTCACTGTCATAGTGGAACCATTTCCTTCCGTGACCTTCACAGAAACAAAGTTCAAGGAACCAGAATTTCAGGATTCCTAGTTCTGCAATTAGTAATAGTTTCTAAGTTATTGAAAGGACTTAGAAAAAGTAGCTCATTTACGTTGTCAAAATGAATCCAGTAGACACAAAGTTAAAAGCTAAAGGACCAGAATGGTTACATTAGGGCCAAAAACGTCTAAAAATGGGCTGTTTGTTAATCTAAAGATTAAGGAATGGTCCAATAGATATTTGCCACGTATACATAAGTATGGCATTCTTGTCTCCTCTATCTTGGGTCTTGGAGAACTATTTTCACGGAGAACGGCGAAAAATCGCTATCTTTTGGCGGAGACCGCTATTTTTGAGAGTTCTGGACGACTAAACATAAAAGTTTGGACCCACTGTACCAGACGTGAGCTCTATATTTTATTTCAAAAAAAAATCAAAGAAGATACAAAATCTTTATTTCAAATTTTGAAAATAATGTCATTTATGACATGACAAGTCAGTCTCGAACGTCTACACTATCCTTTCTTTCACATTCTCTCTCTCTCTCTCTCTCTTTGTAGAATTTTTGCGGCTTTTCTCTGTTTCTAAGTTCCCATGGCAAACTCTGCACGTCGTCCATCTCATAGTATCACTTCTTGTGTTTTTAATAATATCAGGGAGGAAGGACTTTGGAAACCTATGTCTTTTCAAATAAATGACTGGGTAACAATGCTTCCTTCTTGTAAAGGTGCACATAAAGTGAAAAGAATCAAGCGAGATGCAGTTAAAAATCACTGGAAAGGAAAAATTCTTGCCTTCAAAGTGACTAACAATGGCTGGCTTGCCAAAGTTCAACGTGTGTACATGGCCAAAGATATGATGCTTAATCCAAATGAGCATCACATGCTACAATCTTATTGTAAGAAATATTATTTTCAAAGACAATATGAAAATATCTCATATTTCCTTTTGATGTAAGTGTTTATGGTTTTTCTTTCAGTTATCTTTCCATCGACAGCTGTGGAGTGGCAACCTATTGAAAGTCTGAGTGGAACCTTCAATGCAATTCACAAAGGAATTGCAGATGTTTTGTATGCTGATAAACCACCATCTTTTTTCAAATCGATGGATTTGTTTGTCTATTTTGCAGAATATATGGTTCCATCAAGAGAAGGTGAGAAAGGACAACTTCGTGAAGTGCCTGTTCCTACCATCAACTCGCTAGATTGGAAATCTCCAGACTCACTTACTTTATCGAGCTTAAAATTCAAAATCAAAGAAGACATTTTGAAAGCTGTCTCCGGGTAGAATATCAAGAAGGATAAAGGTTCAATGGTTCTTACCTTTACATGTCTTTGTGGCATGTTTCAAAACCATGGATTTACAACGATCAAAGACAATGTGGCTCAACAGAAGACTTTCTATGGCTGAACTCGACATTGTGCTTGGAGAAGGATGGAGAACCAAAGAAACTTACCACATTGGTGACAATATTAGTTGCAGAATAAGCCCCAATTCTCTGTCAATTTCATATCAACTATGTCGTCAATCATTAGTTTTAGGTTATGATTATAGAAGATGGAGAAGCAAGCTAGGTTTCTGGGTACCCCTAGATTCAGAAGAGAACTGTCCAGAGTTTGAATTAAAAATATATGTACATCAACTAACTGAGGCTAGAGAACTTATAGTTATAGCTAATTGGATGCTGAAAGATGTCAGAGAGTCACTTGAGTTTCTTGATGAAACATCCTCTGAATATAAATTTAAAGTAGATGGAATTGTTGTAAGCAAAAGGATGGAGAATGTAACATCTTGTATCACATGTCTTCCACCCAAAAGAGTTGTATTTGAACCAAATGCAAGATCATGAAATTGTAATCACAATACTTTTCAAATAAAGATTTTGTTTTGATCTTGTTGTCTGACTCAATATGCTGGTACTTATGACATTTTTTACTGCAAAATCATCATCAAAGATTTTTCTCAGTTGAGGAGTACATCTATTTGACACAAACTGGCTGCTTCATTACAAAGTAAAAATAAACAATTTTTTACATAAATGACGCTAGAAATGAACATTAATCAAAATCCATCTTTCTCTTTACATTCGAGGACCCAAGAGCTTCAGAGTCCCTCTTTCTTTTTTGTTTGCTGAATCCAGGTGAAAAGAAAGGCTCACTAGCCTTCTTTGTTGAACTTGGCCTTGGGGGGGTTGCTGGCTTAGGAGACTGGACAGGGGGCTGTGAAGAGTCTTCAGGGGGCTCTCTTGATAAAACCTTGGGGGCTTCTGAGAACTGTGGCTCTTCAAAAGGCTTGGGAGATTTTTTAGGTGATAATTTGGGAGACTTGGAAGATGATTTTGGAGGCATGGGTGTTGGCATAGGAGGCTTCGGTGATTGAGCATGCGATACAGAAGGCTTTTAGATTGAAAAAACAGACTTTTTTAAGTTGTAAAAATGATATCCAAAACGACGCGATAGATGTGGCTCGGACTTTGACTGAGGTGGCTGTATCGCGTCGTGTAGGAGGATTTCTTTTTGCGCTGTAGAATTCGCAGAGAAGGTGAATATGATAGCCAGAACGAGACGTGAAGGCGGCCAATGTTCTGTTTTGACGGAGGAACTTGAGCCGAAATTGACCGATTTTGGGCTAGCCCACCTGATACGACACGATGAGATGGTGAGCATGACGACGGCGGGGACACCGGGCTTCGTGGCGCCGGAGCTGGTGTACAGGGGCAGGGCCACCGAGAAAGCGGATGTATACAGCTTTGGGGTGCTTGCACTGGAGGTGGCATGTGGGTGGCGAGCCTGCATGGACAGGTCACTGCAAGAGCAATATCTGGTTGATATGCGATAGAGAAGGCTCGTACTCTGGGAGAGAATTGAAAAGAGCATGCGATACAGAAGGCTTTTAGATTGAAAAAACAGCCTTTTTTAAGTTGTAAAAATGATATCCAAAACGACGCGGCTCGGACTTTGACTGGGGTGGCTGTATCGCGTCGTGTAGGAGGATTGCTTTTTGCGCTGTAGAATTCTCAGAGAAGGTGAATATGATAGTTGGAATGACGCGATAGAGAAGGCTCATACTCCGACTGAAGGGTCTATTTCGCGTCGTGCAGGAGATATGCTTCTTGCTCTGTTTAATTCTCAGAGGTGAATATTGTATCCGAAACAACGCGATGGAGAAGGCTTAGACTTTGACTGAAAGGGCATTATCGCGCCGTGAAGGAGATGAGCTAGCCGGAACAACGCGATAGTGGAGGGTCAGAGGATGTGGGAAGAGCCCGTATCGCGTCGTGAAGGAGAATTGGACTTTGATTGAAGGGGCGTTAGAGCGCCGTGAAGGAGATGAGCTAGCCGGAACGACGCGATAGTCGAGGGTCAGAGGATGTGGGATATCCCCTATCGCATCGTGAAGGAGAATTGGACAAAATGTCTGGCCAAGTGGGGTAGTGACCGTTGGTGACAAGTGTACCACCATGCACTAAGCCCGAGGACCACCATGCACTAAGCCACGTGTCACCAACGGTCATTTTTTGACCTCATCTTTTTTATAGCCGGAACGACGCGATAGTCGAGGGTCAGAGGATGTGGGATAGCCCCTATCGCATCATGAAGGAGAATTGGACAAAATGTCTGGCCGAGTGGGGTAGTGACCGTTGGTGACAAGTGTACCACCATGCACTAAGCCACGTGGACCACCATACACTAAGCCACGTGTCACCAACGGTCATTTTTTGACCTCATCTTTTTTATACCCCAATGTAATCAGCGCGACGGGATGAAATATTTTCTACCCAAGTTTCTTAACTGACAGGTACAATACGCGAGAGGAGGCCCTTGCATTTGTTCCAAAGACCTCGTTTTGCTCCATTCAGGTGCTTCACTTCTTTCCCTCAGCTTATCCAACACGACGCGATAGGAGGCCCTCAGAGGTGTTCCAAAGCCCTTGTATCGCGCCGTATTGGTAAGTGCTTCTTGAACCTTTAAACAACCTAGAGGCTTGAATTAAGACGTTGAATTGGTTCTAAGGCAGGTTTTCCACTATGTTTTGGTGCTTCTATTCCATTTCTTTTGCAGGTTGAACCGAAGATATGAGTACTAATCTTGAGGGAAGAGAACAAATTTTCGATGACCCAAGTGAAAGGTTGCTGGAGGCCGTTTTGGAGGTTGGTGGAGACATGCAAGTCTACTCAGAGGCATTGAAAATTTTCAATCCCAAATTTGTCCTTGGTGAAATCTTGGATAAACTTAGAGCGTTTATTTCAGATGAATTAAAGGAATTTGAGGATGCAGTTCTTGGTTGGTGTTTGATTCTGGAAGGAAAAGATTACATTCATCTCACTGGTTTCACTCAAAATTCTCTTGAAAAAAATAAAGTTTTAAGAAGGTTTGGCAGGTTTTCAAAGAAGTCCAATGTTCTAATCCCAGAATCCATATCCTGTCAACTCCATGTTAAAAGTTGCAACCTTGTTTCAAAGGACATTGATTTTCTTTTCTTTCTTTTTCTCAAAGATGAGAAAAGTGCTCAAGTTCCAGGTGAAGATGTTCCATCCAAGGATGAATTAAACTTGAATGTCTCCACTGTTTTGAACATAGAGAAATCTGAGACCTTGGAGATGGAAAAGATTGATTTTGCTTCAGAGGAAAAAGAAAGTGCAGGTTTGGATGTTGCAGAGTTTAAAGCAAGCACCCTCATCCCTGAAACCATTGAAGATGTGGAGGTGTCTGAGGCCTCCCTTACTATACCAAGCCTCCCCTCCTTTCTTATTAATGACAAAGATTTCATCCCTCTTCATCAGATTCAATTTCTTCTCAATATAAGGGAGGACTACTGTATTGCAGCGCTATAGCTGAGGCTTCTGAGGTTGCCTTGGACTTTATTGACACAGAGGAAGAGTCTAAGGAGGAGTTTTTATCTCTTGATCTCCAGACTTCAAATGATTCTTTTGTTACTGCTCCTGATGCACTTGCTATTTGCATGAAGAGAGTTGAGGAGAAAGCACCTTCTTTGAAGGATGAGGATTTTGAAAATAGGCTCCAGGAGCTTGGTATTCAATCTTTTGGGAGAGATATCAAGCTGAGAGATTTAGAAGAAGAGGTTGCAAAGAAGGAAAAATTTGGTTTATTCAACCTCGCACAGGAGAAGGTTGTTGTTGCAGATGATGAATTGCAGAAGGTTGTTTCATTAATGACCCTTGATATTTTTTCTGTCTTTTAAAGCTTTTTTTAATCAATTATTTTTTTTTCTGTAGCTTGAACTTCTTGAAAGTGATAATTTTCTTGGAAGAGCCAAAGGTTCACGAGGAAAGGCAACAGAAGGAACCTTTAAGAAAGATTCATCCTCTCTTTTGCACTATCTTCCTTTGTTGGACAAGGCAACCTTTTGTGCCTTTCATAGTCAATATTCTGAAGAGCCTGAGCTACCTTTATTTGCACTAAAGGTATTGTCAAGGTTTCTTGGTTACACACCCCTTCAAATAAATGCTAACAAGATATTGGTTCTTGAGAGAGCTGCTGCCCTTAGGATTTTTGGTTATGCTGCAGGCTTTAATGCCTCTAGAGTAGGTTACTTTCTTTGCTATGCTAGCTATGCTGCTCTGCAGCCAAGGAAAGAGATTTTGAATGTATGATAAGTAGTTTATTGAAGAGTAAGCAAGCCTTAAACTATAACCCAGTAAGCCATTAACCCCATCTCCAACAAATCTCATCAAATCATGAGGAGTATGAAAAGAAGGATACCTTCCAGTTTCAGGGTCTGGTGGATATAAACTTCCCTTCCGAAGTCGTTGAACTTCATTGAAATCTGTCAACGGCCTTTGAAAAGAACTTCGTGTAGTCGCATACTCTTTATTGAGCTTAATATTGAGGTGAAATTTATTATGTGTTTCACTCATGTTAAGTTTGATAAAAGATGCAACAGAGCAATAAGCATAAAAAGTTAGTAGAGAAAGCTCGTGAAGAACAGAGCCATATCCGAGAGTGACAAAAAAAGGGAGAGAATGGCAAAGAAACAGTGAGAGAGGGGCGGCAAAAATTCAAAAATAAGAATCGTGGTCATGTCGGCATTAACTATCCCGGGAATCGTGAAATTGTTTTTTTAATTTTAAAAGGTATGTACTTGAATGCGCTTTAAATAACTTGGATGTGCTTTTATTTAGGAAAATCGCTAAATTTGGAGTCGTTTTGACCGTCAACGGCTCCGCTAATTAGCAAATTAATCACTTCATTACACAGCCCTTTTTGAGTTATTTTTGGCCCTAATGAGTGAGTATGATGATTTATTCCCAGCAGAGCTAACAGAGATGCCTCCGATTTGGGAAGTAGATCATGTGATAGAATTGACCCCCCCTGGAGCTCAGCCAGTAGCCCAACGCACATACAGAATGCCAGTCCCCTGAAGCCATTGAACTCAAGGAATAGCTTAGGCAACTGTTAGAACAAGGGTTTGTAAGACCCAGTGTTTCACCTTGGGGAGCGCCAGTTTTCTTTCAGAAAAAGAAAGATGGAACGCTAAGACTCTATGTGGATTACAGAGGTCTCAATCAGCTATGACAGTTAAGAATAAGTATCATATCCCTAGAATTGATGAGCTTCTGGACAGGCTAAGTGGAGCCTAGGTCTTCACAAAAATAGATTTTAAATCAGGGTATTACCAGATCAGGATTAATGAGCAAGATATCCCGAAGATAGCCACCATCAATACTCGATATGGGCACTAAGAATTTACAGTCATGTCGTTTGGATTGACAAATGCCTCAGCTACATTCAATCACCTAATGCAAGACATTCTCAGAGAATACTTGGATGATTTTGTTCTTTTCTTTGATGATATTCTGATTTACTCAAAGAATGCCATGAAGCTCACGTTTGAAAAGTTCTTGAGATTCTAAGGAAGCACCATCTCTTTGCAAAAAAGAGCAAATGCACTTTCTCTATCGAGACCATGTTGAATACTTGGGCTTTCTGGTATCCAAAGACGGAATTTCTCCAGATTTCACAAAAGTCCAAGCAGTCATAGATTGGCGTGAACCAAAGACAGTGAAAAAAGTCAGAGAATTCTTGGAATTAACTGGTTGGTATAGAATTTTTTATACCTAAGTATGCTCTCATAGCTTCCCCCCTGACTAATCTTCTCAAGAAGAATATTCTGTTCTAATGGTTTGCCAGGTGTCAGAGTGCTTTTGATAAGCTAAAGACCGCCTTGGTAACCAATCCCGTTTTGAAATTGCCAGATTTCTCTCTACCCTTTAAGGTAGTAACTGATGCCACTGGTTTTGCCCTGAGAGGTGCACTCATGCAGGAAGGTCATGCAGTGGCCTATGAATCCCGAAAACTCAGAACGTGTGAGAGAAATTATGCTGTCCATGACCTAGAGCTACTTTCAGTAGTGGAGACATTACCTACTGGGTCAAAGATTCACTTTGATGATAGATCATCAGAGCTTAAAGTGGATTTTCACTCAGAAGGATCTCAACATGCGCCAAAGAAGGTGGATGCAGACCCTACACGAATTTGATTTTGAAATCAAGTACCGCCGAGGCAAAGAAAATGTGGTAGCAGATGCCTTCAATAGAAAAGCCTCCTTGCTTGCAATCACAGTGGTGTCAAATCCATTGATTAATGAGGCAAGAGAGAAGATCATGCAGGATAGATTCTTTGGCCCTATTGCTACCCTACTTATGCAAGAGAGCAAAACTTCTCAAGAATTGAACCGAGTTCAAGGGTATAGCATGGATGATGGAATTATGTATTATAATAGCAGGCTATGCATTCCCAATGATGAGGGAACTAAGGGTCAATTCTGAATGAAGCCCATGACAGCCTTATTGCAGGACATCTGGGTTTCTTCAAGACCTACATGTCTATAAAGAAAAGCTTCTTTTGGCCTGGACTAAAAAAGGATGTACGTAATCATATACGTCAATGCCTGATTTGTCAGAAAGTCAAAGCAGAGAGAGTAAAAATGCTTGGGAAGTTACATCCATTAGACATCCCCCAGATGAAGTGGGAATGTATCAGTACTGGACTACCTTCAATGCAATCAGGTTACAACTCCATCTTTGTGGTAATTAATAGACTAACCAAGTATGGATTTTATTACTGGACTACCTTCAATGCAATCAGGTTATAACTCCATCTTCGTGGTAATTGATAGACTAACCAAAGTTGCCCATCTAATTCCTGTAAAAGAAACCTACACTACAGTGGATGTGGCCAGAGTGTTCCTCAAGGAAATCTTCAGATTGCATGGCCTACCCACAGGAGAATAGTAAGTGATCGAGATCCCAAGTTCACGTCAACATTCTGGACTACATTCTTTGCAGTAGCAGTAGGAACTTTCTTGGATCTCAGCATAGCTTACCACCCCGAGACCGATGGTCAAACAGAAAGGGTGAACCAAGTAATCGAAGATATACTTCGGTCATGCTGTGGTAGGGAACCCAAGAAAAGTGGCTAAGCTATCTGCACCTAGTCGAGTTCGCCTACAATGCCTCTTATCACCGAAGCATCGGGATGAGCCCTTTCAAAGCTCTGTATGGACAAGACTGCCTAACACCATTAACTTGGTCCGACCCATTGATTAGAGTCGAGATGTCCAGACAGATGCTTGACGACATGGAGCAGCAGATGCAGTCAATCCGCAAAGATTTAAGTGCTACCCCAGGTTAGACAGAAGCAGTATGCAGATAAGAAGAGGTCAGACAGAAAGTTCGAAGAAGCAGATATGGTCTTCATTCGAGATCGCCCCAAAAGAAGTTCTCTATCTCTTTGGAAGTACAAGAAGTTATTCCCTAGATATTGTGGGCCATATCTGATTACAAAGAAAGTAGGTGACTTAGCCTATGAACTTCTTCTGCCTCCTCATCTCAAAGTTCATAATGTATTTCATGTCAGCTTACTTAAGACGTATGTACCGAGCCCAAATCATGTGCTTAATGATAAACTCTTAACTTCTTCAACCCAAGGGTTGATGGAACTCCAACCTGAAGAAATCCTTGATGTTCGAGAAAAGGTTCTCAGGAACATAATTCTAAGAGAATTATTAGTCAAATGGAAGTTCTATCCTTTTGAAGACTCCACCTGGGAGAAAGAAGCCGAACTGATGAAGGATTATCCCCAGTTTGCATGATGAGGACATCTCGCATTTTTCAAGTGGGAGAGAATGTAAGATTCCTTTCAGTCCCTGAAGATGTCTAGTTTCTTCTCCTATAAATCAATCCCCTTTTCAGAATAATAAAAGATCTTGTTTCTACCTGTTTTGACCTAGAGAGAGAAAATATTCTAGAGAGAGGTAACTCAGTTTTTAGATATCTTTGGATGGAAAAATATCCTTTCTTATTAAAATAAATTTCCCTGAAATAGAAGTTTAAAAAGAATTTTCTAAGGTGCATTAGAAATAAATTATAATCTGCTCAAAAGACCTTAGCCTAAGGGTCCAGATTTTTTCAAAATTTTTGATTAAGGTTCTATGGGACCAATCAGATTAATCCAAATGTAGAGAGGAGATAAATTGAAGAAATAAAGAACCCCCCCTGAAAAATGAGTAAATAAAGAACCCCCCCTCCCCCCCCTGAAAAATGAGTAAATACTCACATAAGATGAAGAGTGGACTAAGGACCAAAGGAAACATTAAAAAAATGAATTTTTGATACCTCAGAGTGGGGATTCCCCCTTGTGAAGGAGGCACCTTTTTTCTCATCATTGCTTTCAATTTTAAATCCATAAAATGAGATATTTCATCTCTCCTCTCTCCTATTTCAAGTCTAGTTCCAAAAAGTAAGCTGAACTGACCCAAAAATGGTCAAAAAATTGACCGAACTGTTCTAGAAAACTCTAGAATCAGTTTGCTTGGTTTGAGGCTCACTTTTTCCTATAAATAGAAGCCTCCTCCTTTGTAAAAGCTTAATAGTGTTTATGCATTGTTACTCTACTCCTACCCAGAGCCAAAAACATTGAATTCACTTGATAATTCAATTGTTTTTGACTATATTCTCTATAAAGAAATTGGTGGCCACTCTTGATCCAAACAAGAGTAGAACCCTCAATCCCTCAAGCCAAAGGAAAGCTCACAAAACTCCATGTAAGTTAAAAAATTCTACTTTTTTAAAATCAAATCTATGGTTTTCTAATTTCTTTGCTTTTTTTTTTAGTTGATCTTGATGATATGCCTTGATATAAAGGCTACCCCCTTCTCTTCCTTAAGAATTCAGCCCTTCTTTATCCTAAAATAAGTAACAAATAAATTGATTCAAACTTTTCTTATTGTTTACTCTTTAAAAAGTGAAAATTGAATAGATTAGAGTACTTTACTTCAAATTGGGATTAATTTTAAAGTGATATTAGAATGTAAAAATTGAGAAATGGTCAGCCATACAAAAGGAGGTTATGGTAAAATTTTCTTGAATTTTATACAAAATAAAACTTCAAATTGGGATTAATTTTAAAGTGATATTAAAATGTAAAAATTGAGAAATGGTCAGCCATACAAAGGAGGTTATGGCAAAATTTTCTAGAATTTTGTACAAAATAAAGTTTATTTTTATGTTATTCTAAAAGAGTAATCCCCACCGTTTGTGCATTCTAAAAGAAATATTTTTATTTACTCCATGTACATATTCATCTATGAATATGCATGGATATCATTGATATTAATTATTGAATTTGAATTCTATGCATAGCAAGATGCATATTGAAATTTTTTTATTTTATAAAAGTGTTATTTCCATTGAATTTGAATTCTATGCATAGAAAGATGCATATTGGAATTTTTTTTACTATAAAAGTGTTGTTTCCATGGAATTTTAATTCTATGCATAGAAAGATGTATATTGGAATTTTTTTTAATTATAAAAGTGTTGTTTCCATTGAATTTGAATTCTATGCTTAGAAAGATGCATATTGGAAATTTTTTTATTATAAAAGTGTTGTTTTTTATTGAAATTCATTTGTATGCATAGAAAGATGCATATTGGAAATTTTTTTATTATAAAAGTGTTGTTTTTATGAAATTTAATTTCTATGCTTGGAAAGATGCATAATAGAATTTTTTTAATTATAAAAGTGTTATTTTCATTGAATTTAATTTCTATGTATGGAAATATGCATAATATAAATTTTTTTATTATAAAAGTGTTACTAAATTTTTTAATTATAAAAGTGTTATTTTCATTAAACTTAATTTCTATGCATAAAAAGATGCATAAAGAAATTCTTTTTATTTTAAAAGTGTTATTCCTATTAAATTGATTTTATGCGTAAAAGGATTTTCTTTTATATAAAAGTGTCATTTCCAAAGAAGTAGGATTTTATGCATAAAGAATTTTTATATCAAAATTAGATTTCTCTATAATTCTATGTTTGATTTCCATGAATATTTGATAAATGAATAAGTAAATACTCTGAGAGAGAAATTTCTATCGTTTTATATTCACTCGGATTATAAAGAGAAAATTCAGAAAATCTATCGAAGTCGGAGTTTTAGATAAATGATTAATTTACTCCTCATCAGAATTAGAAATCAGTTAAGTGAATATTCAATGAATGAAATCCAGTAAAATATCACTCCCTTTTCGAGAAAGATAGTTAAGAAAAAACCTTATCAGACTCGAACCCTGAATCAGACTATAACCAAGACCAAACTCTTTCGTCAAATTCGAGGAAAGACGATGTAACCAGTTCAGGAAAATACACTCAAATCTCTCGCCAAATATAAAACTAAGTTAAGACCCTTCGAATTTATCTGAGGATCAAGGTTACAGAATTCGAGGAATTGTGTTTTGAAATTCAGTATTACGATTAGGAAATTTTGGGAATACTAATTTAAGATATACTCATTGTATTCAAAAGTAAATCAAATTGAAAACTTGCATAGAAACCCTATTTTCTTAAAGGAGTGTCTTACGCCAGAATGCTGGAGGGAGTATTTGGTATATGTGTTTTTCTAAGGGAAGTTCGATTTTGCAATAGCTGGCGGGGGAGTGTTCAAAGGACAGCTCACACGGTAAAACCTACCCAGGTCTTGACCAACCTCGGTACGGTTAAAATGGTGTGCTTCCGGTACGATGGACGAGGGCCGACGAGTGGTCCTTGAGTGAAGTGCCAAGACACCTAAGAAGGATCCTGGAGGGTTCTGATCACGCGCGATGCACAGGCTCACGGTGCCTAGAACACCCATGCGTATGTCGTGGTGGAAGATTTGTATGATGGACCAATGATTATTGTAATTTGTTACTGGATCTCATTATTGACCAACTAGTCAACGGAGAGTCCAGAGTGATACTTTTTTTTTGAGAAAACAAGGATTGGATGGAAATTTTGAGTTATGACATCTGTAATCAATAACTGTTTTGTGAATGGATTGTTTTATAAGTTAAAGTTTAAAGAGGAGTGTGTGTGCGTATCTACATTCGAAAGCAAAAGTTAAGAAAGGCATTCAATTATGGGTGGGTGAGTAATTGTCTGGTTCTACCAATTCCAGTGGTGGTTGGGCGGTGGCTAAACCCATGGACCGACCCATGGGCCGGATGGGGTTAGGCTGGAATCAGTAGAGTTTTTAATAATGAAATTGAATAATAGGAATACGCTAAGAACTCGAGTAGTTAAATAAAAACCTAAAGACTTCTCAAATGAATAGATCAATGGCTGTGCCTGATTCAATTAGGAAAAAAGCGTTGATTTCTTCAAGTTAAGTCTGTAAAATAGTTTTCCTTCTATCTAGTTTAATCAAGCGAAGGCTAGTTTAGTCTCTTGACCCCGTTAGAAAATTCGTTAAGGAAATAAAAAAGGTAGAATCGTCCCCATTTTTCGAGCAAGGAAAATTTTCCCGGTTTTGGTTTCGGAATGACCACCATATTAGTCTCATGTCCAGACATTCGAAGGCGAGGCCCCGCGAATGGGAAACCTTGCCCTGCGCAAGAGGAAGCTACTTCCGCTACTATCAAATCGGAATCCGGTGCACGGAGGGGGCAGTGGGATCTCACATAGCAGGTATCAAAGTGCTGGTATCAAAGTGCTGTTGTAAACTTATGAAACAATAGCAGAAATCGCCTAAAATTTTAAAATAAATCTGCGAAAAAATGTTTTCACTTGCTAAGATTATGTTTGAAATGAATTCATAAATTAAAAACTCATAAATTGAATTAGATTTTTAGATGGATACCCCAAATCTGTTTAGCATTCCTAGACTTTCCTAGAGTCAGGATATGATCGCCTTTGCCTTTGAAAATCTCGTCAACTCTGCTACAACCCGAGAAAGCAGAGTGAGGCTCGCTCGTCACTTTGAGGATCTATACTTCCCTGATCCAGTAGAGCGATATCAGCACATGTGGTTCTCTGGAGGGTGATGTATAAACGTCAATACCAATCAGCTTCAAAGACTTAGGCAGAATATATCTCTAGCCATGATCTTGATAAGGCTAGGAGTTGTTCATTATGTCCAACTCTTTAATCATTTGCCCCGGAATTTTAGAAATTCTTGCCAAATTTTTACACTTCTAAGCCGCTTTATTCCTAGAAGTAGAATTACAGCACCTTTATGCAGACCCTGTAGGAATTTGATTTTGAAATCAAGTACCGCCCAAGCAAAGAAAATGTGGTAGCAGATGCCCTTAGCAGAAAAGCCTTCTTGCTTGCAATCACAGTGGTGTCAAATCCATTGATTAATGAGGCAAGAGAGAAGATCATGCAGGATAGATTCTTTGGCCCTATTGCTACCCTACTTATGCAGGAGAGCAAAACTCCTCAGGAGTTGAACCGAGTTCAAGGGTACAACATGGATGATGGAATTATGTATTATAATAGCAGGCTATGTATTCCCAATGATGAGGGAACTAAAGGTCAAATTCTGAATGAAGCCCATGACAGCCTTATTATAGGACATCTAGGTTTCATCAAGACCTACATGTCTGTAAAGAAAAGCTTCTTTTGGCTTGGACTAAAAAAGGATGTACTTAATCATATACGTCAATGCCTGATTTGTCAGAAAGTCAAAGCAGAGAGAGTAAAAATGCCTGGGAAGTTACATCCATTAGACATCCCCTAGATGAAGTGGGAATGTATCAGTATGGATTTTACTACTTGACTACCTTCCAGTGCAACCAGGTTACAACTCCATCTTCGTGATAGACTAACCAAAGTTTCCTATCTGATTCCAATAAAATAAACCTACACTGTAGTGTATGTGGCCAGAGTGTTCCTCAAGGACTACCTTCAGTGCAACCAGGTTACAACTCCATCTTCGTGATAGACTAACCAAAGTTTCCCATCTGATTCCAATAAAATAAACCTACACTGTAGTGTATGTGGCCAGAGTGTTCCTCAAGGAAATCTTCAGATTGCATGGCCTACCCAGAAGAATAGTAAGTGATCGAGATCCCAAGTTCACGTCAACATTCTCGACTGCATTCTTCATAGCAGTAGGAACTTTCTTGGATCTCAGCATAGCTTACCACCCCGAGACCGATGGTGGTCAAACTACCCCGAGACCGATGGTGGTCAAACTAAAAGGGTGAACCAAGTAATCAAAGATATACTTCGGTCATGTTGTGGCAGGGAACCCAAGAAGTGGCTAAGCTATATGCACCTAGTCGAGTTTGCCTACAATGCCTCTTATCACCGAAGTATCAGGATGAGCCCTTTCAAAGCTCTGTATGGACAAGACTGCCTAACACCATTAACTTAGTCCGACCCATTAGTTAGGGTCGAGATGTCCAGACAAATTCTTGACGACATGGAGCGGTAGATGCAGTCAATCTACAAAGATTTAAGAGCTGCCTACTAGGATAGACAGAAGCAGCATGCAGATAAGAAGAGGTCAAACAGAAAGTTTGAAGAAGCAGATATGGTCTTCATTCGAGTATGCCCTAAAAGAAGTTCTCTATCTCTTTAGAAGTACAAGAAGTTATCCCCCAGACACTGTGGGCCATATCTAATTACAAAGAAAGTAGGTGACTTAGCCTATGAACTTATTCTGTCTACTCATCTCAAAGTTCATAATGTATTTCATGTCAGCTTACTTTAGAAGTATGTAGCGAGCCCAAATCATGTGCTTATGAACTCTTAACTTCTTCAACCCAAGGGTTGATGGAACTCCAACTTGAAGAAATCCTTGATGTTCGAGAAAAGGTTCTCAGGAACATTATTCTACGAGAATTATTAGTCAAATGGAAGTTCTATCCTTTTGAAGACGCCACCTGGGAGAAAGAAGCCGAACTGATGCAGGATTATCCCCAGTTTGCAAGATGAGGACATCTCGCATTTTTCAAGTGGGAGAGAATGTAAGATTTCTCCCCAACCCCTCAAGATGTCCAGTTTCTTCCCCTGTAATCAATCCCCTTTTTAGAATAATAAAAGATCTTATTTCTACTTGTTTTAGCCTAGACAGAGAAAATGTTCTAGAGAGAGGTAACTCAGCTTTTAGATATCTTTGGATGGAAAAATATCCTTTCTTATTAAAATAAATTTCCCTGAAACAGAAGTTTAAAAAGAATTTCCTAAGGTGCATTAGAAATAAATTATAATCTGTTCAAAAGACCTTAGCCTAAGGGTCGAGATTTTCTGAGAAAATTTTGGATTAAGGTTCTGGGAGACCAATCAGATTAATCCAAATGTAGGGAGGAGATAAATTGAAGAAATAAAGAAAACCCCCCCAAACATGAGTAAATACTCACATAAGATGAAGAGTGGACTAAGGACCAAAGGAAACATTTAAAAAATGATTTTTTGACACCTCAGAGTGGGGATCCCTCCTCATGAAGGAGGCGCCTTTTTTCTCATCATTGCTTTCCATTTTAAATCAATAAAATGAGATATTTCATCTCTCCTCTCTCCTATTTCAAGTCTAGTTCCAAAAAGTAAGCTGAACTGACCCAAAAATGGTCAAAAATTGATCAAACTGATTTGGAAAATTCTAGAATCAGTTTGCTTGGTTTCAGGCTCATTTTTTCCTATGAATAGAAGCCTCCCCCTTTGTAAAAGCTTAATAGTGTTTATGCACTGTTACTCTACTCCTACCCAGAGCCAAAAACATTGAATTCACTTGATAATTCAATTGTTTTTGACTAAATCCTCTATAAAGAAATTGGTGGCCACTCTTGATCCAAACAAGAGTAGAACCCTCAATCCCTCAAGCCAAAGGAAAGCTCACAAAACTCCATGTAAGTTAAAAAATTTTACTTTTTTAAATTCAAATCTATGGTTTTTTTATTTCTTTCCTTTTTTTAGTTGATCTTGATGATATGCCTTGATGAAAAGGCTACATTTTTGCTGAGGTGTGTATCTACATGTAAGTACACTGTTGTTAGTAGACATGCTTCTACCCAATAGTAATTTAGCATACTCCTCTCATTAAGAATGGCTTGCAATATCTCACCCATGACTCTATTCTTCCTCTCATCCACTCCATGAATATAACGGTTGTAGGTGTCTTGTTTAACAAGTACACTATTGTTGTGGACATGCTTCTATCCAAGTAGTAGTTTGGCATACTCTTCTCATTAAGCATGGCTTGTACTATCTCACCAACGACTCTATTCTTTCTCTCATCCACTCATTTTTGTTGAGGTGTGTACCTCTATTCTTCCATGGCACTCTCTCAAGAAATCATCAAATTCACGTGAGGTGAACTCGCCTCCACCATCTATCCTCCAATGCATAAAAATGAGAAAGTGGTTCCTAATTACATGTGTTAGCAATAAGGGCTGAATTAGCAAAATGAGATGCATGTTGAGAGGTAGCATGTGTTCGACCTCGCATAAGTGTAGGCAGCTTGCTATCACGCAAGGTGGCACAGAGCCAGTGTGCAATCACGAATGGATGCATCCTCTTCAATTAATGCATCACCCATGGCATCTCATTCAAAGTGTGGCTAATATGGGAAAGTTGGGATGCTGAATTGGCTGATTGTCAACAGGCGGCAATGGAAGACTGATTTGGAGCCAAAGGAGGCTCAATGGATTCAACATCAATACCAAATAATGGCAAGAAGATGTAAGCACTATGGAAAATGTGCTATGACAAAATTCCCAATAGCAATGCATACTCTGTCAAGGTCCACCAAATGCTAATACATCAACAAAGGAACCTTAGTCAATGGTCAAGATGACAAGGTGATAATAAGAAATGGAAAGGAGCTGATATAACAAATTTCCAGCATTGTAAGTGGGCTGAAAATGTTAAAAATAAAGGGAGATAGAAATCCCAAATGAAATAATCTATCAAGAGGGAGCAGCAAGGCATACGTCTAACCATTACTATCTATGAGAGGATAAGATAACCTCTCAGTAACACCATGCATGGTGGTGTGTATGGCAAAATAAAAGAGATGTGTAATCCCACACAGATTGATGTAAAGAAACCCTAAATTATGCATAGTGACAAGGCAACAAAGCTGAAGACAATGTAACAATTTGATACCATGAGCATCCATGTAAATGAGTTGCAAAGGAGGCAACTCAAATAAGAAGCTAGTAAAGAAAGTAATATATCTAAGCAAGTAAGCATAATTGCATAACGGTATGTCTCCAAGACATAGCACAATTGAGAGGTCAAATGCATAAGTGACCAAGGACATCACCAATAGCAATACACAACATGTGTCCCCCCTTAAATGCAACAGCCACCACAGAGAAGACTCGGGTGACAAGTTCTATAAAGCATAATCATCAGATTATGGATCATCACCAGAATCTATGACTGGCAGAGCAACATTATGCAATGAAGATGTAGTGACTAAGGCACAATACACATGAGCCCAATTAGCCTCTTCCACTGCATCAAATGAACCAACACCACACATGAAAATTCTACATCTCTATCAAAATACCAATCAGCATCCGATAATGACAAACAAGAAGCAAACAAATCACTACATGTGACTATTAAGGCATACCGATTATGTGCAAATTTTGCTTCCTCGAAACTGCCAAACAAGTCACTGGTGTTGTGAGATCCCACTGCCCCCTCCGCGCACCGGATTCCTAGCGGTTAATAGCAGCAGAAGTAGCTTCCTCTTGCATGGGACAGGGTTTCCCACTCGAGGCCTCGCCCTCGAATGTTCAGACACGAGACTAATCTGGTGGTCATTCCGAAACCAAAATCGGGAAAATTTCTCTTGCCCTAAAAACAGGGACGATTCCACTTTTTGATTTCCTTAACAAATTTTCTAAAGGGGTCAAGAGACTAAACTAACCTTCACCTGATTAAACCAGATAGAAGGAAAACTATTATAGAATTAACTTGAATCAACGCTTTTTTCCTAACTGAATCAGGCACAGCCGTTGATCTATTCATTTGACAAGTCTTCAGGTTTTTATTTAACTACTCGAGTTCTAAGTGTATTCCTATTATTCAATTTCATTATTAAAAACTCTACTGATTCCAGCCTACCCCATCCGGCCCATGTGTTAGCCACTGTCCAACCACTGGAATTGGTAGAACCGAACAATTACTCACCCACCCATAATTGAATGCCTTTCTTAACTTTTTCTTTTGAATACAGATACGCACACACTCCTCTTTAAACTTTAACTTATAAAACAATCCATTGACAAAACAGTTATTGATTACAGATGTCATAACTCAAAATTACAGATTTCATAACTCAAAATTTCCATCCAATCCTTGTTTTCTCAAAAAAAAAGTATCACTCTGGACTCTCCGTTGAGACCAACTGGTCAGCAACGTGATCCAGTGTAACAGATTATAATAATCATTGGTCCATCATACAAATCTTCCACGACATGCGCATGGGTGTCCTAGGCACCGCGAGCTCGTGCATCGCCTAGTCAGAACCCTCCAGGATCCTCCTTAGGTGTCCTGGAACTTCACTCAGGGACCGCTTCATTGGCCCTCGTCCATCGTACCAGAAGCGCACCATTTTAACCGTACCGAGGTTGGTCAAGACCTAGGTAGGTTTTGCCGTGTGAGCTGTCCTTTGAACACTTCCCGCCAGCTGTTGTAATCGAACTTCCCTTAGAAAAACACATATACCAAATGCTCCCTCCAGCATTCTGGTGTAAGACAGTCCTTTAAGAAAATAGGGTTTCTATGCAAGTTTTCAGTTTGATTTACTTTTGAATACAATGAGTATATCTTAAATCAGTATCCCCAAAATTTTATAATCATAATACTAAATTTCAAAACAGAATTCCTCGAATTCTGTAACCTTGACCCTCAGATCAATTCAAAGGGTCTTAACTTAGTTTCAGATTTGGCGAGAGATTTGAGTGTATTTTTCTGAACTAGTCACATCGTCTTTTCTCGAATTTGACGAAAGAGTTTGGTCTTGATCATAGTCTGATTCAGGGTTCGAGTCTAATAAGGTTTTTCCTGAACTATCTTTCTCGAAAAGGGGGTGATATTTCAGTTACTATTTTACTGAATTTCATTCATTGAATATTCACTTAATTGATTTCTAATTTAATCAACAAATTCTGATGAGATGAATAAATTTATTATTTATCTGAAATTCCAACTTTGATAGATTTTTTGAATTTTCTCTTTACAATCCGAGTGAATATAAAACGATAGAAATTTCTCTCTCAGAGTATTTACTTATTCATTTATCAAATATTCATGGAAATTAGACATAGAATTATAGAGAAATCTAATTTTGATATAAAAATTATTTATGCATAAAATCCAACTTCAATGGAAATGATACTTCTATATAAAAGAAAATCCTTTTATGCATCTATTTATGCATAAAATCAATTTAATAGGGATAACACTTTTAAAATAAAAAGAATTTCTTTATGCATCTTTTTATGCATACATTAGGGGAAGGTTGAGGTCTATAGGGGCCCTTTAAGATGCCATGTGATTAAAAGGTTATTAAGGAAAAGAGCCAATCATGTGATGCCATGTATACAAAAATGTTGGGTGATTAAAGGTGGTCAAAAGATTCTCTAGAAGATGCCTTTTTATACTTTTCATTTCCAAAAAGTGGGGGGAAAGTTTTTAAAATTTTGAACGTCCATAACTTCTACATATGAGCTCAAAATTTATGGGAGATTACAGATCCAGAATCTACTCGTCAAGCTCTTTCCATAGATATGTCACATGATATAGTTTTGCTCGCTCGATTTCAAATTCAATTTTGGCGAGAAACTTTGAAATTCAAACTTCTAGCCGTTTGAAGAACAAGAAGGTATCTAAAGTCAAAGAAACTTAATGTTTTAACAAAAAGTCATTAAAATCATAATATGGTAGCTTAAAGGGCCCCTATAGACCTCAACCTTCCCCTAATGGAGATTAAGTTTAATGAAAATAACACTTTTATAATAAAAAAATTCCATTATGCATCTTTCCATGCATAGAAATTGAATTCAATGAAAATAACACTTTTATAATATTAAAAAAAATTGCATTGGTTGCACATAAAGGATGTTTATCAGTTGGATGTCCCTATTGAGATTACCCTCTATGTTTGCAAATAGGGGGATCATTTCATCATCTTGAACCTTTATGTGGATGATTTGCTCGTGTGATGAACTGGCCCTAATAAGGGAAAAATTTTAACTTTCATGCATTTGATGTTAAAGACATGGGGCTTTTGCATTATTATTTGGTTATCCTTTTGATGTTGGCACTTATTAGCAAGCTATCAAATGCCTTATTTATCTATGCACTACCTAGCACTTGACAATGCAAACAGTGAAGCGTGTCTTTTGTTACCTTCAAGGTACTCAGGCTCTTGCATTGTTTTATAGCAATGCCTCTTCTTTATGTTTGAGCGCCTACCTGGATAGTGACTATTCAAGATGTTATGACACTAGGGTGTCAACCAATGGTAATAGTTTCCTTCTTGGAAGTTCATGTATTTCATGGCTCAGCAAGAAGCAACTGTCACCGATAGTCGCACTTCTAGTTGTGAGGTTGAGTACAAGGTACCATTCACAGCTACTCTAGAGTGTGTATGGCTTCACCATCTATTGGTAGATCTTGGTATTAAACGATCTTCTTCTACCACCATTTTCACTAACAATCAGAGTGCATTAACAGTCGTGTAGAATTTGATTTTTCATGCGCAGACACAGCACATTGAGGTACATTATCATTATGTGAGGAAAAGGCTCCATGCAGGAGAGATAGCCTTGATTTATGTGCATACATAGGCCAATGTTGTAGATGGATTTACCAAGTCTGCTGCACCCTATACATGTGCACACCATTCACCTTAGGGGGGTTTGTTAGCCTTTGGCCTCCGAGAAGTCCTGGTGTGAACATCTTATACATAGACACTTTTTGCTCTGTGCTAGCAGGGGTTTTTTCCCCGTGTGAGCACACTCTAGTGTGTTGGGCACGTCAACCCTAGGACTACAAGTACCTTGTACTCCATTCATTTCTTGATCATTGTATCAATTACTTCCAGCATCTCGTCTCTCTTGCTCTCTGAGCTCGATACGACTACATGTGACAATGTGTGCATGTGTGTCTATGTGTGTATACAGAGCATCTACTCCCTCATCTAGAAAACATAAAGCTAAGGACTTACTTTAGTGATGAGTTGGATAATGTTACCATACACAGGAAGGTGGTGGTAGCTTGATTTACTTTACTATCACTAGACTGGATTTATGTTATATGGTGAAACTAGTTTAGCCAGCTTATACAGAGTCCAAGGAAGCCACATTTAGATGCTATCAGGAGGATTCTGAGATATGTGAAGACCACTGCCCATTATGGTCTTGGAAAGGATGTGATCGTGCATGGTTACACAGATGTAGATTGGGTTGGAAATGCTTATGACAAGAGGTCTACTAGTGGGTACTCATTTACCTCAAGAAGTGCTTATAATAGGAGGTCTACTAATGGGTATGCATTTTGGGAAATTCTTACCATAGGAGGTCTACTATTGGGTATGAATTTAGCTTGGGAAGTGCTTATGGATAGGAGGTCACTAGTGGGTATACATTTAGCTTGGGAAATAACACATTTGTATTATCTAGCACGGAGGTAGAGTGTAGAGGACCAGCTATGGCTGCTCCTCTAAGCTTGGGAAGTACTAGTATAAGTTGGAGGACCAAGAAGCAACCCACATTTACATTATCTAACATGGAGGTAGAGTGTAGAGGAGCAGCTATGGGGCTGCATATGTGAAGTGGTTTGGCTAAGGAAACTACTTGATGATTTGGGATAGCATCATGATGGGGGAGTTGTCATACATTTCATTAGAGAGAGAAGGTGTTAGTTGGACAAGTTGATTTGGCATATGTGAAGACTAAAGAACAAGTTGCCAACATCTTCATAAAGTCACTTGAGAAAGAGAAGTATGAGTACTTCAGAGACAAACTTGGAAATGAACTTGAGGGGGAGTGGTTAGAGAGCAAGTTCATCCAAATAGTGTTGGTGTAGCACATGTGTGGTGTGCATTAGCAGTAGGAGGGTGTGGATAATAATTAGCCATGCCCAATGGCCAAGTGTATGGACATTTGGTGTTAAATTAGTATGGTGTGAACTTATCATAGTGTATGGACATTTGGTGTTAAATTAGTATGGTGTGAACTTATCATAGTGTGTGCATAGATTTTGGAAGATGGAGAGCATGTGAAGGAGAATGGAATGAAACAATGGCTTCTCCTATTATGATCTATGGTTGAGTGAGAGATAATTAGGGTTTATAGAGTTAGAGAGAGAGAGAGAGAGAGAGAGAGAGAGAGAGAGAGTAACAAAGATTGAGGGAGTTTGAGAGAGAGAGAGAGAGAGAGAGAGAGAGAGAGAGAGAGTTAGAGTTAAAGAGAGAGGGAGATAGTAGAGAGTTAGAGAGATAAATATAGAGGGAGGGAGAGAGATTTAGAGAGAGAGAGAGAGAGAGGGAGGGAGAGGGAGAGGGAGAGAGGGATGGAGATAGTAGAGTTAGAGAGAGAAATATAGAGGGGGGGAGAGAGAGAGAGAGAGAGAGAGAGAGAGAGAGAGAGAGAGAGAGTTAGATAGATAGATAGATAGAGAGAGAGAGAGAGAGAGAGAGAGAGAGAGAGAGAGAGAAAGAAAAAGTTAGAGAGGTCTACTAGTGTTGGTAATATACATTTAGCTTGGAAAGTGTTGTTATAAGTTGAAGCAACAAGAAGTAACCCACATTTGCATTATCTAGCACAGAGGTAGAGTATAGAGGAGAAACTTTGGCTACATATGTGAAGTGGTTTGGCTAAGGAAACTAATTGATGATTTGGGATAGCATCATGATGAAGGAGTTATAATACATTGTGCCAGCATGAGTAGTATTCAGATGGCCAATAATTTGGTATATCATGTAAGGACCAAACACATAGAGGTCCACTATCATTTCTTAAGAGAGAAGGTGTTGGATGGACATGTTGATTTTGTATATGGGAAGAGTAAAGAACAAGTTTGTTGACATCTTCACAAAGTCACTTGAGAAAGAGAAGTATGTGAACTTTAGAGATAGACTTAGAGATGAACTTGAGGGGGAGTGTTGAGATAGCAAGTTCATCCAAATAGTGTCGGTGTGCATTAGCATAGTAGGAGAGTGTGGACAATAATTAGCCATGCCCAATGGGCAAGTGTATGGACATTTGGTGGTACATTACTATGGTGTTCACTTATCATGGTGTGTGTGTGTAGATTTGGAAGATGGAGAGCATGTGAAGGAGAATGGAATGAAACAATGGCTTCTCCTATTCTTGTCTATGAGGGGGATTCCCTACACTGAGGTGTCAAAAATGCATCATTTCCTCTAAATATCTCTTCTTTTTTAACTTATAACCTTGTTCTTAGTCAACTCTTCATCTTATGTGAGTATTTACTCATTTTTGGGGGATTTTTCTTTTATTCTTCAATTTATCTCCTCCCTACATTTGGATTAATCTTATTGGTCCATAGGAACCTTAATCCAAAATTTTCAAAAAATCTGGATCCTTAGGCTAAGATCCTTTTTGCCTATTTTCAATTGTACAATGGAAAGTTCTTTTTGAATTTCTATTTAGAGATATTTTTCCATCCAAAGATATCTAGAAACTGAATTATCTCTCTCTAGAATATTTTCTCTCTCTAGGCCAAAACAGATAGAAACAAGATCTGTTATTATTCTGAAAAGGGGATTGATTACAGGGGGAGAAACTGGACATCTTGAGGGGTTGGGGGAGGAATCTTACATCCTACCCCACTTAAAAAATGCGAGATGTCCTCATCTCGCAGGTGGAGTATGATCTCTTTCATCATCTTCTTCTTCTTCAATTACTTCCAGCGTTACTGCCTTAGAAGTGGACGGCCAATTTGGAAACAACTCTCTTTGACTTCCCCTATTCTAAGGCAGAGGTCTTGCATTACTTTGGTTTGAAACTGCGGGTTGGTTAGAGGGTCTACCTCTGGGACTTCCCTGATTTTGGCGGCAGATAGAAACCTGATTACTCTCGAAGGAAGGAGCTGGAGACTGGAATCTTGATCTGTGATTTCCCTGCCCTCAAAACCTTGATCCAAAAGGAGTTGGACAATCCATATTGTGATGTCCAAATCCTTGACAGTTATAGCACTTCGCTCCCTTGTTCAAGGGTGGAACTTTTGTAGTTGAATTCCAAGGGATTGAATTTCGAGAAAAGGACATTTATTCAATTCTGGAACTTCCCATATCCTGGGCTTGACCCTGATATCTCTTAGGCAGTGGAAGGTTGGAATCACCTTCTGGAACTAAAAACCTTTTGAAAGGTGATGGTGTTGGCTTTGGTGGGACCTTGACATCAAAGACCTTGGAGAAATCCTTCGCCATCCGCACTGCTTTGGCCATAGAAACTGGCTTGGCGTTCTTCACCACCAAAATATTCAAAGGTTCGTTCAGTCTCCCCGAATGAACTTGGCCATTAGCTGTTCTTCATTCAGTGGTGGCGAGTATTTGAGGAGGAGAGCGAACGCTTGGTGATATACTTCAATAGTTCTGCTCCCCTAGGTTAACTCTAAGAATTTGTTCATCTTTGTTTCCAAAAAGCTAGGAGGACAGAACCTCATCCTTAGGTAAATTTTGAGATCATTCCATGTCTGGGTATTCCGATCTAGATGCTTTGTCTCGCAGTGGTTTCTCCATGCCACTCTGGCTATTTCTACTATCTTCAGCCTTGCAAGAGCCATTTTGCTCTTCTCATTGTACCCGGTGACATCAAAGTACTCGTCCATTGCTTCGATCCACTTCTCCACAGCCTCGCCCAAGTTTTCCCCTTCATCCTTTGAAAGGTCTAGGTTGCGAACTATGAAGAGTTTTACGACGAACATCCAAGTCGAGCTCTTCCTCATCGAGTTGGGGATTATCATTTCTACCACAATGACCTCGATCCATGTTCCTATCAATACGAAACATCTTGTTAAGTCCCTTTATTTATGATTCAAAACCGATTTTTGATTCATCTGATTTTGGGGTTCTTTAGATAGGTTGGTTTTCCATAGAATCGTGGGATAAAGATACTTGCATTATCAGATAACAATTCATTCAGGACATATCATTCATATTTTTAACACAATAATGGTCTATTAGACCGAAATTTCCATCTGAATAGTACTCCATGGAGGATTTCAATTTTATAGATTTTTAATTTGCCATCCCTTAACTTGATCCACTGGGTCAAGAGTTAACAGTAGCAATCTGTCAGTACAATCCACTAATCTCATAGTGATTTGCTGAAGTCATTATCGTCATTCCAATTATGAACATCAACGCAGGGACTCGTCCCATTTATCCTCATTGTGGTTTTGCTCAGTTTATCGCTTTTCAACCAAAAATTCAAGAATCATCATTTTTTTTTCAATCAAAATCCAATTCAACTCATAAGTTCTCAATCAAAATTTTAAAATCATATCAACCACATTCAAATTCATCATCTAGATAGCATTTTAGCTTATAATTTCAAGATCTTAGATTTACTCGTATATACTGCCAGTAAAGAGCTGCAGTTATACCCTCGGTATATACGGGTAGTTATGGTCCTTGGAACTATAAGGTAAATACCATCATGTCTAGGCCTCAAGCAAGTCAGGGACTCCATATAATTGCAGTACTTCTATCTGAAGACCCAATTATCAATTTAGGAATTTCATTCTGAATATCAACTTGTATGAGTTTCATCACACAATTCCAACCTTTTACTGCTTCTTCATAAATTTATGACATTCTTGGCTTCTCAGTTGATCCACTTAAACCAATTTGCTCTGATACCAGTTGTAAGATCCCTGTCCCCACTGCGCAACGAATTCAGGGGTGCTAGCAGCGGAAGTATCACTTCTTGTGCACGGTAGGGTCCCACACTCAGGGCCTCACCCATGGATATCCAGACAAGAGATTAATCCATCGGTTCTTCCAAAACTGAACCCGTAAAAACTTCCCTTGCCCGAAAAGCACGGGCGATTCCTCCAGGATAACTTTTCTCTAACGTAGTCAAAAGTCTTAACTAACTGAACTGATCTGATCAAACCCATAGTATCAAAGTCAGATCAAGGAAAAGATTGCACTTGGATCATAGAGACCAACGCTTTTTTCCTCATTGAGAGGCACAGCCATTGATTCTTTTCCATAGAACAATTTTTATCCAGGATTTACTTCATCTATCGTACCATAACAGAATTGAGTCTCATTTTAGGGATCCATCAGCCCAACCTAACCCCATCCAGTCCCATGGGTTAGCCAACCACCCAACCACTGTAGTGATGGGATCCAAAAATGAATTTGGTTAGGTTTTGTCCCGAGTACCAGGGAAAAGAGTTCCCAGGCCCCCTAGCCGGATATTCATGCAAAACTAGTCACACCACTTACACACCCAATATGAAATTGCCTTTTTCACAGAATCAACTATCTTTAAAAATAATCATTTAATGAAACCATTGTGTCACTGATCATAATCCTTAAAATCTCTGGTTAAATCTTTATTTCCAATCATTCCTTCATCGGTGTAGCTATGGCATCATTGGCAACCAGAACGCTCACCACCTGTCCACTCAGGGGCCTTTTCGATAGTTCCTAGCTCATAGTAACCGGCAATATATTCACATATCAAAATGGAATCTCCATTGAAGATCAACAAGATCAACCAACGGATCCATATAAAAGAGCCATGGACTCATCCATTGAGGACCAGCAAGGTCAATCAACCAGATCCATGCCCGAATTCAGAAAACAACTCTAACTCTTACTCCTTACTCAATATCTTCCCCGACGTACTTGTGGGTATCTTCGATGACCCAGAGCTCGAGCACCGTATGGTCAGCACCCTCTAGGATCCTTCGCAGGTCACCTAGCGCTTCACTCATAGACCGCTTCCTTGGTCCCTCATCCACCGTACGGGAAGCTCACCATTTAAATCGAACCGAGGCTGGTCAAGACCTCGGCCGACCTTGCTATGCGAGACATCCTCCGTTGACTCTCCGTCAGGTGTTGCAACTTTATCAGCTAGGTCTCCACCATGACCTCAATCACAATGGTCAAAATGCTTCCCCATTATTCTTGACATAAAACAGTCATTTAAAAACAGGTCATAATATAATTTCTATAACAAACTCTCGTCTTTCCACATTAATCAACATTACTTAATCCACATTCATTTCATATAAATTCCCATTCTCATCCAATCACATCATTTTTCATCTAATCACTTCTTTTCTCAAATATCTTCATTAGATCTCATCCACTCGCATTTACCCATATCCACATCACATTCATTCACATCTCATCCATTCAGACCACATCACATTCACTCACATCACATCGCATTCAGACCACATCACATTCACTCACGTCACATCTCATTCAAACCACATCACATTTACTCACATCACATCTTATTTAAACCACATCACATTCGCTCACATCACATCTTATTCAGACCACATCACATTCACTCACGTCACATCTCATTCAGACCACGTCACATCACATCTCATTTAGACCACATCACATTCACTCACATCACATCTTATTCAGACCACATCACATTCACTCACATCACATCTTATTCAGACCACATCACATTCATTCACATCTATCCGGATTCACATCCCATCACATCCATTCACATCCCATATCATTCATTCACATCCCGATTCACATGACATCACATCCATTCACATCCCATACCATTCATTCTCATCCCGATTCACATGTCATCACATTCATTCACATCCCTTATCATTCATTCACATCCCGATTCACAGGCTATCACATTCATTCGCATCCCTTATCATTCATTTCCATCCTGACTCACATGCCATCACATTCATTCACATCCCATATCATTCATTCACATCCTGACTCACATGCCATCACATTCATTCACATTCCATATAATTCATTCACATCCCTTATGGTTCATATCTATCCAATTTACATCACATCTCATCGCCTCTATTCTCGTTCATATTCATCACATTCACATCTACATATATTCTTCCACATACATCCACATCCATACTTATCACATACACATCCACATCTATCCTTTCACCTACATCTACATCCGTCCTTTCACATACATACATCCACATCCATTCTTTCACATACATCCACTTCCATTCTTTCACATACAACCACTTCCACATCCATTCTTTCACATACATCCACTTCCATTCTTCACATACATCCACATCCATCCCATATCATTCATTTACATCCTGATTCACATGACATCTCATCACTTCTATTCACATCACATCTATCCATCCATTCATTCACATTTATCTGATTCACATCACATCTATCCATCCATTCATTCACATTTATCTGATTCGCATCACATCTATCCATCCATTCATTCTTTTATAAAAATCAACTTTAGTGGGAATAACACTTTTATAAAAAATCTTTTTATACATCTATTTATGCATAAATTCAATTTTAAGGAAAATAACAGTTTCAAAATAAAAATAATTCCTTTATGCATCTTTCTATGCATAAAATAAAATTAATGAGAATAACTCTTTTGAAATAAAAATAAATTCTTTTATGCATCTTTCTATGCATAAAATCAAAATTAATGAGAATAACTCTTTTGAAATAAAAATAAACTCCTTTAAGCATCTTTCTATGCATAGAATCAAAATTAATGAGAATAACTCTTTTGAAATTTTAAAAAAAATCCTTTATGCATCTTTCTATGCATAGAATCAAAATTAATGAGAATAACTCTTTTGAAATAAGAATAAATTCCTTTATGCATCTTTCTATGCATAAAATCAAAATTAATGAGAATAACTCTTTTGAAATAAAAATAAATTCATTTATGCATCTTTCTATGCATAGAAATTAATTATAATGAAAATAACGCTTTTATAATAAAAATATTTTCAATATGTATCTTTCTATGCATAGAATGAAAATAACACTTTTTAGAATACACAAACGGAGAGGATTACTCTTTTTGAATAACTTTTTGAATAACATAAAGATAAAACTTATTTTCACAAAATTTAAAATTTTTTTGTCATAACCTCCTTGTATGGCTGACCATTTTTCAATTTTTACACTCTAAATCTACTTAGAATTTACCCCCAAGATGCATTTAGCACTCTAATTTTATCAATTCCCATTTTTTTAAGAGAAAACAATACGAAAAGTTTATCTCTAATTATTTGATCACACATATTGGATAAAGAAGGGCCGAATTCAATGAAGAGAAGGGGGAAGCCTTTCCATGAAGGCATAACATCCAATTTCAATTTAAAAGAAGCAAGAATTCATAAACCATAGAATAGAATTAGAAAAAAGTAGAATTTCTAACTTGCATGGAGTTTTGTGTGCTATCCTTTGGCTTGAGGGATTGAGGGTTCTACTCTTGCTTGGATCAAGAATGGCCACCAATTCTTTGTAGAGGAAATAGTAAAAAACAAGTGAATTATCAATCAATGAATTTAATGTTTTTGGCTTTGGGGAGGAGTAGAGTAACAGTGCATAAATTACTATTAACCTTTACAAAGGGGGAGGCTTCTATTTATAGGAAAAAGTGAGCCTCTAACCAAGCAAATTGATTCTAGAATTTTCTAGATCAATTTGGTCACTTTTTGACCATTTTTAGGTCAGTTTAGCTTACTTTTTGGTTCTAGTTGAAATAGGAGAGATGAGAGATGAAAATATCTCATTATTGTCAGTTTAAAACTCATCCACACATGTGAAATAGGCACCTCCTTCATGAGGGGAATTTCCCACACTGAGGTGTCAAAAATGCATCATTTCCTCTAAATATCTCTTCTTTTTTAACTAATAACCTTGTCCTTAGTCAACTCTTCATCTTTGTGAGTATTTACTCATTTTTGGGGGATTTTTCTTTTATTCTTCAATTTATCTCCTCCCTACATTCGGATTAATCTTATTGATCCATATAGGAACCTTAATCTAAAATTTTTAGAAAATCTGGACCCTCAGGCTAAGGTCCTTTTTACCTATTTTCAATTTATTCCAATTGTACACTGGAAAGTTCTTTTTACCTATTTTCAATTTATTCCAATTGTACACTGGAAAGTTCTTTTTGAATTTCTGTTTTAGGGAAAATCATTTTAATAAGAAGAGATGTTTTTCCATCCAAAGATATCTAGAAACTGAATTATCTCTCTCTAGAATATTTTCTCTCTCTAAGCCCAAAACAGATAGAAAAAAGATCTGTTATTATTTTGAAAAGGGAATTGATTATAGGGGGAGAAAGTGGACATCTTGAGGAGCTGAGGGAGGAATCTTACATTTATAGAGAGAAAATTTGACTTATATATATAAAGAGAGAGAGATAGAAAGAGTTAGAAAATGTTAGAGAGAGTTAGAGAGAGAGAGAGAGAGAGAGAGAGAGAGAGAGAGAGAGTTAGAGAGAGTTTGAACTTTAACATATTATAGCACTCCTAAGGTTTAACATGTAGTACTTATAGATCTCCTATCATACTAGCCTAACTGCATTTGTTAGTCATAAACATCAACTTGCATAGCACTCTTAGAAAAGAATCTATAATGCATTGTAGCTACCATGTATCTCAATATTCTTCTCACTAGTCTTCCATGAAACTTGCATGAACTACTGTGACTCACAAGCCCAAATGAAAAATTGAGATCTGACCATATAATGAGGCTTACCCCACCATCTTTTGATACATGGTAGTAGGGTCATGTCCTCTAAAGGCCTTGTTAACCACATATGGTTAACACATTCCCATGACAACCATGTCTGCACACTTATGTAATGGGCATGCGAACTATATCGTATGACCATATAATGGTCATATAATAAGGCTTACCACCATCTTTTGGTACATGGTAGTAGGGTCATATACTCTAAAGGCCTTGTTAACCACATATGGTTAACACATTCCTATGACAACCATGTCCGCACACTTATGTAATGGGCACCCGAACTATATTGTAAATCCCATCATTTGATGAAGCAAATGCCCTAAAGTGCAGGAGGATCACGGTGGGGGGGACGAGCGGCTACAATGGAGCTCTTTGAGCATAGATCGAGCTCGGTGGATCGATAACTTTGCACAATACATTAGGCTAAGCTTAAAATCTTTGGCGCCACTGCTGGGGATCGCCAATCCGCTTCTTGTCAAAGTCTTCCTTGTTCAAATCCGATGGAGTCTCCATTGCCCGGGTGCAAAGTAAGTAACTATAGCATTTGGTTTTTGGTTTGTATGATTATTTTTGTTGTTTTTGTTTTGATTTTGTGCATAGCTTATGGTTGGGAGTACGATTAACAAGAGTTTAAGTTAAAAAAAAGCCTGGAGATTTGAGTGATTAGAGAGCTCAAACAAGAGGGTTTTTGCTTAAACCTAGAGTGTGTTTTATTAAATTTTAGCTTTCAATCATTTTTTTAATTAAATGTGTGTACATAGGGAGATTAGGAATGTAAGATAGAACCCTAATCAACCAAAAACACACCAAAAATCACAAACAATCTCTTAGTTTTTACTAGTTTTCACTAGTTTTCACTAATCTACTAGTTAGTAGTACGATTAGTGAGCTTAAAGAGAGCTAAAAATCAAAATAATTGATCTTAATCGCTTGAAATTGAACTAATTGGAGTGGCATAGGTGTTCTTAACACTTTCCTTGACCCAAATCCATGCCTAGACCACTCCCATTAGGTCATAAATAGTGAGATTTAGCACTAAGTAGATCTCATTGATCTAATTTTTCCTCTTTTGAGTGGGTTGATTAGAGACTTAATTAGAAAGATTAATAAGAGATGATCACATCATTAGATTATCCTTAATATTGCTAATCCACCTATCAAATCTCCATCTCTAAACTCCTCAACCATTATGAAGTAATTAGAGAGCAAAGAAAAAGGTTAAAGGGTGATTAACAATGGAATTAGGAAATATTAATTTTTAGTTAAGTTAGAGTGTCTCTTAATTAGTTAAAAACCACTAATCTACAAATACCCTCTAACTTTAGCCTCTTCCCACATACTTGTTATTAATGAGGGAATCTTAGTTGTTCCTCACTCACCAATTCAAATCTTCTCTAGCCAACCCAAATTCAAAATCGCACGGCATACGGACGTACAAACATAACCGACACCCAAAAAAAAAGCCATGGTTGCTCACACCTGAGCCACCGTCTTCACTCCTAAGCCCACAGCTATTCAATCATAAGCGTACGTGCGTATGCTCACGCAAAAAAAAAACTTAGCCACCACGGCCGTTCACACCTAAGACATGGCCATTCACTCCTAAATCCCATGGCCATAAACTCCTAAGCATACGGGCGTGTGCTCTCAAAAAAATATAGGCAAAAAAAAAAAGACAGCCAACGGCCGCTGTTGACACTTAAGCCATGGCTGTTCACTCCTAAGCCATAGCCTGTTCACGCCTAAGCATATGTACGTACGCTCCCAAAAAAAAATAATTAAAAACTTAGCCATGGCCATTCACACCTTAGCCACAACTATTCACTCCTAAGCCAGGGCCATTCACTTCTAAGCGTGTACTGACGTACGCTCTTGGATTTAAAAATCTTGAAATTTTTTCCCAAAATTTTAAAATTTCCAAATCTTTAGAGGTGCTTAAGGTCTACCTCCCCGACTAACTAGGGTGGTTTTTACACACACGAAACACCTAAAAAGACCTTTTTTCACCTTAAGGGTGCATTCACATGCAAGGAAAAAGAGAGCCAAAACTTCTATTTCGGATCCGCGTGTGCATCGTTAAAGCTTTTTTAAGGCTCAATGCACACCATAGACACCTTTCGGTTCTGGTTGCATGCCCCAAGTGTCGCCATTCCATTAGGTGGAACCCTGGCCAGGGTACATTCACATATGGCTGCCATGCCAAACACGTTTGGTTGTGAGGGTGAAACAATTTATGGAGAGCCCTCATCTAGTGATGCACCTCCATACATGCAAAGGTGCACCAAAACTTCTATTTCGGATCCATGCATGCATCATTAAAGCTTTTTTAAGCCTCAACGCGCACACCATAGACACCTTTCAGTCATGGTTGCATGCCGGCACCCTGGCCATGTTACATTCACATGTGGTTGCCATGCCGAACACGTCTGGCTCGTAAGGGCAAAATGATTTATGGAGAGCCCTCATCTAGTGGTGCACCTCCATACATGCACCTCGACATGAATAGATGCACCGAGCACATACACGTGCCTCCTTCTATAAACATGGGCCCGTTCCCACCCCCACCCATGTACCACCTCCCCTTGATACCCAAATTGACATTGTGAGCTTAGCACAAGCTATAGGAAGGAGAGTGGCACAACAATTGCACCCACGGACATCACATAAACAACCAATGTAAAATTCCAAGGATTTGGAGACCCAGCATTCCACCTAGAGGTATTTAACCAAATCTGTCATGCATTTGAAATTTTTGATGATGCAACTAAGGTCCATCTCTTTGGACTCAGCCCCGTGATGGCAAGGCGGTGCAATGGTTCCAATCCTTGGATCCTCGGCATAAAGGCACTTTCAAAGCAGTGAGCAAGGCCTTCACTCTTGGAATTGCACCATATGGGCCCAAATGGAGCCTCATTATCCAATTGTTCCAACTGGATTAAAAACCAAAGGAAACCTTATGCGACTACATAGCACACATTAAGTACCTTGATTTGCATTCGAAGAAAGGAAAAAATTGAGTGACAAGAAATTAATGGACCGTTCCTCTTGGGTTTTCACAATCCAAAGCTTCATTGACCATATGTTAGGACCCCTCAACCTTTGATCAAGCTTGCAAATGGGTGATCTTTCTTGATGATAATATGCAAGAAAGTCATTCCACACAATTGGCCACTGAGCCAATTCCAACCCAAATCTTATTTGTAACATTACCCTCATCTCCTCCGAGGCACCATGCATTAATGGTGGCACTACCCCCAACCAACCACTCACACATAGTGCCGCCATGACCTTCTACATTGTCCGTCTTTCCATTCCAACTGTTGCCTTTTAGGGTAAACCCCATTGATCATGGAAAGATCAAAAGCAGGTCCATTACTAAGCCCATGCACTATAATAACCCTAAGGCACCCATAACACATCATCTTCCTTTGCATGTGCCTCACATGGATCGTAAACCCAGTGTACACACCATAGGTGCACCTATTAGAGAAACCACCTCTTCAGTGTTTCCTCTGGCCAAGGACCCCATACAGTGGTTGAATACCCTCAAAAGAAAAGCCTACCATTGACACCCCAATGTCACGGGGCGACTGTGGAATTGATAATTACTTCAAGGATTACCCTTTGCAATCAATTTCTCACTCCACAATCGAAGGCATGTCATCTCTCAATGTGTTGAGCATTCAACATGGGAAGATATACATTGTCCCATTGAATGTAATCACATGAAGATCGGGTTACCATCAGAAGTGGCTCAACAAAGACCACATCCTCCTCCTCCACCATGAGTGACGATAGTGCCATAATGTTACTCCCATCAGCACCCTTGAGGAATTGAGCTAAATTACTAAAGAAACTGGCCACCTATCCCAACCCCATCATGGAGAAGCAACATCTTCTAACAGGCCCAAGCACTGGTACGAGGCTGCCATGCTCAACTCAAAGACGCACCAATACACGTGTCCTATCTGCAAATACTCGAGGACGTGCAATCCCCCATTGAACTATTTACTTGACATCCGGGGCTAGAAACTTAGCTTTCTCCACATATGGAAGGAGCCCAAGTTTATGCGTAAGGCTTAGGAAGATCTGTTCACCAACATGGCATTGACAAATGAAGATCTTGCCCTACATGTGCCTCCTAAACCTCCATTGCCTATTCCATAGGAGGCCAAGACCAAATCCCATGTTCACATCAAAGAACTCGATGACACAGAGTCCGACAAAGACTCCCAAGGTGCCCACACAAATTTTGTTGAGGTATTTTACCCTCCTACAGCACCTAAGTCTCGACTTCAACACCTGTCACATAAGTACCAAATTGAACTTCCATATACCATTGCTAGTCCAACCTATGAACTAGTAGGCCTAGAACATGAGGAAGCTCCTCTCATCAATGCAATCTTGTCAACCTATCAGCCTTTCTTTCCTCCCAAATCCAAATGCATACTAGAAGCTTGCTAAAAGGAAATCCAAATTTATGGAATGACCTCCAGGATTCGATGGAATGAAAACTACAGGCTTCCATAGAGGAGAGGGACAACTCAGATTCCTCAGATGAATCTGAGCCCCATCATCCTGCAATACTTCATGAGAAAACCCACAACCCAAAGGCACACCGTCAATTTGAGTAAAGGTGATGGGTCACTATTTTGAAAGTGATGACACAAACACAATCCTGCCCATTTCCTACAACGTACATGTGATCCGAGCCATCCTGGATGGGGGTACTGGTGTAAGCATCCTCACAAGAACGTTTTGGGAAAACTAGGATAGCCACCCCTTGATCCCACCAAATTGATAATAAGGCTTACGGATGGGACATCTACACAATCCCTTGGCCTAGTGAAGGACCTTAAGATTAAAGTCAATGACATGACCTTGAGACACAAATTTGTAGTCATGGACTTTCATTACAATGGTTATGACAACATCCTAGGAAGACCCTTCATGAGACTTACATGACTAGTCCATGACTGGGACACAAATCATGTATACCTCCACAAAGGGGATCGAATGCTCAAAGTTAATTTACATACATGGAAGAGACATCCCATGATGAGTGGTCCCTTTGCCGAAGATTTTGTGACCATAGCTAGGATTATCGATCTCCTTGTTTGCGAAACTTGTCATCAAGTCCTTAATGACGCACAAGATCCATCCCGTAGTCGCTACTGTCCATGACGACAAAGCCAACCAAAGCTGGATGAAAATCCTAGCTACACTTTATGCACTCCCAAACTCAAAACGCAATTTGTGGTCCCAACCATCCAGTACCTTCATGACCCTTACCAATCCTTTTCCTCGCTTAACACCCTGAGTGTAAGTGTAGCTCCCCAACACGCAATGGCAACCCTTAGGGTATTGTTAGATTTCCCCTTTTGGAAGAAATATGCAAAGAAAGTGTGCCTTGCTGTCACTCATAGCTATCCACAATCTTTTCCCATGGGAAACATGGGTCTCCCTAGGCAAACCATCTCTTCACAGTGCTCATGCAAAAATTCAATTGCCTAGTGGACAACGAATGCAAAGCCTTGGGTATTTTACACAAACGGTACATATTGTCTCTAACCCATTGTCTTGAAAGTTTTATGTGGTTCCCATAGGTGAGATTAAATATGCACTCATCCTTGGCAGGATCTAGGTCAAGAACATCATATGTACAATCAACTCAGATGACAACACAGCTACCCTCAAGCTTTCCAAGGGCAAGGTAATGATGATCCTCTGGGACGGAGAGGAGTGCACCATATCCGATAACTAAACCCATCAAGAATATGGATTAAAATCCCAACTGAGAATGGTCTACAACGTGAGCAAGCCCATATATATTCTATGTTCCACACCAATCTCATATTCTTGGAGGGGGGGAAAACTCTTGGAAAAACCACACTTACACCTCAAAACACTTACATTCAAATTTCACACGAAATGCATCTAATGAGTGTCGGGTATTTCATTCCTAAAATATCCCTTAGAAATAACCAGTTGGTGGAGTGTAGATTTCATGTCATAGATGTAGGAGCACTCCAAGGCCAAATTATAATTGGAAGAGTGGATTGATGCCACTAACTGCCAAATCAATTTAGCGAGAAGAAACGGGCACCATGGACGTCAACAACAAAAAAGCCATAGTCCTCTTGTGTCCACAAGAGTAAATCCTACACACAGCCTCACCCTTGGCTGCCCTCCACATTCAAGTATCATCCTCATCACTGGCAGTCTCCCCTATTATTACACCCCGTCCCTCACCAAAGTTGGTCGAAAAAAAGGGCACTGTCGACACCATCCAACACTGACAATCAAGCCTTTTTGTTGACAATCACCCTTAAGTCTACATCCTCAACCATCCATGCCACAAGCACCCAATCTCTTTCCATTATCATGACAATCAATGGTGGGTGCCCAAGAATCTTCTTGTAGCTCAAGGATTCTACGATGTCTACATAGAACTTTGGATCCCAAAATGGCCATCTCAGAAACATAAGAGAGAAAGCAAACCAAGCCGACAAAAACCAACCCTAAGCCAAAACTTCAACGTTGGCTAGCCTCGACTTCTTGCTAAGAGCACAAGGCTACTATGAAAGTAGCACTTGCCTCTGGCTACCCAAGAATGCAGCCTGTGCTCATCCACACCACAACTCCCCAGGAAGCTAAACAAACGGCCCAACAAGCACAACGAAGCCAACAATGATGGGTGCCTATCAACATGCTCAAAGCTCAAGGCTTCCATGAAGCTAACACACACATGTGGCTCCCAAAGCCACAATCAAACGTTTGTCCTCAGCATCGATGGCCTACTCATAGCTCAAAGCCATGTCGACAAAAAACCAAGAAGCCTCATCAACTATGGACCCTCATCACTCAACAATCATGGGCGCCCAAACATCTCTTAGCAGCCCAAGGCTTCAATGATGGCAAGTCCATACTTTGGATGCCATAGAATAACCCTCAAAAGTTATCCCAAGCCACACAAACCAAGCCAATACCTATCCACTCAACGTAGATGGTTTGGCAACCAACAAGGAAGCAGGTCCCCTCTTCATCATCAACTAAATCTTACGGACTTGCTGACACACCAACCATGGGCACTCAAAAGCTTAATTCACCTAGTTCTTTCAACCAAAAGAGCCTCGTCCACGAAGCCCAACCCCGCCCCTCAACTTCATCACCAAACCAAGGGGCCATGCTACAAAATTCTGAGCTTATATAGTCACTCAAAGACAACCTCAAGGGTAAGCTCACAAATCTCACCAAGTGGGCTAATCAGTACAAAACCCTCTTTTAGGGTGCTGACCAATAAACACATGTAAGTCCTCATCCACAATGAGGACCAAAGAAAAAAAGAGAGAGTCTCTAGGTTATTAGGAATGTCTAAGTGATTAGGACCACGGGCACACCTTTTGCCCTCGCCCATTCACAACACTTGCAATTCTAATTGGGCTCTATCATATGCACACACACCGCACAAAGCTTCATCATTGACAGCCATCCAGGTACATCTATGGATGAGGGGACCATGGAGGGTGCAAGCCTGGTCAATGGTATGACCCATCTCTTGAAACTTCCTAATCACCCCCACTTTGCCCAAATAACTGTGCTTCATGCCTCATCAATCATATCCACAACTTCTTCTTATGCTAAACACCTATGGATCCTCATCATCCACTACCACTCTTATCAAAATACATTAGGAATTTTTTGGACCCAAAAAGGGCATCCTAAGGATTCCTAATTTTAAGGGATTAGAGATTAAAAAGTTGGGCTTAAGGAAGACACAGGCTATGATGACCCTATTTTTTTCCCTTGCCACATCAGCCATACCCCCCTAGTTTCACTTTTTAAAGGGAATATTTTCATACTCTCTCTTACTTTTTGACTTTTCTCATACTTTCTCTCTCTTTTTGAATTTTTTATCTTCACTCTCTACAAATTGAATCTTTCTTGTCAGTTTGAAATCTCCTTCCTCATTAACTCCCACCATATCTCCCTTCCACATTAGCAAAACATTTTTATATTTAGGTGGGCCCCAAAACATTCTCGTATTTAGGTGGGCCCCAAAAAGTGAAAAATTTTCATTTTTCATTTTTTTACATTTTGAGAGGTGGAAAAAACACCACCCAACCAATATGTATGATGAAAATACTTTTTTTCCTCCAAAAAGCTTGTAATTCAAGGGTCACGTCAGAAGCCTGTCAGGAGCCAGTACATCTATAACTAACTGTCAACCATTACATCCATGAGATCCTGAAATTGTGGGGACCCTAAAAATTATTATTTTTTAATTTTTCTCATAAATGTAATTTATTGATGAAAAACTCCATGTTAGTATAATTGTATATCAATAATATCATTTTCTACTTAGAAAAACGGATTTGTGTTAAACCTCCAACAACAAACCTCCAACATCAAAGTTTTAACAGTCTCTCTCTCTCTCTCTCTCTCTCTCTCTCTCTCTCTCTCTCTCTCTCCCTCTGAGGATCTCTCTGCTCTAGCTTCTTCCTCTGCTTAGCTATGGAGCCTTTGTAAGCTGTGTGTGTAGCCCCTTGTCAAGCTAGAAAACAAAAGGTTGACTTACACATTCGTATTCCTGAAGAGTATGGTAGCTCTAAAAAAACCCATCCTTCTGATGCACAATCTGTCCAAGCTCGTAGGATAGCTAAGGAGAAAAATGTAGATCTTTGGGTTGATGGGCGTCTCTATCCAATTGATCCTCCATTAAGAGAAAACCCTCCTTTCCGCGATTTATCATCTTTTATGCAATTTGTTGGTGAAGGAGAGCTTGGTTTGTTAGGATACTGCAGAAGATTGACTACAAGTGGAGCTTGGCAAACCCATATTCTCCAATCTCAATTGCAAGCATATCAACTCACCCTTTTACAATGTCAAGAAGGACTTAAAACATCATCAAATAAAATGAAAGAGATCCTCGGAGAGAATGTGGGAGAAGGATGCGAAGATTCAAAGGCTAGAGGAACTTATCAAATGACTCAAAGCAACTCCAAATGGTGCTCATCTCGTGAATGCAAAAAGACATTGGTTGGTACAGAATCGCTTGCGTTTAAAGGTGGAGCATGGAAGAAAAGGATTCGTACAACAAAGTAAGTAACATAAACTTTCATTATGCACTCAGTGATTTAAACAAAATAGTCATGATTTGTGTTCTACCAAGAATTTTCTGCAAGAGGTGTGTGGTTCTAACAAAGAGGGATGGAAGGATTTGGACAAAGCCATTTTGAATACCAAGGATATTCTCTCAATTATTACTGACCCTCGTCGTCCTAAAATATGCCAAGCTGTTGTCAGCAATGTGGTGAGCGAGATTACCATCTCCATCAATTCTTCATTAATTCAACATGCTAGTGATGCAGCTGGAATCAGCATGAAAGGGTACCAAGCAATCCATCAGGTTGTAAAAGATGCATTTCTAAGACAAGGAATCACTGGCACTTTATTTCCTACACTCAAGGTGATTCACAATATCAAGCGTATCAATAATGATGATATGCAGCGAGCTATAGGACAGTTTTATCACGTTGAGGGCACACTAACATTAGACACAGGGTCGAGCAGAAAGAAAATCAAGACAATAAGTACAGAATTTCACTACAACAAGCTATGGTGAAGTTCTATGGTCTTTCACCAGAAGGTGAGAACTTGCAATTGCTACTATTTATGTTTTTCAGTAGAAAATGAAGACGATTATTTTGTTTTGAATATTATAAATTACTGTTTAGTTGTAGTTTTGGGGAGCACACTTTCATTTGTGCTCAAGCTAGATGAGCGCCAAATTGTGAAAGGTCGGAAGCTAGAACGTATGAGCATTATGCTCATGAATGAGGCCATAATACATGCAAAGAGGATTACCATTTCTGCTAAGGACATGCAACTAGCTCAGCGTATTCTAGGCGAGCGAGACATGATCTAGAGATCTTAGATGTTAACCTGCTTTTTAAAGAAACTCTTTTGTTTCAAACCCCCCTTTGTAACAAGCCTATCTGGCTTTCATTTGTAACCTTCTGATAATTTAAATTTTAAGTTTCTCTTACAATGTCTCGGTGTCATCATGTTTGTTTAACATGGAGTATCTATCATGTGCCAGTTTGTCACACCCAAGGCATCAGAAATGCTCCTGGAGGACTGAGGAAGCTGTGCTCAAACACTGCGAATTTGGCCTCTGCAAAACAGCGATGTAGGCTACAAATTTGCAAGCACTTCTCCCCTAGCCACTCGGGATCATTTTTGATGCATTTATAATGAAGTTGAGTACATTGATACATTTATAATGAATTTGAGTACACTAATTGTGAGAAACAGTAGTTTACAAGATAAAAACACCTTAAATCATGTGTAAAAATACATTGTTTGTCATCCAATGCATCAGAATCGCTCCTAGAGGACTGGGGAAGCTATGCCAGAATAGTGCGAATTTAGGCTCTGCAGTGGCAGTGCAGGCTCAAAATTTGCACTGTTCTGGCACTGCTCCCCTAGCCACTCAAAATTATTTCTGATGCATGATGAAGTTTACACTAATTGTGAGAAACAATAGTTTACAAGATAAAAACACCTTTAATCATATGTAAAAATACATTGTTTATCATCGAATGCATCAGAATTGCTCCTGGAGGACTAGGAAAGCTATGCCATAACAATGCAAATTTAGGCTCTGCAGAGCGGCGCTGCAAGCTCAAAATTTGCACTGTTCTAGCACTACTTCCCAGCCACTCAAGATTATTTTTGATGCATTTATAAAATGAAGTTGAGTACACTAATTGTGAGAAACAGTAGTTTACAAAATAAAAACACCTTTAATCATGTGTCAAAATACATTGTTTATCATCCAATGCATCAGAATTGCTCCTGGTGGTGGAGGATTGGGGAAGCTATGCCAGAACAGTGCGACTCTACAACAACAGCGGTGCAGGCTCAAAATTTGCACTGTTATAGCACTGCTACCCCAGCCACTCAGGATTATTTTTGATGCATTTATAAAATGAAGTTGAGTACATTGATTATGAAAAAAAGTAATTTATAAGATAAAAACACCTTTAATCATGTGTAAAAATACATTGTTTGTCATCCAATGCATCAAAATTGCTCCTGGAGGACTGGGGAAGCTATGCTAGAATAGTGCGAATTTAGGCTCTACAGGCGCAATGGTGCAGGCTCAAAATTCGCACTATTCTTGCACTGCTCCCCCAGTCACTTGGGATTATTTTTTATGCATATATAATGAAGTTGAGTGCATTGGTTATGAAAAACAGTAATTTACAAGATAAAAACACCTTTAATCATGTGTAAAAATACATTATTTATCATGTGTAAAAATACATTATTTATCATCCAATACATTGCTCCTAGAAGGGCTGGGGAAGCTGTGCCAAAATAGTGCGAATTTAGGCTCTACAGTAACGGTGCAGGCTCAAAATTCGCATTATTCTAGCACTGCTCCCCCAGGCCCCCAGGGTCATTTCTAATGCATTTACAAAAAAAATTGATGGTACAAAACTAGAAAGACAATGATATTCTTGATGAAAATAAGTTTGCAAAAACTGTATTGTATTCATAAGAAGAAGTGATACATCATCTTTACAAAAGCTTTCTTACAATATTGAGCTTCCTTCTCTTGTTATTGGGCAGAGTGTGCTCAAGGAGTGATTGGGCTATTTCTTGAGGATCCTCTGTGCCTATGTTTTTGGCTATACCTATAAGAGCAAGAAGCTTACCCCTAAATCCAGAACCAAAAACATCAAAGGCAAGGGATTTTTTAATGCTCTGCGCCATCGAGGCTACACAGAGTACCTTAGAGAGGGCGAGTGAAGGTAGATTGAGGGGTAGAGTCCATGTGGATAATGGTGATGCCATTCATAGGAAGCCGAGCAAGATAGTGCGCCAACACAGCATCATGTCCATGGACCTTAGCCTAGTCTCTGCTGCCACCACCTCTCCCAGCAAATGCGCCAATTTCAACCACCCTCTGCAATCAAAGGAAAAATCAAAACATTTTCCTATACATAATTACAATGTTTCTAAGTTGTAAAAGGTCGATTATTACCTCTTGCCCAATGTCTTCTTTTGCCAAAGTGCTGGTGGGGACGGAGAGGTCAATCGAGGACTTAGCCTCATCCTTTTTAGGTGCTTTGGTCTCCTCCATCACTCCAGCAGCAAGGGTATCCTTTTCAACCTTGAGATTTTCTTGTAAGGTTGTGAATTCCTCCTCTGGAACTAGGGCTTGCTCCGTGGTCTCAACCACAGTTTCCTTGACCAAAGCAACTATCTTTGCGAGATAGATTCTCCAAGGGGTAATATGACACTTTCTAGGTGAGGACTGAGGTTGGATGTATCAAGGTGCACCTCACATCGCGTGCATATAATGCTCAAGCATTCATCCTTTCTCAAGCCAGCTGCCTTTTCAAGGTCATGAAGAAATAAGTATTCTTCACCTTCCACCACAATGGTGCTCAAGAGATTGATCTCAAGCTCTGGCAACACCTTGATCTTCTCGTGTGGGGAAGATGGTCCCACATCTTCTACTACAGCGGGCTATTCAGTAGATTGTGCACCCTCTGGAAAGTTCTTTGATGCAAGCTGCTCTTCCACATGAGCACTCGTACACCTAGTGCCTTCAATACCTTGTCATCCCTCAAATACCCTGCCAACTGCAATGTAGGCATCTCTACCTCCTCATCCGAATCCTCATTGTTGTCACGCTGATGAGGAACACAAAAGTGGCGAGCCACGAGAGGAACCTAGTTCCTAAATTGCCCTTCCCCAACCTCTTCACCTCCTGCTTATTGAAGGTATAGAAAGCTCCTACGGGGATGCAGATGTCGATGAAGCGTTCAAGGCGCTGGATGTAGGGGTGGGCATATTGCTAAATGTACTTAAGCAGCTTAACAGGCACCCATCGATCATTGGGGCAATGGGGAAAGGAGATAGAGTGGGGAGCCAAGTATTGCTCCATGTATGCAATCTGCGTCTCATAATGTTGGGATGCAAGGGCAAGCGACTTTTCAAAGTCAACTTCACAAGTGAACATGGCAAAGAGCTCGCTCTTGCCTGCCCATGGGGTGGTGGAGAGGAACTCACAAAAGTTGTCAAAGTGGGTAGCCATGTGAATGCAAAGAGATAGTGTGAGCTCATGCTTGCTTTCTATCACGTGAAAATGAGAAAGAAGGCACCTTTGGCTATTTATGGAGTTAAAATTTAAAATTCGCCCCTTTCACACTAGACTTCTAGACAAAAAAATCACAATTTGTAAAAATATTAAGATTTTAATTAAATAAAGATTGGTTAAAAAAGAGCCTGCTACAAAATTACAAGCATGTCATCTAATCTAAAATTGTTATAATGTCTTCATTTTTTGCATCTCTTATGACATTTACTTCATGTTGATCTCCATCTCCTTGTTGACTTGAAAGTTCGTCATTGCATTCACCTCGATCTTGAAACTCTTGCCCCTCATGTGTATTAGAATAGAGGCTATTTTCCCATATACCCAGTTCAACTTCAAGCTCTTCCACATGCCTACTATGTGTTGGTAGGGCTATGCACCTTGCTGCTAAAAATTCAAGGTCCCCCATTTGTCATGATTCTGAGACCATGGTTGTCCCCTCCTTACGCTTCCCAATCTATAAAAATATAGAAAGTGGCACAATAACCAGAAAGTGTAAGGGTTAATTCTAGACATGTAGTGGAATCAGATATACCTTTCTTCTCATCAACTTGAAACTTGACTCTTCCACATTGTTAAAGCCCGTGATGCTAAAGTGTTGACGCAGGTCTGCTAGGCTCCAATGCTTGCTTACTACCACTCGCTCAATCCATCCATTTTGCATCATCACAGCTACCTCAATAGGCACAATTTCTTCTTCTGAGGCTTGAAGTGGGATCCATGTCCCGTGCTTTTGCATCCATCTTCGGTAGTGCAGACGCATATACAAAATAGAGCATGCCTTTAAGAACCTGAAAGACACTGTAGAATCTACTACATTGCACTTGTACACATCACCTTGATGTGACCCCTCATTAACCTCCCAACCCTCTCATAGTAATCCTTGAATGAGGTCAGACCGTACCTCCTTAAATATACATTGTTTTTATTTGGTGCATTGGCATGGAATTGAACATGTGCACAAAAAACATGTAAAGGACAAAACCAATTTAGCCCTACTGACCTGGATGCCTTTGAAAACTTGAGTGATGTCTTGATATCACTTACCATCTTAAACTTTAAGCATAAGATGGTCCAAGCATCAGGTTTGGGCCATTTGGGATTGTTAAGAGGAGTGTTGGGGATCTCTTCTAGCTTGCCAAATAAACTTGGTTTTTTATCTACAAAATATGAGTGAGAAAAGAAAAAGATATTGTTATGTACAAGATCACTTAGGCTTTGAGATACAAACATTGCCTCTCCAATCGATGCATGCATAGCATAGAAAACTCCAGTGAGGCTTTGGAGTGGTTGTTCCTCAACATAATTAGAGGGAAAAATATCTACAACAAATAGAGACATAAGAAAATGGAGAATCATAAGAAAATTTGAAACAAAAAATCTAATATTAGCATGTTATTAAAGTTGTGTTTATATTACACTGACAATTTAAAGGAAACCTTGGTCGTTGGCCCTGAATGTATAGGTCTCCAAGGGTATACACATGTTTCACTATGGCAACCAGTCCCTCCTTCTTAGTATGCTTGAAGCCTTGTAGCCGCCCCTTCCAATGATGTAGCATGTTCCCTAGTTGACGCACTCGATGTGGTCCCTTAGAGCTTGTAGACCCAAGCCCCAACCCTGAATCTTGTTGGAGCCCAAACTCCATTCTCATCTCTTGTGTTATGTAGCACAAGCTCTTCCACCTTCTCCCTAGGTCTTCTCACATTACTGGAAGAGGCCACGATAGAAAAGAGAAGAAGGGAAAAGAAAAGCTTGTTTTACAACAAAGGAGTGGAGAGGAGAGAAAGTTCAGGGTTTTCAATGCAGCAATGGAAAGCTTAAAAGAGGGTTAGAGTTTGAGAATAGGCTTCGTGAACGTAGAGTAGACTAAAGAGGGATAGAGTTTTTACAGTAATGGAGAGGGAGGGAGCTTGAGAGGGAGGGAGAGCTTGAGAGGGATGGAGTTTCTATAGCAATGGAGAGCTTAGAAAAGAAAGAAAGAGGGAGAGGGAGCTTGAGACTGAGGGAGCTTAAGAAGGAGGGAGAGCTAGAGAGGTATGGAGTTTCTGCAGCAAAATGGAGAGAGCTTAGAAGAGGATAAAAGAGGTTCAAAATGAGCTTTCCAAACCTAGAGTATGTTGGGGGAAAGTTTGAGAGGAAAAACACACTTTTGGGGAGGAAAAATTAAAAATTTTCAATTTTTAGGGTTTTTAATCTACGCGATTCTAGGTGGGGGGACCTCTAAGTTTGGGCCCATGAGGTAGGGGGACAAGAGTAGTAATTAGGCCCCATTAGCAAACTAGAGCCTAGGCCCCCTAGGGTCAAAGAAGTAAAAAATGTGCACCCAGTCCTCTTCCTATTGGTCCATTCCTAATCAAAAGTTAATCCAAGAGGCCCTCTTTGGGTCCAAAAAATTCCTAATAAGGATCCTAGTACCATGAGCTACAATAGAAGAAGCTAAACCATTAAAAAAGAAAGAGAGAAAACCGACCCCCAATGAATCAACACCACGAGAGCTTGAGATACCCATTACAGTGTCTTGATGGAAGATGCTATAGCTACATGTATATCACCATCAAAATATAGCATCTCGGAGAGCGAGAAGTATCTGTGCAAGTTACCTCCTTGTCCCTCTGGAAACCCCCCCCCCCTTGCCACTTGCTTACTAACACCCCCCCTTGCCACTTGCTTACTAACACCATTGTTTTACTAACCCCTCATCAACACCACCACCTTCCACTTGGATACTGGTCATTAAGTATTCCATGCTAGTCTACTCATTTAAGTACTCTGACTCCTCTCATGAGGATGTTAAAGATGCAAAGGCAACAAAAAAGCAAAACAACAAAAACAAAGTAAAGAGTACAACTAGCCCATACAAGAAAGAAAATTCATAAGAGCCCAAATGACTAGATGGATACTTCATCGAGCCAGTACTCCACTAACCTCTTTCCATCTTGCTAACCCTCCCAACCCCTCTCATTTTTGAAGAGACAAGAGAACCAAGTGTGACACTTCCCAGCGGTGCCTTGACAACCTCTTACCAATCACGAGGACGTGATCAAGTTTAGAAAGGGGAGTATGTTAACCACATATGGTTAACACATTCCTATGACAACCATGTCTACACACTTGTGTAATGGGCATCCGCACTATATTGTAAATCCAGTCATTTGATGAGGGAAACACCTTAAAGATGCTCCCAAGTCTTGAGCTTTGAAGGACATACAAGAGGATCTCGGTAAGTTGGCCAAACCATAGAGAAAAGCCTTGTAACTACGTTTTGGGCACCTCGGGTCACTTACTCTCGGGTGGCCTAGTGGGAAAAGGCTTGGAACTATAAAAGCTAATTTCTCTTGTTTGTCACTTACTCTCGGGTGGCCTAGTGGGAAAAGGCTTGGAACTATAAAAGCTAATTTCTCTTGTTTGTAACTCATTCTCCCATTTATGCAATAACAGTGGAGTGTTATCTCTCCCTCTCTTGCAACTCTAATCTAGCATGTGTGATGTGTTCAGGGTTAGGGTTTGGGAGTGATTAGTGTTAATTGCTCGTTCCCTCTTGCTTCTTCTCCCCTCTTGCTCAAGTGATTAGGCTATCACCCGCGATCATCTTCCACAGAGATCCCACATGATCTTCACGAGAGAGGTTGCACCACCCATAGGATTAGCAACCGCCTCGGCACATGACAATGAGCACGGGAGGATCGTGGCTACGGCGAGCGACTATGGTGGAGCTCTTGAGCATAGCTCAACAGAGGATCTACAACTTCCCACACGACACGTTAGGGTTAGCTTAATAGGCCTCTAACATATTTCCTAAACTTCACATTAAGGTATAAAAGTGTACCAATAGGATTGCAAACTATACATATTTTGATAACATATATGATCCATATTTCCTTTATGGAAGCCAATTCCCAAAAAAATACCCCTAGTTTCCCTTCATCTCAAAATGTTTGTTCATTCAAAAGATGTTTTATCTCAACCACATAATCAAAACTATCACTATTTATGATCAAATCACTCACAAATAACCATAATCAACTATATAGTATGCCTTCTTCAACCTCCACACATAATCTTAGTTGAGATATCAGGCTCAACTAGTGCTATGGACATTGATGGCCCACTTGTATGATAGGTTCTGCACTTACACCACTGGAAGGGTTAGAGAGATTATCGGTGCGACGAGTGGTATAGAGAGGAGGCTGTGTGATAGAAGCCACTTTGGTATACCAGAGTTATGGCATAGTTATAGCACCAGCTCATGTAGTCAGGTTCACGCTATGTTCTATCTTTCCATGTTATAGTAGGAGAGTACGTTCCCTTATAGTATGTACTCTTATCTCTTTATGTTAGTCTTGAAGAGAAGAGTAGAAAAAAAATCAACAATCCATCTCTCTTCTGTGCTTGTCTACTCTTGTGTATGTGTGCTTGCTTGCAAGGAGCTCAACCTCCCCCCCCCCCCCTATATTCTTCTCATGATATTGGAGAACTAGTTCATGTGAAGAGCTCAAGAGGTAAGCAAGAGGAAAGTAAAGGAAGAAGTACGCAGGTAAGGGTAACTACCTCTAAGATTCCTCCTCAGCCTAAATAATGAATAAGCTTTTACCTCAATCCCCTGGAATCATTCCCTATTTCAAAATATAAGAAAATATTATTTTTCCTTGTTTTTGCCTAGAGAGAGAAGAAAATTTCTTGAGAGAGGTAATTCAATATTGAGATATTTTTAGATATAAAAATTCTCCTAATATCTAAAATATATTTCCTTGAAATAGAAGTACAAAATAAATTCTTCAATGTGCATTAGGAATCAATTAAAAATGATATAAGGGACCTTAGCCTAAGGGTCTAGATTTTCAAAAAAATTTGGATTATGGTCCAATTAAGGTTCCTATTGGCCAATAGGATTAATCCAAGTGTTGGGATGAGATAAATCAAAAGAATAAAAGAAAATACCCAAAAATGAGTAAATACTCACATAAGATGAAGAGTTGACTGAGTACAAGGTTTATTAGTTAAAAATTAAGAGATATTACTAAAAAATGAGATATTTTAGAAAAATGATAAATTTTTGACACCTTGGTAAGGAGAGGGGGACCTTTGAGGTAGGCACCTCTTTCACATGTGTGGAAGGGTTTTTTAATTCAAAAAAATTGTGATATTTTTATCTCTCCTCTCTCTTGGATCAAACTAGTTCAAAAGGGGAGCCAAATTGGTCCAAATCTTGTCCAAGTTGAGTCAGACTGAAGCTGAAAAATTCTAGAATCCAGTTGGACTCAATTAGTGGCCTCCCTCACCTATAAATAGACCCTCATTCTTTTGTATCTCATCTGTGAGCTATACCATGCCAGTATTACATTAAAAATAATCATATTTTCTATTATCCCTTAAAATTCATCTACTTTTGGGGAGCTTGGAGCTTCTCTCTCTCTTCAACAACTCTTGGAGCTCTCTTCTCCACTTGCTAAACCAATTGATTGGTTGGGGGCTTCACTTCTAGAAAAAGAAACAAGCTAATCCTTGAGGTAAGAATGAATTTTATGGTTTTTTGTTAATTTTCTCAAATGACTTCTCTTCTTAACCCTTCTCAAGCTTGAGAAGTTTTCTAAATGGTTGTTTTAAATTCAAATCAAGCTTTCCATAAGAATCTTAATGTGTAATCAAGAAAAAGTTAATCTTTATGCTTGTTTAGAATGCTTTCTTATGTATATCTCTCTCTCCAAAAAGAAAAGTCATCTCTATGACTAATTCTTTAGAAAAATAATGCTTCTCATTGATAATTTCTTATTTCAAAACCAAACTCTAGGCTTATTAAGCTAGAGATTAAGAAAATGGTATTTTTATGATTTTGTGTTAACAAAATAATGGGTGGTTAATTCTTTTAGATTATTTATAAGTAGTTAAAAACTACTTTGATTGATTCTAAATGAGAAATAGATTATCCTATCAATTTGGAAAAAGAGGAATAATGGAATTAGCTTAATCTAGTGGGATAATCATAATTAAGTTTATGATTATGGTTAAAAATTATGATTTAAATTCATAGTTTAGATTTAAGCTTAAAAATAGATCTTCTATCATATTTTCATTACAATGTTTTATTCTTTTAAGAAAAATTAAAAATTATGAGTAATAGCAGCGAAGCTATGGTAAAATTTTTAAAAAATAATACATATCTTATTTTTATCCATAATGCTAAAAGACGACTCTCCTACCATATTCTAGGATTGGACATCCTATGCAAAAAGAATGATTTTTATCATATTCATGGGAAATAAATTTTTAGTATTTATGCATAAATATTTAATTAAAAGAAAAGAGGATTTTTTGGTAAATTTATTTCTATGCAAAAAGAGGAATTCCCATGATAATTGAGATGATCCAAGTAATTAAATGGTAAAAGAGGAATTTTTGGCATATTCAAAATAATGGATATATTTATTTAATTTAAAAAAAAGAATTTTAGATAATTTTATTTTATATATAAGAATTTTTAAATGATAAAAGAGGAATTTCCATGACATTCGAAATTCAATCATTTAAATACAAAAAGAGGAATTTTAAGCATATTCAAAAAAATGGATATTTGTATTTAATTAAAAGAGGAATTTTTATCGTATTTTAAGTAGAGAAAGGTTTAAATTGATTTTGAGACAAAAGAGGAGTTTTCACCATAATTCCACCTAGAAAATTAGGGTTGATAATTAAATTGGTGAAAAGAATATTCTTAGATATTTTATGAGGATAAATCACCAAATTGATATTTACCCAAAATTGGATTAATGGAAGAAGAGTATTTTTATAAAATCCTGATATTCTCGTAAGAACTATTTATTAATCTATTGTAGTTAGGAAGGAATGAAATTCATAAAATTAGAATTTTCCTTACAGTTAGAAGTTCAGTAGATTTTTATCTGAAGAAAATCCTTAGGAATCAAAGTTAGAAGTAAACCGAATAATTTTGGTTAAACCCTGACTATGAGAATGGCGACTAGTAGACTACTTGCCCATCTCTCAAATCTGAATCAAGCAAAAACCTCGAGACCAATTCTAATTCTTGACATAAAGAATAGATTACCGTTGAATTAGCGTAGTTTTCCCTTAACCGAATCACCAAGAATCTAGTTGGAAATTCAGTCAAATAATGGGTAGATTACCCTGATGAGAGATCAATGATTCTCATTAAGAAAATCTCGATTAAGGAAAAAGGGTTTTGTGGAACCAATCTCGAACCGGGAATTCTACTTGCATAGGACCTCTGCTTTCTTTTAAAGGACTGTTTTATGCCAGAATGTTGAAGGAAGCATTTGGTATGTGACTAACTAAGGAGAGATTCATTGTGCAACAACTGGTGGGGAGTCATCGAGGGACATCGCTCGCGGGCAAAGCCTACCGAGGTCTTGACCAGCCTTGGTATGGTTAAAATGGTGAGCTTCCGGTGTACGATGGGCGAGGACCGACGAAGCGATCTCTGAGTGAAGTGCTAGGACACCTAAGTAGGATCCTAGAGGGTTCTGACCAGGTGATGCACAGGCTCGCGGTTGCTAGGATACCCATGCGTACTTCGAGGAAGATACGGATGATCTGAAAAGAATGACTTTTGTGAACTGAATTTTGATATTGGATCTCATTGGTTGACTAGCTTGTCTTAAAAAACAGAGAGTCCGGATGATATATTTTGTAAAACAATGGACTCAATATTTTGGAGGATTATGATCAATAATACTATGATTTTATTGAAAGATTGTTTTAAAGATAGCCGAATCTGTTAAAATGGCAATTTCATATTGGGTGTGTAAGTGGTATGACTACCTTGAATTTTGCTTGAAGCACTGGCTAGGGGGCCTAGGAACTCTTTTCCTCGGTACTCGGGCAAAACATAACCAAAGTTTTATAAAGTAATCCCACCAATACAGTGGTAGATGGTTGGCTAACCCATGGGCCAACCCATGGGCCCCCGTTGGGGTAGGTTAGATCGGGGATTCTGCGATACAAATAGTTATGATTAAGTTACAGTAGTTATGATTCCTGCGATACAAATAGTTATGATTAAGTTACGTTAGTTAGATTAAGTCCTAGGAACACTTTTGTTTTGTGCGAGGGAATCAGTTGGCTGTGCCTCGCAAAAGGAGGAAAAAAACGGTGATTCTATGGACCAAGTGCAAGTCTCTTCCTTGATTTGACCATGTGACTTTTGGGCTCGGTCGGATCAATTTGGTTAGTTAAGACATTGACTCGTTAGATCAATTCTCCTGTTAGATGATTTTCCTAGTAGAATTGCCCGTGCCTTCTGGGCAAGGAAAGTTTTTTTCGGGTTCGGTTTCGAAGGAACCGCCGAGCTAGTCTCTTGTCCAGATATCCATGGGCGAGGCCCCGAGTGTGGATCCCTGCCCCGCACTAGAGGCTGATGCTGCATCTGCCACCAGCGCCCTCAGAGGGGGCATCTCGGAGGGGGCGGGGGTCTCACACTACCTTTGAAGCAAATCTCGACAGGCAAGAGTAGCAGGCAGATGCAAGCACATAAGAGTAAGGTGCATTGTCACATCTTGAGACACCCTTCATGGTGGGTGAAGCAATGGAGCATTATATTATTATTTCAGAATTTAGATTTTAGGCCATTTTAGGACCCACTTTAGCTCTGCATGTATTTCACAAGCACTCTATGAAAGTGACGATTTTGGCTATGTACACCCATTTTGGCTGTGTACACTCGATTTCTGATTCATTGCAAAGTTGCACAAAAATTTGGTTGTAGGACAGTCTGTATAGAGAATCTAAGATTTACAAGTTTTTAGTGGATGTATGTTTATGTTATTTGGCATTTGTCACTAAAGAACAAGTTGCCAACATCTTCACCAGTCACTTGGGAAAGAGAAGTATGACTACTTTAGAGACAGACTTGGAGATGAACTTGAGGGGGAGTGTTGAGATTGAAAGTTCATCCAAATAGTGTTGGTGTGTATTAGTGTGGTAGGAGAGTGTGTAAAATAATTAGCCATGCCCAATGGGCAAGTGTAAGAAAAATTGGTGTTACATTAGTATGGTGTGAACTTATCATGGTTCGTGTGTAGATTTGAAAGATGGAGAGCGTGTGAAGGAGAATGGAATGAAACAATGGCTTCATCTATTGTTAAGTGAAATCTAATTAGGGTTTATGCAAGTCTTATTTGTATATCTCATTTTATTTACGAGAGAGAGAGAGAGAGAGAGAGAGAGAGAGAGAGAGAGAGAGAGAGAGAGAGAGAGAGAGAGAGAGTTTGAGAGAGAATTAAAAAGAAGAAATTTGAGAGAGAATGAGAGAGAGAGAGAGAGAGAGAGAGAGAGAGAGAGAGAGAGAGAGAGAGAGAGAGACTTAGAGAGAGAGTTAAAAAGATAAAGAGAGAGAATAGAGAGAGTTAGAGAGAGAGAGAGTAACAAAGAAGGAGAAAAGAGATAGCGATAGAGAGAGCAAGTGTGAGAGAGAGAGAGAGAGAGAGAGAGAGAGAGAGGTATAGAGAGAGAGAGAGAGTAAAAGGGTCATAGAAAGAGTTAGAGAGAGGTACACATAGAGAGAGAGAGAGAGAGGTACACATAGAGAGAGAGAGGGAGAGAGAGAGAGAGAGAGAGAGAGAGAGAGAGAGAGAGTTAAAGAGAGAGGGAGGTAGTAGAGTTAGAGAGAGAAATATAGTGAGAGAGAGTTAGAGAGAGTAAGAGAGATTGAGAGAGAGAGAGTTAGAGAAAGAGAGATAGAAAAAGTTAGAGAGAGAGAGAGAGAGTTAGAGAAAGAGGTAGAGAGAGGTAGAGAGAGCTATAGAGAGAGTTTTTAGAGAAAGAGAGTTTGAGAGGGTTAAAGAGTCAAAGAGAGAGAGAGAGAGAGAGAGAGAGAGAGAGAGAGAGAGAGAGTTAAAGAGTTAGAGAGAGTTAGCAGAGAGAGAGCTAGAGAGAGTTTAAACTTTAACATATTATAGCACTCCTAATAATCAACATATGGCACTTATGGATCTCCTATCATACTAGCCTACTACATCTGTTAATCATAAACATCAACTTGCGTCAAACTATATAGTATGCCTTCTTCAACCTCCACACATTATCTATGTTGAGATATTGAACTCAACTAGTGCTATGGACACTCTAATGACCCGCTTGGGTGATACCTTCTGCACTTACGCCACTAGCTGGGTTAGTGATATTATCGACGATATAACCTTTTGCACTTACGCCACTAGCTAGGTTAGTGAGATTATCGATGATATATCATGGCATACACCTGGATCACTGCCAGGTGTCCTCAAAACAACCTTGGTTCCCCTTACACCAGGAGTAACCACAGACAGAATGCCAAGCTCCTCATCAAGGCTCTACTGCTCAGAGCCACTTGAGTCACCATCCATATATAAGTGACCTACTGACAGATCAGGCACAAAAGGTTGATCTACCTTTTCCTTCCCTTTCCATGATACATGTATACCTGCATCATTCCTCAACCTGCCTGACCATGGGCTAACATTGGATCCACTGCTCGAGGACTCCCCAGGTCCACTCAGCACCTATGATTGCTACTCTACATGTGGTGCAACATTAGCACTTCTTACATCTACATCTTCTGTTGCCTTCACTATTGGTGCATACCACAGCTACTCATCTCATTGAAGACAACATCTCTGCTTACTTGCGTCTCACGAATGGTAGGGTTATAGCATCTATAATCTTTTTGCTCCATAGCATAACCAATGAAGATGCATTTCTCTACCTTTGGATCTAACTTTGTTCTCACTTCATTCAGGAACATGTATATATGCAATACACCCAAACACTTTCAAGTGAGACACATCCGGTCTTATGCCTGTATACTTCTATTCAGGAGTCTTACCATGAACATCTGTGTGGGTGTCTTGTTCATAATGTACACAACAGTTGCTATTTCTTCTGCCCCAAAGTAATGTGGCATATTCTTTTCAGCCACCATCAAGGCCACTTCTACAGTGTGCCTGTTTTTCTTTTTTGCAACACCATTCTGTTGCGGAGTGTACCTGCACATAAACTGCCTCTTGATTCCCCGCTTTCTCAAGAAATCGCTGAACTCATTGGAGAAATATTCTCCCCCACCATCTGATCTTAGGCATTTTATTTGCATGCCTTTTTCCTTCTCAACCAAGGCTTTAAATCTCTGAAAGTGAGAAAACACCTCGCTTTTCTTCTTCATGAAATAAACCCACACTTTCCTAGTGTGGTCATCAATGAATGTAACATAGTACTTGCAACCTGCAATTGTTGCAGTCTTGGTCAATTCCCATACATCTAAATGTATGACATCCAATGGCCTTGCACACTGACATGCTTTTCATGTCGGAAAGCATGTTTGGCTTGCTTACCAAAATGGCATGCTTCACATACCTTATGCATACTGTCAACCTTAAACTTTGGCAAACCTGTAACAATATTTTGGGCCTACATAGACTTCAGTCGTTGTACATTCACATGACCAATGCGCTTGTGCCATATGTCAATATCTGCAATAACACATGTTCCATGCACAAATATGGCTGCCTTTATCTCAGGCATGTTCACATCCAAAGTAAACATCCTGCCATTTCTGTTACCCTCAAAATCCTTGAGGATTAAACCTCACTTTGCAGACCCTGTTCAACCATCTGTCCAACAGAAACTAGGTTCTTTGTAATATTTGGAACATGAAGTACATCAGCCAAGTACTTCATTCTGCCATCCTGCATAAACAATGGCACTTTACCAACATGCACAATGGGATGCGCAGTATCATCACCTATTTCCACATAACCTGGTTTTTTCATTTTTTGCATATCTCTAAACTACTAAGCATGACTGGTCATGTGGTTAGAGGCACCAAAATCTACATACCATATATCTTGAGATCCTGACACATCCCCTATTATGGAACTAAGCATGTGCTACATCACAAATAACTGCTCACTTCTGTCATCACCTCCATGTTTGCTAGAGTTACCTTACTGCAACTTCCCACTTTTAATGTCATTCTACTTTTTGTAGCAGTCCTTTGCCATGTGTCATGGTTTGCCACAGTAATAGCACTCTATACTGTTTGCATTTTTATTTCTTTTCCAACCACCTCGGTCTCTTTGTCTCCCCTTGCCCCTCTAGACTTGATGATGTGAATCATTGGACTGTTGTTGTCCAAAATTTTGATTTCCTTGTCGGCCACCACCTTGGCCTCGACCACGACCTCTATCTCTGCCTCTATACCTGAATTAGAGTAGAAGGCACAGCAGTACTTTAGCACAGCCTGTGTGTCACCAAATGTGACCAAAGTACATGTACATACACCCAGTATCAACAATACATGTGCAAACCCTGTCTGCACTTCCAAAATGCACTGCTGCGCTGCAATAACCAGATTTCAACCAGAAACATTTCTCTAGCAAAACTTCCAAAAAACTGTCAAAAATACCAGTGACAAAACAGGGCCCGTAATGCGCCCGAAACGTAAATCTGGCTGCAAAAATTACATCCAATAGGACAGAGTACTTGTCCTATAGCTCCGCTCCCGTGAAGACAGCTCCTCAATCGGAGATGTGTAGCTCCCAAAGCTATTGAGGAGGTGTTGTACCTAAACCAAGAAGGGGAAAGAGATGATGGTGCTCTTACCCGTGTTGTACCGCTTCCTTCCTTGCTTGTTCTTGCCTCTTGCTTGCCTCATCTCTCACATGAACCAGGCTCTGATACCATAAAGAGAATGTGGAGGAGAGGGAGAGCTTCAAACCCTAGCAAACAAACACACACACACACACAAGAGAGAACAAGACACAAGAGAGAGATGGATAGCTGAATTTTCTTCTATCTTCTTCTTGTCTACTCAACCAACATAACATAAAGATAAGAGTACACACTATATGGGTTATTAGTACTCAACTACTACAACATACAAGGGTCGATCCATAATGTGAACCCGACTAAATGAGCTGGCACTGTAACTATGCCAGTCTCTAGTAATCCAAAATGGCTATCACACAACTTGTCATCCCATTGGCCGCATATCACCCATAATCTCACCAACCATGCCAGTGGTGTAGATGCGGAAGCTATCACCCAGGCGGGTTATCAATGTCCGTCGTAGCACTAGTTGAGCTCGATATCTCAACATCTAACAGGGTGTGCACCTCCATTGTTTTCCCAACCTCCACTATCATGCATCTCTAATGCTCCACCTCCTTTGGTAAGGCCAAAGCTACCCACAGTGAGAGGTCACCTACCCAATAGTCCAATAAGTACAGCTCAGCAGCCCACTACTGTGGCAAATAGGGCTGATGAAAATTCTCGCCCGCCTACCAAAGCAAATGCAATGGGGGATGGTTGTGCCCCCCCATAGGTGGATGAAATGCTGAAGGATGGAAGCCTAGTGAACAAAAATGGTGGAAGACAAACTCAACATATTGATGCAAAAACTATGGGGTAGCAAAAGGGTACCACAAGTGATGTAGCTAACTGAACTGACTCCGAAACCAAGGTCCTCCTCTCAATAAAACTAGAACTGGACGAGTTGGAAGAAGGGAAGAAACAACTTCCAAGGCATATGCGCTCCAAGAAGGCTAAGTGGGAATTTGTCTCCCAGAAATGCAATAGTCTGGGAGTCAAGAGGGTTGCATCTTCATGTTTGTACCATTGGAACTAGGTTTTCAAACAATGGAAGCTCATATTCGACTATGAGCAAAGGATTCCCTTCGAGCCCAAAACTCTTATTGGCAAATGAAAAGAAACGAGAGAGTAGATAGGAGGTTGCCTAGGTGATTCAAGAAGAAAATGTGGGATGCCATTGAGCACCAACATGGCAAATCCAAGGCAACCAATCTGGGAGACATTCTTGTGGATTTATCAAGGGCGGATGTGGGTAGGTTGCAATCTTTATCCCTTTCTTTGCATGATTTGTTCTCTTATTTTAATATCATGTTTGTTTCAGTTCATTAAGATTTCTTGCTTGGGTTTTAGATGGTGTAGAGGCAAGCATGAACAATAGCCCAGGTGCTGCTGATGGTGTGGAGGAGCCAAGATCACCTATGCCACATGAGGAGTTCGTTGATGAGCAACCTACCATGTTGAAGGAGAAGACTAGTGGGGACACAAAAGGCGCAAGCTAACATGCTTGGAGAAGGGTACGAAGGACTTTGAAGAATGCACAAAGAAGATGGGACTTCTTCGGAGAGGTTGAGGATAAGAAAGCTACTTGGCAACATGAACTAGTGGAGATCTCTAAACAGAAGTTTGAATCCAATGTCCGAATTGCAAGAGAGCGTCTCCAAACTGAACGTGCTCTACTAGAGAGAGAGAGAGAGAGAGAGAGAGAGAGAGAGAGTAATCAAGCCTTGTTCCACATGTATTACGAATATGAAACCTGTACATGTACTACGATTATGAAACACAACAGCCCACGGGTATAGAGGAATCATGGCTGGCATTGATGAGGGAAGTATAATGGTTGCTCCCATGTAGATAATTTGTGTAAGTAAAAGGGCTGCTCCCATGTCAGCAGTTTTTCTATCTCCATATACATGATTTTGGCTTCTCTGCTTGTGTACACTGTGCTGTCTTGTAAAACTTGTTCAGGGTGCTCATATCTGCCTCTGTGTGTGTGTATCGTTGTGCTGTTTCTATCTGCTGTGCCCAATATTGCTAATCTGTCTGAAGGCGTGCTTAGTGGGAGTGACCAAGCAATGGGCACCCTTGGGAGGTTCAGGGCTTGGCAAACCAGTTCAATGGTTAAATGCAGTTGCTGGCACGACTGTTGCGTTCAAGGGCAACTGTAATTCAATATGTGATGCAATGCAATGCCTAGGGTGCTTCAACCCCCTTCAGATTAGCCACCTAGCAATCAATCAGTGTTTCTGTCCTGAGAACTATTTGTTTATATGTGTTTTAACTTTGACAACTTTGGTTTCATGTGCAATCGTATCAATTTTCCAAGTAAGCGACAGAAAGCATTATCACTTAATACAAAGCAATACATTGCATTATCAATGGCAACACAAAGCATTATCACTAATACATTGCATTATCAATGGCAACACAAAGCATTATCACTGGCGAGTAACATAGCGAGCCAAAGAGTCCCTTAATGCTTTGGGGTGTCGTTGTTGGAAGGGCTTGATGTCGTGGGGCAAGCTGTGCTTCTTCATCCGAGTCATCTCCAGAAGAGGTGTCCAACATTGTAAGATTCCTCCATCCACCTTTTGAGGTGTACAGGGGTGTAAGAACCTCTCCTTCTGATCTTGTCATTATTCCCCTCTCTGAAATAGAAGAAAGATCCTGTTTTACCCTGTTTTGGCCTGGAGAGAGAAAATATCTAGAGAGAGGTAATCCAAAATTGAGATATTTTTGGATATAAAAATCCTCCTGGTGTCTAAAATGGTTTCCCCTGAAACAGAAATTCAAAAGGAACTTTCCAATGTGCAATTGGAATTAATTGAAAATGTGTATAAAAGACCTTAGCCTAAGGATGTGGATGAATGAGATGGGATGTGTATGAATGAGATATGATGTGTATGAATAAGATGGGATGTGTATGAATGAGATATGATGTGGATGTGATGTAAAGTGGATGGAATGAATGAGATATGATGTGGATAGATGTGGATGTGATGTAATGTGGATAGAATGTATGTGATGGAATGGGGATACAATGAATGTGATGAATGTGAATGGATGTGATGTGATGTGAATTGGGATAGATGTGAATGAATGAGATGTGATGTGAAATGGTTGTGATGTGATATGATGTAAATTGGGATAAATGTGAATGGATGATATGTGATGTGAATTGATGATATGATGTAAATTGGGATAAATGTGAATGGATGATATGTGATGTAAATGGATGTGATGTGATGTGATGTGATGTGATGTGAATCGGGATAGATGTGAATGAATGAGATGTGAGGTGAAATGGATGTGATGTGATGTGGATCGGGGTAGATATGAATGGATGAGATGTGAATAAATGTGATGTGATGAGATGTGGATATGGGTAGATGCGAGTGGATGAGATGTGGGGCTGTTGCAAGATCAGGGTGTCCAGTTTTATCCAGTTTATGCTGGACTGGGACAAATGCTTGGAGAGCAAATTCTCAGGGGCAAGGTACTTAAAATGAGATCAAGCAAGTAATAGAAAATACGCTTGCCCTTAAATAAACCCAATATAACTTAAATTAATATAAATTAGTCTAATTAATCAAAATTAATCAAAAATATGATGAAATGATAAACAAATTATCTTTCCATACTTAGAGTGATCCAATTTATTTTTCCATAAATGCACCATTACAAGTACACTAGTCCCTATAGGTTTTAGATGATTCACATCAAAAATGTAATTTTACTAATTAGATCATTAATATTTGTAGGCCTTCTGATAGTCTGGAAGAATTTTGAAAAAGAGATCATTAAAAATCCAACCATTGGATTTGTAATTTTTACTAACCACCACATTCTACTAATGTCTCAGTATCTACCCACTCTTTTGATCTACAAGATTGAGGATTTTAAGTGGTAGCTATTGTGGGTACAAAAAGTGGCGTATATTATAACACTTTAAAGACCTTGAAATATTTAAAGAAAATAGACAAATATCTTAAAATTTTCTCAATAAATCAAGTTAAGCTCCGTATTATGTGAAGATCTAAGGTACAAAGTGGGAATCTCATATGAGTTTATATGTAAAAGATATTAGCATTTTATGGAATCAGTTCAAATTTGGGACAGGGTGTATACATTGACTTTGTACGTAAGAAAATGAAGACTTTTGACTATCTAATACTTAATCAAATTATGCAACTATATTTCCAACTTTGAATATGATGTTCCAACAAAACAACTTGAAACGAAATTCCTTCATTTACTAGGAGAGATTAGCCACTAAAGGTAAACAAATGCCTGTTTTTTTACTGTTTACAGGGTGCCTGAGTGGACAAAATTGGGCACCCTGATCTTGCAACCACCCTGTGATGAGTATAAATGTGGATATAGGTAGATACGAGTGGATGAGATGTGATGAGTATAAATGTGGAAAAATATGATGAGATGGAAAATGATGTGATTGGATGAGAATGGATGAAGGACGATGGGAATACATATGATTGGACTTGGATTAAGTAATGTGGATTGATGTGGAACAATGTGGAAAGACGAGAGTTCGTTATAGAAACAGTATTTATGACATGTTTTTAAATGGCTGTTTTATGTCAAGAACACTGGGGAAGCATTTTGACCATCTTGTGAATGAGGTCGTGGAGACCTAAGTGATAAAGTTGCAACAGCTGACGGAGAGTTAACGGAGGACGTCTTGCGTAGCATGGTCGGCCGAGGTCTTGACCAGCCTCGGTTCGATTTATGGTGAGCTTCCAGTACGGTGGATGAGGGACCAAGGAAGCAGCCTATGAGTGAAGCGCTAGGTGACCTGCGAAGGATCCTAGAGGGTGCTGACCATACGATGCTTGGTCACCGAAGATACCCACACGTGCATCGTCGAAGATACCCACACGTGCATCGTCGAAGATACCCACGGTTCGATTTATGGTGAGCTTCCAGTACGGTGGATGAGGGACCAAGGAAGCAGCCTATGAGTGAAGCGCTAGGTGACCTGCGAAGGATCCTAGAGGGTGCTGACCATACGGTGCTCGGTCACCGAAGATACCCACACATGCATCGCTGAAGATATTGGAATAAGGAGTAAGAGTTGTTTTCTGAATTCGGGCATTTATCTGGTTGATTGACCTTGCTGGTCCTCAACGGATGAGTCCATGGCTCTTTTATATGGATCTGTTGGTTGATCTTGCTGATCTTCAATGGAGAGTCCATCTAGATTTTTATAAGCGAATATAATTCCGGGTACTATGAGCTAGAAACTATTGAAAAGGCCCCTGAGTGGACAGGTGGTGAGCGTTTTGGTTGCCAATGATGCCATAGGTACACCGATGAAGGAATGATTGGAAACTAGAATTCAACCAGATATTTTGGAGGATTATGATCAGTGATACTATGATTTCATTAAAAGATTGTTTTAAAGTTAGCTGAATCTGTGAAATATGCAATTTCATATTGGGTGTGTAAGTGGTGTGACTATCTTGAAGTTTGCATGAAGCGTCGGCTAGGGGGCCTGGGAAATCTTTTCCTTGGTACCCGAGATAAAACATAACCAAATTCCTAAACAAATTCTATCACTACAGTGGTTGGGCAGTTGGCTAACCCATGGGACTGATGGGGTTAGGCTGGACTGATGGATTCTTAAAATGAGACTCAATTTTGTTATGGTACGATAGATGAAGTAAATCCCGGACAGTCCTTGTTCTATGGAAAAGAATCAACGGCTGTGCCTCTCGATGAGGAAAAAAGCGTTGGTCTCTGTGATCCAAGTGCAAGTCTTTTCCTTGATCTGACCATCATGTGACTTACGGTCTTGGTCGGGGATCAGTTTGGTTAGTGATGACCTTGACTACGTTAGAATAAAAATATCTTGGAGGAATTGCCCGTGCTTTCTGGGCGAGGGAAGTTTTTTCGGGTTCAATTTTGGAAGAACCGAGGGATTAGTCTCTTGTCTGGATATCCGTGGGTAAGGCCCCGAGTGAGAGGCTTTGTCCCGTGCAAGAAGTGCTACTTTCGCTGCTAGCACCCCCGAATTCGTTGCGCGGAGGGGACAGGGATCTTTCAAACATGATGTTGTACAATATGTAGCATGCTACAATGGTCTTTGACAAATACCCGGGCTTCAAACAAGCGATCTTGCCATTCAAGTATCTCCATATTTGTTTAAGACGACCAAATGCTCGCTCTACCACAATGCGAGTTGAAGATAGCTTGAAGTTGAATTGTCGTTGCTTAATTGTTCACAGCAAGACATATGGTGTCATGCACCAATCCTTAAGAGTGTACCCACCATCACCCACAATGTACTCTTGAATAGAGAGGCGCCCATCTATGAATGCTGGACCATTGAGATAGAAGCCACTCTCAACTGCCTGACGAAAGTGTGAGTTTCAAAGAATTCTCTTGTTATTTGCAGACCCAGGCCAACCAGTAAACACATCCAAGAATCAGAGATCCATGTCTACAATGCACTAAACTGACATGGAGTAGTTCTTGTTGTGATCGAACCAATCTGCTGTGGTTCTGTCCTTTGGCTTGTCCATGTTGACGTGTGTGACATCTATAGCACCACAAAAATTAGGAAGACCATGCTGTGCAAAGAAATCCCGCTTGACCCAGGCGATAGTGGAAGCGCGTTGTGGCCATCGAATGTATTGTTGTAAGTGCCCTGACAAACTTGTTCACAATTTTCGAGGCAATAGACTTGCTAATGCCATAGTGCTCACTAATCTCGATGAGGCGGGTGCCACTTGCTAGCCGCATAATCGCCACAACAACCTGCTTCTCCACAAAGATCAGGCGTCCACTCATTGTTGCAAGCAGAGCTGGAATAGGCCCTTGCTGTAGATCATCATGAAGGAGGGCACTCACATGTTGAAGAAAGTGTAAAGGTAGACAGAACACCTCCTTGAACCGCATGTTATCTCCATGAGTTGCTCTAACATAGCAGTTCCACCAATCGAGGGCTCATGGCTTCACAGAGAACTATGGTACATAATGTGGTCTGAGGTTGAACGCTTTGAGCATTTGAGAAAACAAGAAACTATGGCAACAAGAGAGAAGTAGATGCTTATGACATCGATGCGCGAACATCATGAAGGCCAACCAATGTAGCTTGGCTCGGTGTGTGGAAATGGGGCATGACAAATTGTAGGCTCTTTTATGTTGACTGTATGAGTAAAGAGAGAAGAGAAAGGGGCGACTTGGAGAAGAGGGAGGCATGGTGGTGGCTAGCGTTGGCTTGTGGGGAGCAGTACATGGGCAAGCAATCAGGTCTGCACAGGAGGAGAGAAACCGAGTGGGGAGGAGAGAAACTGCGTGCTGTTTGCTGAGGTGGTCGCCCACTGGAGGTATTCGTTGTTGTGAATAGGTCCGCAGTTTTACGTTATGGGAAAGTTGCGGTTCTTCCCCATCACTTCTCTGCCTTGCCCGACAATGATGTTGGATGCACGCTTCAAGAGGCAGAGAGGGGGAGGATTGTTGAAAAACAGGTAGAGGGAGAGGAGACACACACACAAGAGCAAACCCTAACCATAGAGGGAAGCCATCTCCCTTCTCACACAATGCATAAAGCCATAATCCATAATACACAAGACACACTATGAGTTGTGTCCACACACATCTTTCAACAGGTAGAGGGAGAGGAGACACAGACACAGGAGCAAACCCTAATGTATATTGCAAACCCTAACCATAGAGGGAAGCCATCTCCCTTCTCACACAATGCATAAAGCCATAATCCATAATACACGACACACTATGAGTTGTGTCCACACACATCTAACCCTAGCTAATGTCCACACACTATGACCAGCTGGACGCGGTCATTTATGTCTCATACATGTTGCTACCTAGCATGCCAGCACATAGCACAGCTCGCACACACTGACATCGAGCTTGAATCTCAACAGCCCCTCTCAAGCTCATGATGTACTGCCATAGATGAAGATGTAGATGAGCTTGGGCTATCAAAGCTCTCAACACTCCCCCTCAAGCTCATCCCACGTACTCCCAACATAGTACGGAAGTACTCAAACTTCTCCCTGCTAAGTGGCTTTGTAAAGATGTCAGCCACCTGCTCTTCAGTCTTCACATGATACCTGACCCTTTGGGATCTCCGCAATGTATGCGGATCACTCTGAACACCTGTCACCCTAGCATGTGGGGGCACATATCTATCCTACCAGGTGTGCGTAAAACTGGTATGCCAAGTTCCTTATCCAAACTTTCTGAACTTGACGACTCATAACCTGTAATGCGAATTCCTTCAACCTTCTTTTTTCCTTTATCCACAGCACTACTCCCAGTGCTCACACTCTCATCTCTCAAGCGTCCTGACCATGGATGTATAGTGCTACTCTTAGACTCTGCTGGCCCAGACACAGAAATAGAACTTGCTTGTGGCAAGTTCACATGCACATCAGCATCGATGGAATCAATGACACCCTCATCCTTTGCTTTGTACCAACTAGCAAGTTCATCAAACACCACATCTCGTGAGATAACCACTTGCCTACTTTGTGGATTGTAGCATTTATATGCCTTGCGATCCTGTGCATATCCAACAAACACACACTGTTCTGCGTTAGGATCCAACTTCCTCCTTCTCTCATCAGGCACAAGTACATAAGCTATGCAACCAAACACTTTGAAGTCTCCAATGTTTGGCCTAAAACCTGTAAGCCGCATCTCTGGCGTACTTCCATGTATGGCTATTGTGGGTGTCTTATTAAGTACATACACTGCGGTGGCACACGCTTCTGCCCAATAATAGTCTAGCATGCTCTTTTCATTGAGCATCGCCCTGGACACATCACAAATGACTCTATTCTTTCTCTCAGCAACACCGTTTTGTTGAGGTGTGTACCTGCAAGTTAACTGCCTTCTTATGCCATGCTTTCTCAAGAAATTCTCAAAAGCATGTGAGGTGTATTCACCACCTCCATCTGTCCTCAAACATTTTATCCAAGAGCCATATTGCTTCTTTGCAAAAGCTTTGAAGTCCATAAACTTTCCCAACACTTCACTTTTCTCTCTGAGAAACTAAATCCGAGTCATTCTGCTGAAATCATCAATGAATGTCACATAATACTGGCAACCCTTGACAAGAATAAGGAGGAAGGTAATCAGACTATCTTAGACCTACTTTCACATATTCCTATATTTACAAAGGGCTACCACTTGGATCTCACAGCTTTTGCTATGGCGGGCAGGTGCTGACATTTCCAATTGTCTAAGAAAGTAATGTGGGTTGGAGCCTTCCTTTCTAGTAGATTCTTCCACTCCTAATGTTCCCCTGATTGGCAACATTTTTAGCAGGGATCCTATTGTTTTGGAAGCTATGAAATCATTCCAGACAGACATATGTACCATGTCTAATTCTCGATTACTAGAACTGGTCCCGAAAGTATTTAAAGTCTACCCATTCCTACCTACTCGTTAGGTGGAAAGAGAAACAACTGGGGTTTCACATTGTCTTTGGAATTTAGCACAAATAAAGGGTTTCTTGCACCTGTCCATGCAAAAACCTGGATTTACCTTGCTAATCTACCAATGTCCATCCTCAAAGAATGCAAAAGCCATGCTATCAAAGGAGTTCAATATATGGAACGAAGAGAGCTTGTGAGATCCCTGTTCCAACCGAGCAACGGATTCGGGGTACTAGCAGCGGAAGTAGCACTTCTCGCGCGGGACAGGGGTCCCACACTCGGGGCCTCGCCCACGGATATCCGGACAAGAGACTAATCCGTCGGTTTGTCCAAAACCGAAACCGGAAAAACTTCCTTTACCCGAAAAGCACGGGCGATTCCACCAGGATAACTCTTTACTCTAACGTAGTCAAGATCATTACTAATCAAACTGATCTGACTGCACCTTTAACGGTACTTGGTCAAATCAAGGAAGAACTTGCACTTGGATCATTGGGATCAACGCTTTTTTCCCCATCAAGAGGCACAGCCGTTGATTCCTATCCATATATCCACATCTACATGCATACATCCATTATCACGTCCTCATTCATACATCCACATCCACATTCCCATTCACATCTATACATCCACATCTACATCCACATTCACATACATCCACATCCACATTCCCATTCACATCTATACATCCACATCTACATCCACATACATACATACATCCACATACATACATACATACATCCACATCCACATTCCCATTCACATCTATACATCCACATCCACATTCACATCCACATACATACATACACATCCGTATCTACATCCATACATCCACATCCACATCAACATTCACATTCATACATATACATCTACATGTATACATCCACATCACATTCATACAACCATATTACATCCATTCTCGTCCTAACACATTCCATATACATCTTAACACATCCTAACTCATCTTAACACATTCTATCACATCTCATACACATCTTATCACATCTTTTTACATCTCATACACCTCTTATCACATCCTATCACTTTCCATACGCATCTTATCAAATCTTATCACATCTCATACACATCTTATCACATCTTTTTACATCTCATACACCTCTTATCACATCCTATCACTTTCCATACGCATCTTATCAATTCTTATCACATCTCATACACCTCTTATCACATCCTATCACTTTCCATACGCATCTTATCAATTCTTATCACATCTCATACACCTCTTATCACATCCTATCACTTTCCATACGCATCTTATCAATTCTTATCACATCTCATACACCTCTTATCACATCTTATCACATTTCATATCTTTTTTTTTTAAAGAGAATTCTTATATTTGATATAAGATTTCTCTACACATTTATTTATACATAAATTCCATTTAAGGAGACTAACACTTTCAAAATTAAAATCAATCTTTTATGCATCTTCTTATGCATAATTTCAATTTGGTAGGGAATTACACTTTTAGAATAAAAGAATTTCTCTTATGCATCTAAGTTAAGCATAAAATCCATTTATGAGGAAAATCACACTTTTAGTATAAAAAGAATATCTTTTATGCATACCTATATGCATGAAATCCAATATGATAAAAGTAACACTTTTGATATAAAAATTTTTCCTTTATGCATACTTCTATGCATGAAAATTAAAAATGATAAAAGTAACACTTTTGATATAAAAAATTTTCCTTTATGCATACTTCTATGCATGAAAATTAAAAATGATAAAAGTAACACTTTTGATATAAAAATTTTTCCTTTATGCATACTTCTATGCATGAAAATTAAAAATGATAAAAGTAACACTTTTGATATAAAAAATTTTCCTTTATGCATACTTCTATGCATGAAAATTAAAAATGATAAAAGTAACACTTTTGATATAAAGAATTTTCCTTTATGCATACTTCTATGCATGAAAATTAAAAATGATAAAAGTAACACTTTTGATATAAAAAATTTCTTTTATGCATACTTTTATGCATGAAAATTAAAAATGATAAAAGTAACACTTTTGATATAAAAAAATTTTCTTTTATGCATACTTCTATGCATGAAAATTAAAAATGATAAAAGTAAATATAAAAATTTTCTTTTATGCATACTTTTATGCATGAAAATTAAAAATGATAAAAGTAACACTTTTGATATAAAAAAATTTTCTTTTATGTATACTTCTATGCATGAAAATTAAAAATGATAAAAGTAACACTTTTGATATAAAAATTTTCTTTTATGCATACTTCTATGCATGAAAATTAAAAATGATAAAAGTAACACTTTTAATATAAAAAAAATTATCCTTTATGCATGAAATTAAAATTCAATATCTCCATGATTGTAATGAAATTCTTTCAATTAATCTAGGATGATAATTCCTAGAATATGGTAGGAAGTCCTCTTTTTATGCTTTGAATGAGATTATTTTATGCATAATTTTTATAAAAATTTTGCCATAGCTCCGCTGCTATGACTGATAAATCTCAATTTTTCTAAGGGATAATGCTTATCATTAAGGAAATAATTAAAATGATCTCTAATTGGATTATTAATCCATAATGGATTGAATCATCAATATACATAAACTAAAAGCATAGAAAAAAGCCATTAATTTGGCCTCAAGCATAGCTTAATCTTGGGTTAAGGAAAAGCTTTATGAAAAGCTTGATTTGGATTGAGAACGGGTCATGAGTATGACCATTTCTTGAGTGAGAGAGAGAGAGAGTATGACCATTTCTTGAGTGAGAGAGAATTTACATAAAAATCATTAGAATTTAAACATAAATGAAAATTAACTTCAATAGCATTTATTAAATTATGTAACTCTTCACTACTATTCAAACTTCAATAGCATTTAAAAAAAACCATACCAATTAAACTTCTCAAGCTTGAGAGGGGTTGAGAAGAGAGAAACATTGAGAAATTATAGAAAGATCAATATTCACTAATTACCTTACAGCTTGCTTGATTCTTTGTTCACGGTAGAGGCCCCCAACCAATCAATTGGTTAAGTATGTTGATGGAGCCACTAATGGGGATTGAAGAAAGAGGGAAGCTCCAAAAACTAGTGAATTATTAAATGAATTCACAGTTCTTGGCTTAGGTGGAGTAGAGTAACGATGCATAAACACTATCTATTTTTCAACAAGGGGGAGGCTTCTATTTATAGGAAAATTTGAGCTCCTAACCAAACAAACTGATTCTAGAATTTTCTAAATCAGTTTGGTCAATATTTGACCATTTTTAGGTCAGTTAAGCTAACTTTTTGGAACTAGACTTGAATGAGGAGAGAGGAGAGATGAAATATCTCAATTTTTATGAGTTTAAAACTCATTCAAGCATGTGAAATATGCACCTCCTTTAAAGAACTCCCCTTCCTTACATATGTGTCATAATGGAATCATTTTAATATTGCTCATAGTTTTTTTACTAATAAACCTTGTACATTTTCAACTCTTCATCTTATGTGAAATATGCACCTCCTTTAAAGAATTCCCCTTCCTTACATATGTGTCATAATGGAATCATTTTAATATTGCTCATAGTTTTTTACTAATAAACCTTGTACATTTTCAACTCTTCATCTTATGTGAAATATGCACCTCCTTTAAAGAATTCCCCTTCCTTACATATGTGTCATAATGGCATCATTTTAATATTGCTCATAGTTTTTTACTAATAAACCTTGTACATTTTCAACTCTTCATCTTATGTGAGCATTTACTCATTTTTGGATACCCAAAATATCTCATATTTTTAATATTGCTCAAGTTTTTTACTAATAAACCTTGTACATTTTCAACTCTTCACCTTATGTGAGCATTTACTCATTTTTGGGTATCTTCTTTTTACAAATTTGGATTTATCTCTTCCCTACACATGGATTGATGCTATTGGCCCATAGGAACCTTAATTGGACCATAGTCTAAAGATTTCTGAAAATCTAGACCCTTAGACTAAGGTTCTTTATACCTATTTCCAATTAATTGCAATTGCACATTGGAAAATTCTTTTTGAATTTCTGTTTCAGGGGAACTCATCTGAATTATAAGAGATATTTTTCTATCCAAAAATATTCAAAATCTGAATATTCTCTCTCTAGAATAATTTTTCTCTCTCTAGGCTAAAATAGTTAGCAACAGGGTCTTTATATTTCTGAAGAGGGTTGATTACAGGGGAAGATACTAGACATCAAAAAGGGGTTGGGGGAGGAATCTTACAGAGCTACTGAAATCACATTTTTCTATGAGCATCTTGGACCCTTCTAAATGTTCATCTCACCAATGGGCATCTATGGCAGGATAAAAGGTACTATGACCTTCACTAAAGCCAATGTAGAATATTACTCAGAAACTATCTGGAATATTTATAAACCATATCTAAAGTGTGTGTAAATTTCTTGATCCTAATGCTCCTTGTGACTCTAGTGTCATCTGGTTTGACCATGCCATTTGGTTTGTTCTAAATAACTTGGAAGATTTATTTCCAGATAAGCCAATAGTCTTCCATCTTTCTCTTCTATGTTCTTGGCTAGGTAGACAAGCTAGGAATTTGGTCTTCGCGCAGTTACGTTTTTACAGTTGTTTAGACATATTATGTTGGATGTACTCATTGAATTAAAAGGTATAAAGCCGGATACCATACTCACTAGCTATGGACAATTTAAAGGCATTAAGCTTATAAATTCTCTGTTGAACCCTTGTATTGATACTGAATCCTCTTCCTCCCCACCGAGAAAGAAACCTATCACATCTTTTGGAAATCCTAGTACTTTTACTTCTTTTCTCTCCCCCTCCTCTGGCTTTAGTTCTGCTAGAAACAAATCTAAATCTTTTACCTCAAGAGGACGTGGGCATGGTTTCCCTGTCCGAATCTACATGACTTGTAATTCTTGATTTCATGATTAATATATTTCAAAAAGTCCCACTGGGAGACAGATGCTTTTTACCAAGGATGATGTACTAAAAGATAATTTCTTTCATTGCCTATTTGTTAATAAACTTTTGGATTATGCTTCACCTATGGAAGTATTTCGAGTAGCCTTTGATTCGGTCTTAGGAAATCATGATGTTTTACAAAATGTTAAAATTGGATGGAAGTATACTACATGTTTAAAGAAATTATTTTCTAGGCAGGATTTTTTACGAGAAGAAATGACTCCTTCATGTTTTTGTTTTGATTTTTAGACTTTTACGAAAGAGTTTATTGATTTTGGTTCACATGTATACACAGTAGATCTTAATATTATTTCAGCTCTGACTACTAGAAATCTTCTAGCAAAGAGGTTAAATCACATCCCTATCACATATGGCAATCAGTGTTTTATTGGAGTGTCTGGCTAACATTGCCAACCAACTCCAACTAGAGTCTTTGCAACGTAATATGATTACTACGGTAGACCCTCACATTTTTATGGAAAAAAATCAAAGGGATTCCCAAGAAATGGCTGTCAAACGAGAACTCGTGGACTAACTCTCACTTCATGCTTTATTCAATCATCACATAACTAATAGAAAAATTCATGGGGTGATTGATCTTGATAAAGCACCCAATAATGTATGTATCATTTGCAAACATCTTGCATATGAGGATGGGAGGAAAAGGTTATCTGGCGAAGAATTTTATAGGCTTTTAGATAATCCTTTCAAGATTGCTAGGTCTATAAGAAGAACTTCGGGGCATGCATTTTGAATTACTTAATACTAGATTACTGGTGCTTGTTCCTATCAGAGAAATTACTTCTATCATTACTAATGTCCTTAACTTGATTCTTTGTGAATTCCACACGATCTGTGGGATCAAGTAGCAAGAACTTAAAGTTTTTTTAGGTATCCATTTTATAACCCTTTTTGGATCACAAGAAATGCAACTGAGGAAATCTTAAACCTTCTAGAATCTTTCACATATTCACTACAGACATCACACAGTGCTATGAAAATATACCACTGATTGGGGAAGCTGGCCTTATGAACATACTATACAAGGTACGTAATATGGTATTTGACAAAAGAAGGGAATATGGCTTCTCTAAGGTTTCTCTATGTCATGGCAATGCACGATGGGTTAAAAAACCATCAGCGGTATTTCCAAGGACAATTGATATATATGAGAAATTCAACATTTTCTTTTTTGGCTTTTTAATCACAATTTTGTTTCAACTAGGCTCTCGAGTATTTAGATAAATAAAGGGTATTCCCGTGGGATTTTCCTATTCCCAAGTAATGTGTAATATTTATTTTGCTTATTTTGAATAATTCTCTTTCGCTTCTCATGCAGACATTACTCATAAAAATATGCTAGAAATCATCATACACTCCTTTAGATATATGGATGATATCCTCAATCTTAATTATCATAAATTTGCTTCACTTCTCAAAGAAATTTATCCAATTGACCTCACTTTGATCGAACCTACCTGGCTAAATGGAGGATTAAACTCTAGGGAAATGTTCTTTGTCACCAAAAGCACCTATCTAAATATTGAAATTTCACTATTAAGTTCTTTTATTAGTAATTATGTTACACATTATACCTGGAAAAGGGAAAAACTACCAATGACACCTGCAGAATTTGTCTAGAGAAAAAGTAATCATTCCTTTACTAAGGCACTGAACACCATTCTTGGGCCATTTCACCTGATATTGTACTCTTTAGCTAACCCTTTTGCTGCCTTTGAAGATGTCTCTAAGTTTTGTAACAATGGTTTCAAGAAAGCTGATGTTCTAAAGATTGTTGTTGAATGTTTGGACCGCAACATGTGGCTGAGGGTTAAATTTGACCCATCTCTTATTATCAAATTACTAAGGAAGTGGGCCCATATTCATGGGGCCTATTGCATTAATGTGTATGGTGCCTGGGTTGTGGTGGGCACACACACACACACACACACACACAAGCCATTTGGAGTAGTTCTTATCTTAACCAACTTAGTTGTTTAAGAGATAAACACCTATGTATTTGGATTTTTACTACTATACTGAATATATTTGGATTTTCACTCTACTGTATGTGATATTGCAAAAGCAAGTATGTTTCAATGACTTTATCTATGGTAGAGTGTATATTCAATGGATAATGTGAGATGTATGTTCAATACATATATCCAATTGATGTTGTGAGATGAAGGTCATATGAAAATGCATGGGATACATTTAATTCATTTCAAATACACACACACACACACACACATTCTGAGTAGTTTTTATCTTAACCAAATTAGGTTTTTAAGAGATAAACGCCTTATTATTAGATATCTTTTGGTGGTACCCATATTATGGGGCATTACCACTCTGGGTAGTATTGCCTAGCAAAACTTAATGGTGGAGCTTTGCACAAAAATTACCGAAGGATTCTCCTCAAACGCATATGGCGGTGTTAGGTGGCTTCCTCGGCTCCACGGCGGGTATAAAATGGCCATCTTGCATGTGAGTTCACATACTCACTTAGCTTGCTATGTCTTACTGGTTTTTTTAGCCATGTCGATGGTGTTGGCTTCTGCTGGGAGTTCCTCTTCGCAGCAGGTAACTTGGTGCTTTGGGTTTGAGTCTTGCTTTCTTTAATGCCTATGGTAGTCTTTGCACTTTCTGGGATAGTGATCTTTCTGAATCCCATATGGTGGATTTTGTTTGGATGGTAACTCCATTATGGCATCAGCATGCTATAGATACTTGAGCCATTTTAATTCAAAGATGCTAGGGTTTTTCCCTAAACCGAATATGTATTCTAAAAAACTTGCAAGCATAAACTCTGTTTATCTCTTCAAATTCTACAATTATCTGGCCTCAAAAATCACAGATGCATTTTTGGACATACAGTATTTCATTTCTACCTCTATGAATTCTTATGAATATTTGTTGACAAATTATTTTGTATATTTCTTGTTGTTGATGATGTGCTATTTTGATGGTAGGGATCAGGTATTGAATAACCCACTACACTGTAGATTAAGGGGGTTATATTACACCATGTGTTGCACATCTATTAATAATGATGTTTTTTAAGAACTTTTTGCTTCTTCTGATAAACTGATTGATAGCCTTAAAAAGATGATGGATGGGGCTATTAGAACGTTTGTACTGACTTAATCTCAAATCTGGGGTGTTGTTTTGAATAACTCTTAATCTGGCCATTACCAAACAAGGAAATATAGATTGCTAAACTTTGCATTTTCATGACTTTTGGATATATAAACTCTTGCGGGGCTGTTGTATAGATAATTGTATGGCATGCTCTTGGATTGATAGAATCACTAATAAGTCAAACACTGTATTATCAGTTTGACACATGTGGGTGATGTTGCTTATGGTGACAACATGGTTGATTTTTGGAATACATTCTTTATTGGTGGGATATACATCTTTCTTTTTTGTAATTGGTTGACGATGCACAGATAGGATATAATATCAGTTGGGTCTACTTAGTGGTGCATTTATATCTATTACTAGAGCTTAGATACATGATATGTATTTTGTTACTTATGGTTCCTTCCCCTTTTTATAATTTTTTTGATCGATTATTTGGGCTTTGCATTCTAAGGGCAAATATCGTAACTCCCTTATCTCTTACTTTTGTGGAATATGGTAGCTAGCTTGATATGCTAACATGTGGATGCCTAGCAATAGAGCTAATAGCTAGTTTGAGTAGTATGGGTAGGGATATATAAGGTCCATTTATTTATCCACTATGTGGATAACTATGCAGTACATTTCTTATAGATGATTACATGATAGGTTTATGGGTTATCTATCCAAATTTTAGGAATTGACTTTTGATTGAATAAAAAGGGACTAATTGAACCAACCTTAGCTTAAACATGGAGTGACATATATAGCATGTGGTAGGTCCGAAGACACCTGTAATACACACACATGCTAGCTATTTGTTTGTCTGTGTTGGATGGATGTAGGTGACAGGTTCTACCCTCTCAAATGTCTCGCAGTTTAAGCTTTAAGACACATGGTTTACTATTTGAGACACAGTCTCTCATAACTAATAACATGATTATTGTAGACAATACAAGTTTGTTATGTAATCATGTTTAACGCTTCATTTATCAAGACTATCTAGGTTCTCCAATTTTTTGTTCGGCTATATGGACGTTTAGTAAGTATAAATAAAAAACACACACACTAGCTACAGTGTATACCTTTTTTCACAATAAGGATATACAGAACTCCTAGCTTGAGATTTTTGACCTAGGAGTTTAGCTTCCCTCACTAGCATAATGCTCTAGGGCCAATATTTTTTAAGTAGGTGGCTTAACACCTTGGTCGAGATTATGGCTCATAGCATTAATGCTTAGCTTGCTGGTTGAAGGAAGTCTTAGTCTCATTCCAATTCCACTTTAATCATCACTGATGGGATTTTTTTGTTATAGATTCTACCACTTCTCAAAGGGGTTGAAATACCCTTGGGAACATACTCCTTCAAAAGCAAGGGCATATAATACCAATATAGCACATGTGTTAGTCACACATAATACATTACCTTATGAGGAAGCGAGCATGCGCGTGTGCACACACACACACACACACATACGAGAATTAATAAGGATTTAAAAAAAATCAAGAATAATTTTTTAGACTAATATTCACCATAGGTAATTTTGTAGAATAATATTCACCATAGGTAAATATTGATATAAGTTTTTTCCCTAAATTTTAGATTAATATTCAGTACAAGTAAATATTAATGTTAATAGTATAGGTAAATAAAATTTAAAGATTAATATTTACTATGTATGTAAATATTAATATTTATAATATAGGTAAATATTAATATTAACAATACACACGTGTTAGTCCCATGTGCACACACATATACAAAAATTAATAAGAACTGCTAAAAAGTTTTTTAAATTTATTTTTTTATTTTTTGGTTAGTAGGGTATTTTCGAGTGCAAGCTTGGAAGCATTTTTTAAGTCATTATTTTTTTATTTTATCTTATAATTGTTTAAATTTTAGGCGTGTTCTTTGTGTGTATTGTGTATGTTTTTGTGTGAGTTACTTTAAGTTATAAATATTTTTTATGATGTATTTTTATTGGATATAATAAATAAAAATATGAATAATTAAAGAAAGACTATTAGAGTCCAAGGTGGAGATTCCAACCTTGAGGTCCATACTCTTGCAAAACATGGGTAGATCTGGTCCCCAAGGTGAGCATAGTGAGTGCTTCCAATCCATGCAACGACAAGATCAGGGGAAATGAGTTTGATCTAACTTATACTCATATTTATACTTATACTCAATTTTATACTATTTTAAATAAATTTATACTTATATTTTTTATTGTATTCACTTTGAAGAATAAAAATTACATTAACTCCATAGTCTCGAGGATGTGTGGAGAAATACATTGCTTGCATATTTTGTAATGGTCACTTTGACTCCCAACCTTCCTACCAGCCAACTTCAAATAGAAGTTACAAGGGTGATCATTGGACATTAGCTAGATTTCTTGCTTAAGAAAACTAAGGGGCCAATGACTCTCTACATGAATGCTAAAAGGGTCATGACCCTCCCAAAGAATAACCACATCAATGAGTGATGAATGCATGCCATCTCTCATGTCTTGGTCCAAGCTGAGCCACTCCCCTCGTAAAAGTCCTGACCTCCTATACTTGAAGTGAATGCACAAAGTTTGTCTTGCAATGAAGTACCTGTCATTAAAAACAAACAACAACCAACATAAGTGTAATGAAGTACTTGTCAATAAAAACTATTAACAATCAACATAAGTGCAATCTTACCTAAAGATAACATTTGACAGAGTGATTTTGCACTGAATGATATCGTTGTGATGAGTTCTCTTGAGATGCCATGACTCACCTAGTAACTGAGTCATCCAATCCTCAGATGGGAACTTGCATTCGTAAAGTAATCTTAGTTTTCTTCACTACTTCAAATAAGAAAATAGACCAAATAGAATAAACAAACTTAGATGCACATCTCTAGAGCCTGTGGAGGGTTTATGGCATCAAGAACATCAATTTTATCTTAACCCTACATGCTTCTGACATGTATAGGGCTAGGATTATACCATTCATGGTGGCTAGACACTACATTAGTGGGATGTACTACTCCAAACAATAGTCTTGGCAGTTTCGAGTACATTCCACTATTGTTGTGTCTAGCCAGGAATGGTATAATCCTAGCTTATACATGTTAGAAGCAATAGGGTTAAGATAAATCTAAACAAATAAGAAAACATACCAAATAGAATAAACAAACTTAGACGTACATCTCTAGAGCCCGTGGAGGGTTTTATGGCATCAAGAACAATTTTTATCTTAACCCTACATGCTTCTAACATGTATAAGCTACGATTATACCATTCTTGGGCTAGACACAACAGTAGTGGAATGTACTCCAAACTGCCAAGTCTACTATGTCTCACAATATAACATACAATGAATCATAAAGATAAACATTCTAAGATGGCAATTCACTTGCACTCTTGTTATCATAAATCAAGGGAGTTATCTCTACTACATGGAAAACATTTAGCTTTTTCTACTTAAGCACACTATGTTCTGCCATTCATGTAGAGTAGATGTATATAAAGCTGCACGTTACAAACATGCTTGTATTAAAACTCTATCTAATAACCATGGACTCAAAGCACAAGAACACAAAATGCAGAGATGTAAACTTACTCTCGGGCTCATATCTTGCATTAAATGTGCCATTATGTATATGAACATGTTGAATTAAAGCCTCTATTAGTGTACTCATACCATTGGTGCATCTCTTGAGCCTTATGATTCTAACCTTTCATTGTTTGTGGGGGTCTGTTACATCTTTAAGCTTGACCTTGAAACTCCCACAAGTACTTGGTCGTATTATTAAAATCTAATTTAACTTATTGTACTAATCCAGAATCCAATTATCTTCATCATATGTCCTATTGAACACCTCCACTTTGTTATTATTACTTATATTCCTCCTCCTTGAAGATAACAAAACAAAGCATTGAAATAACAAAGCTAGACTGCATGATTAATAAATATTTCTGTTTTTATAGTAGTAAGAAATAAAGATTGTAAGCACACCAAAATACAAATTGCATGATTCATAAATATTTGTGTTATAGCAATAAGAAATAAAGATTGTAAGCAACAAATAAAGATTAAAACAACAAGAAATATTACCTTCTACAACCTACTGCTTTGATATTAACACAACCTTTGTTGCTCATAGCCTTTCTCCTATGAAAATAAATAGCAACACTATATTAGAGCTCACATCAGACAAAACATAAACAAACCCTAAACCAATGAAGACATCTATAATAAAAAGCAAAGCACAACCTTACTCCTATGAAAATAAATAGTAACACTATATTAGAGCTCACATCAAGACAAAACATAAACAAACCATAAACCAATGAAATGAGATGTAAATGATCATTACTCAACGGAACTTTGTCCACAAGAGATGTCACTTTAGATCAGAATAGGTATAGTGTTCTCGAATCTATTTGTAGAGAAACAAAAGGACAACAAGTTAGATGTGGTGCAAAGAAGAGAAAGTTCGTGTGAGAAAATGGGCATAACTCATTGAGGTTATATCCAAATGAGATAAAATTTTATGACAAGATAGCTACGGTAGAGAACAAGCTACTTGTAGAAGTTCGTGAAGAAAGAACCAGAGTTATAAAGGATATGACGAAATTGGATTTCATAAAAAAAATGGGGAAAATAGAAAGGTAATGAAATTCAAAAGGAGGGAAAGTAGAAAGTTAAACATAAAAAAGGTTTTAAAAAATGAAATTTGTGTTTCAAACTTCCATGTGTTGTGACAACAAGGTACATCTGACATGAAAGAATAGATTATGGTGGTGAGAACCACAAGAACATCTAACATTTCTCTATTTTTTAAGTTGTGAGCTATATTTTTATATTGTACTAAGATATTTGGGCAAAGATATGACAAAAAGATCCATGTTACATGGATCTAGAATCCTAGCTCTCTCATTGGTTAGGCAATTCTTTTTTTATTCAATCCTTAAGGGGCAAAATGGAGAGCCTATATTTTTTGGTTTGGCAATTGAGCTATCCGATGATGTACTTATATAAATAATCCTAGCTGAACCAGCTTTACACTCCATGGTAGGGAGCTTAATGGGGAGACAATATAAGGAATACCAACACTTACTAGTTTGTCGAGAATGGATGCTAGTGGTACATTGATCATTACTTGCCCATAGTGATTATATAGCGGGCCGAATGTAACTTCATGTATGCTATAGTAAAAAATAGGTTATTCTACACTTTTCATGATTTTTCACTTTAAATTTTGCATGTTTTGTGTTGTACATGAGAATTATTGTATCTAATAATGCTGATGTCCCCCTTTTTGTGTTATAACTTGGTACTTGAGTGGCCTTAGCCACACAAGGACATGCTGGTCCTCCCCCCAATAGCGGTGCCAAATTTTTGTCAACCTAGTCTCTCTCCAATAGCACAAATGTCTTCCTCAAGGTTCACGGTCACTAGCCACACAAGCAGCTGAGGTTCATGGTCACTAGCCACATAAGCAAATGAGGTTCATGGTCACTAGCCACACAAGCAACTGAGGTTCATGGTCACTAGCGGCAAGGAGCTGCACTATTTTGGTGTGGCTAGACAAGGCTAAGGTTTCCCACCAGGCGCTATGATGTAACCCATTCCTCTGTCTTCTATCTAGTGTTAGGTTACAGTAAGGTGACAACACTATTTCATACTTCTCTCTCTCTTCCTAGTCTAAATGGTGTGTCCATCCTTGCACATTTTAATGTTGAAGCTCCCTTCGACTAAAAGAGCTTGGGGGAAAGAGTTTCAAGATTTCTTGTCTTTTGCCAGTAAACTATTATGGCCTTGTAATTGATTTGGGGAGGGGGGGCAGTGGGCTTTTAATGACCTTGGTTGTGTAATCACCTTGAAGCCTAATATATTTTTTGTAAATTTTTAAGTGAGCAATAATCTACCTTGGTTGTGCTATCACTTTGAAGCCTAATCTATTTTTTGTAAATTTTCAAGTGAGCAGCAATAATCTCCTCTTTCCAACTTCCCGCTTGTTGGCAATGGTGTTGCCTTGCATCTCCTCCTCTTTAGGATCCTTAGGATTATCATAGTGGGAGGGTTTTCTCTCGCATCATGTCTCACATAGCTTCTCTTTCACTCACATTCCCTTCTCTCTCACATATTCCTAATAACTGAAGCCTCTCTTATAGTACAATGTCACAAGCTATCTTACTCCATTTTCTTTGATGATTCCACTCCCATTTACTCTAGATTGTAACTCAACCAAAAAGGGTTTGTTCATTCACTCAAGAAGCTCTTATGCATGTTTGTTCTTAACATCATACACAAAGCTTAAATCTTGAGCCAAACACATGTCCACTCACTCAAATCTTAAAGGCACATTTGTGCGAGAAACTCGTAGATTTTAAAAAAATCACATTAGAGAATAGCAAGAATTTTGAGTAAGAGGGAAAGCAAGAAAACAACATAAATTTTTTGATGATGTATTGTGTGGTCCCTTACAAAGTAGAGAAATCGACTTCCATACAAGTGGAGAAGATAAGTGTAGGTAGTTCACACTTGTCAAGTGCCCACAACTCTAACTCATAAGTAGTACTAAGATCCATAGAGGTACCTACAACTTCAAAGAAAGCAATCTAAAAGCAAGAAATGAATTTAGCATCTTGATCACTAACTATCGTTTTAGACAATCCATGGAGTTTGAATATTTCCTTCAAAAAGACTTTAGCAACATTATATGCAGTATCAGTCTTTTTCACTAGAAAATCAAACAAGCGAAGTTTGCCAAACGATCTACTATGACCAAGATGGAATCATATCCTGCATTGACTAAAGGTAATCCATTGATGAAATCCATGCTTTTTACACTACCATTTCAGCTCTACTGCTGCGGTGGCGAAGGATGAAACTCTCTTGGCATTTTTTCTTTCTTTCGACCTTGATCTTTTAGTAGATTAAGCACTCATGAGAACATGTTATAGTGCATCCTTTTTAGGTCTGGGCTAAAATAAACTCTTCTTTACATCCATGAATCACATAGCTTCATTTAGAATCCTTTTCTTGAGATCTTCTTCTTAAGGAACACGTAGTCAGGGTTGAAGTATAGCCATACATCCTTTAAACTGAATCCTCGAACTTTCTTCACTTCTTGGACCATTTTCCTTCCCTAAGCAAGGTAATAACAGGGGTAAATAATTTATACGATCCAAGTTTCTCCTTAATCTCAACAGGTAAGAGATTTGAAATTACTGCTACCGTAAAATGCTTTCCTACTTAGCCCATCTGCAAAAGTAAGGAGGATTTCCCGAAGCCCATTTGTGACCACATTCTCTTTTTATGATCTATACTTGATTTTTAGATTAAACTCTTAAAGGATTTGTATCCATATTCTTTGCGTCATGTTAAGATCATTTTGAGTGAAAATCACTTTAAGCTCTTAGGATCAGTAACCAATTTAAGTTTTATCCAAGAAGATAGTGTCGCCCCAAAGCTTCAAGATGTGCACTATTACAAGCAAAATTATGGACAGCATAGTTCCTTTGATGCACTCTCAATTTTTGAGATTCATATGCTATGGGGCATCCTTATTACATTAGGATTTCACCAATAGTGATTCCATGTTATTGATAACTTTGAAGGGTTTCCCAAACTTTGGTAACTTTAGCACATGATTTGTCACTAATGCAACTTTTAGCTTCAAAGGCACTTTGACACATCAAAGACCACATCAAAATGGAATGTCCTTGTTGAGAAATGTCATCTCAAAGGTGAAGTAAACTTGGCATATTAGGGGATAAAAATCTGATATCATCCTATTAAGTTCCTTTACTACCTTCGGTTCTTGGCCAGTTAATAACAACTTGCACCTTCACGCGATCACAGCTGATATTCCATCCTGCTGATATTCCATCCTTTGACACTAGCCTAGATATTTAAGAGGGTACACTTACTCTTCTTGGTAGAAAGTTTGTGCTTTCCCTCAGAAAGTTTGTGCTTTCTGAGGGTTTCCACACCTTCACATATGCTACTCATGCTCAGCAGCGTTCTTGGAGTAAACCAAAATATCAAAAGCAGACTAAAACAAAATCATCTAGATATTATTTGAAGATTTCATGTATTAATCGATTAAAGGTACCAAGGACATTAGCTAATCCAAATGGCATTATTGTGAACTCATAATGTCCATATTAAGTAAGAAAAGCTATCTTAGGAATATCCTACTCCTTGAATCTGGCTCTCATACTAGCTATGAGACCCCTACCCCTCTATCTATGGTAATGAAATCAAACTAAGAGTTGAGTGACTCACTCAGGGTCTCATATCACAATACCCTAATGCTTGGCTATTATGGCAGCTCCTCTTAGTTTGACTAAAATAATTCTTACATCATGTAGGAAAGGTAAATGATTCCGCCAATTTTTTTTTCTTTATAATTCTCAAAAGAAGGTCACATGGAGTGACTCCTTGAGGCTCAACAAGATGGCTTGACTCCTTGATTATAAAGGAAAATATTTCTATCCTTGTTTATGACTGCTGAAATACACTACGCCTCGAGCTTCCTCGTTTTATAAACATAAGTTTGTTTCGTATTAGAAAGTACCTATAACTTGGGTCCACCCTACCTCTCCCACTTTTCAGTGTCTAATCTTTTTATACTTAAACTAGATCCATAGGCTTAGCCTAGCCTCATCCAATCTCATAGTTCTAGCCTTCCACCCTCCACTAGACCTATGGAGTTAGTGTGAACTCATGTACCCATAATTGAAATTACCACTTTACTCACACACACCACTTAAGATAAGTTCACACACGCACTCCTTTTTAAAAACTCCTTTCATAATTTTTAAGAAAAAACACACATTATAGAGCTCTTTCCATAACATGCATATATCATATGTCAATATCACAAGTAAGTCATTAGTGTTACATCATCATAAAAAAATCTTATCGTACCACAAACATGATCCTTAAACTAGGACGATTTACACACTAATGAGTCTGAACACTCCTGGACCACCGTGATGACTAGAGGATCCCTCCACCTTAACACAAGTGCCAAATAATCCTAGGAGGCACTTCTATTAATCACCTAACCCAGAAGCATGAACACTCTAGGTACCTGCATCGAGAGCCACGTATGTCGAGTACTAGCATGCAAACTTAGCCCTCATGCACTACCCTACCCATTTCACTCCAGAATTGCTTTATGTCCATCACACTAGTCATGCTAAGAACACATCCACGTTCGGCTCAGAGGGGTCAAGGTCTCAGATGATCACCTTCATGTGATGCATGCCACGGATGACACCCACATGGTAATCCATAAACCTGTGTGGTACCTTCACACATGCTTCCACAAACAAACACAAATGCATCACATAAATATAGTATCTAAACAATAAAATAGATTTTAAAAAAATAAATACTATATTCAAAGTAGTGTAAACCATTGCAACTCCACTTGAAACTCTAAACAAGTTGAATTTGTCCAACCACAACATATTTTGGTGAGGTCTTCTCAAGATTTTCCTTCCTTAGGGTCACTTCCAAGTCTTGATTCCACAAGTCACTTCATTCAACTTCAATTAAAGTCCCTTACGTGTACAAAGAAGGTCTTTCTAAGTTTATCCACATACTATTATTTGGGTCTTATCTTTATGTTGAAAATATCCTAAGGATCTTTAGTCATTCCTAAGGTCTTCTCCTTCCTTGAAGGTTTCTTAAAATATCCCAATGTTGATTTCTTCTCTTAATTCGATTCATTTTCCTCGTAAACCCTTCACAAATTTAAGGACTTGGCCTTTTTGAATTGAGCACATCCTTGCTTTTCCTAACCTCAATCTTGAGACTAGTTCTTATTTATAACTGAGGGGCATTTAATTTGGTCTCTCTTTAATGCACTCAAGACTTTCCTGCTATCTAAGATATGACTTAAGGTCAATAAGGTGTTCTCAATATCCTCAATGTAAGGTTCAATCTAGATTTTCTCTCTTTAAAGATATGTTTCTTTGAAGATATTGATCCAATCTATTCTCATCTACATAATTTATCTTTCTAAAGATTAATCTAGGATCGTAGGCTAGTTTTAGTCTTAATCTTACCTAAGCACATTAATGCAAGTAAACAATTATCTTTCTCGCTCTAAAATTCTCTCTCTAGAATCCTTGGCTATCCTTATACCAATGATTTTTTTCTAAAAGAAAATCTAATCTTCAATCCTAATTACCCTCTTCCATTAAAATAGGATAATCTCTTATCTTTCTCTCTATATATCTCTACTTTCTCTTCTAGACATGGGGGTTATCCTTGAACTCATAATTTAAGACTAATCCTCCTAATTAAATTTCACTATCCATAAACCAATCCCAAAAGCTTTCCTAAAGTTGGATTCATCTCAGCATCTAGATTAGTTTCTCTCTCTCTAAAAATTAATCTAGCATAAGGTTTTTCCACAATTTACTTAAATAATAATAATTTTACCTAGGTTTAAGAGTAATTTTCCTATGGTTCTAGACAAAAAGAAGGTTCCCTCAATTTACAAATGTTATGTGGTAAAGGGTCAAAATAAGACCTTAGAGGTCTCTGATTTAGAAAAATGTGTAGAGAAATAAATTTATACCTTCAAAATTTTGACCTTGTATAGGAAGCTTGTTATACCCTGTGAATAAAGAAATGAGCTTCCCATATCTTTAATAGTCCTTGAGTTTTTGTGTGGATCCCTAGGTTCTTATACAACTCTAGTGGTCACTCTATTATACTCGAATGATTGCTTAAAGCTTAAAAATGCTAACATATGACCGGTGGATGTGTAGTATTGGAAACAAGGTAGAAAGTACTCTCGTAAGGAAAATCATTATGGATTTATCATGAGGAAGAGATCCTTTTTATATTTAAAAATAATGGCTACACACTCTACATGCACCATTAGTTCACTTAAGGTTGGTAGCTCACCGTTAGTTCAGTAAAGGTTGGTAGCCCACCATATCCCATGCAACTCAACCTTAGACTTCATGCATCCACCACCACCCATTTCTCATGCACTCTACCATTCCTACATGCATCCACCCATACATCTAGTTAACTCCCACATTTATGCATGGCTAGAGCTATCTATTAGTTTACCATATTTATGCATGGGTAGTAGAGTTATCTAGTTAACTCTCACATTTATGCATGGCTAGAGCTATCTATTAGTTTATCGTGCTTATCTCCACATTAATAAAAATTTTTCTTTCAAAATTTTCCATAAAGGTTTTTTTTCTTTGCGCTCACCTTTCAACCTTAGACTTTAGTTTTTCTTCCATGCAACCTTGGATTAATTAAAACGTGCACTCTATTTATTATGTTTGCCAAGGCTAATGCATACCCACCCTCTATTTACTATTTTTGCCAAGGCTAATGCATAAACACACCCCACCATAATTCATGGATAATGCATACACACACCCTACCATAATTCATGGATGATTATTATCATTTAAATATTCTAGGAATAGCTCATTTTTTCATTAAAAAGATTTTAATATTATTTTTATTATTTCTTTCTCTTTATAACCCCAATGTGTATGGGGGTATAGATGTGCACATATATACATAAGAAAACTCTAATTACTTTAGGCACTGGTAACTTGGTTAATTAACCTTAAATTTTATTTCCAATTTCTCAATTACTAAGGTCTCCAAGTTTCTTGTTAAAAAGCACATCTTATCAAAATTTTAGATTCTCTCACTATAAATATACACTTTTGAAATTAGTATCTCTAACTATATTAGGATAGGGAAAGAGAGATCTTACATTCGTCCCCACTTGAAGATTGAGATGTCCTCATCTCGAAAATCGGGGATAATCTTTTCTCGACTCTTCCTCTTTCTCCCAAGTAGTATCCTCAGTCTCGCGGGAAAAACTTCCATTTGATTAAATACTCTTTTAAGATCATATTTCTAAAGGGCTTTTTGCTGATGTCCAAAACTGTTTTGGGTTCCAATTCCACTTAACCTTGGATGGGAAAGTGACTTGCTCACATCATCCAATATATGATTCAGATCTGGGAAATATTTCTTTAATAAACTCACATAGAAGACATTATGGATCTCTAAGTAAAAGGAAGTAAAATTTCATAAGCTCGATCTTGTATTCTCTGTGTAATTACATACGATCTACAATATCTAGGTGATAGCATCTTGTATCTATCTAAAGAAAAACCATATCACCTTCATCAGGCTCCTAAGTAGTTTGCTCTTTAGATCAGTATATTGTTTTTGTCTATCTTGGGTAGCTTTGATGTCCTTCTTTATAGTTTACATTTGGTGATCCATTTCAGCTAGCATTTACTCCTACACTTTCACTTTGATGAGTGGATCCATTAGGATTCAACCAATAGCAAATCCACTAGCATTAATGATGACTTTGAAAGATTTTCCAAATTTGGTAACTTTAGCAAAAGATGTGACTAACATAATTTTTAGCTTATCAAAGGCACTCTGACACATCGGAGACCATTGAAATGGAATGTTCTTCTTGAGAAGTCATTAAATGAGAAGAAATCTTGGCATATTAGGGAAGGTTTGATACCATCCTGTTAAACCTAAGAATCCTCTAAATTTCTTTACTATCTTTGTTTTTGCCCAATTAATAATAGCTTGCACCTTTGTGGGATCAGTTGTTGGTATTCCATCCTTTGACCGACACAATGAATCTTAGATATTTATTATGAAGGTACACTTACTCTTCTTGGCAAAATATTTATGCTTTTGAGGGTTTCTAGGATGTTATGCACATGCTTCTCATAGTCAACAACATTCTTGGAGTAAACTAGAATATCATCAAAGAAGAATAAGATGAAATCATCAAAATTTCTCTAAATGTTTCTTGTATTAATCATTTAAAGGTAGTAGGGGCATTAGTTAATCGAAATGGCATTAGTCTGAACTTATAATGTCCATATTAAGTATGAAAGTTATCTTAGGAATATCTTGCTCCTTAAACTTGGCTCAAATGTTAGCTCTGTGAGACCTCTACCCCTCTATCTATGGTGGCAATGAAATCACACTAAGGGTAGAGAGACTCACTCAAGGCCTCATATCACAATATCCTAATTCTTGAATATTATGTTGACTACTAAAACAATCCTTATGCAGGAAAGGTGCATGATTCCTCTAGTTGTTTTCTCTTCATAATTCTCATAAGTAAGTCACATTGAGTGGTTCCTCGAGGCTCAACAACATGTCCTGACTCCTTGTTTATGAAGGCAAATCTTCTATACATGTTTATAATTGCCAGACTAAACTGCACATCCCAATCTTCCTTCTTTTTATAAACATAAGTTTGTTGTAACAATTCAGATCCACCCTACTATCCATTTTCTAGTGTTTGATCATTTTCTGCTTAAACAAGATCCATAAACTTAGTCTAGCCCTATAGCGCCATCCAATCCCATGGATCTAGCCTTTTATCCTCTACTTGACTTATCGAGTTGGTGTGAACTCACGTACCTAAAATTGAAATTACCACTTTACTCACACACACCACTTAAGATAAGTTCACACATGCACTCCTTTGAAAACAGTCCTTTATAAAAGAAAAACATGCATTATATAGTTCTTTCCATAACATGTGTATATCATATGTCCATATCAGTAGTGAGCATGTAGAAAGATCTTAGGGTTCCAATGGTTTTAAGGGTAGTGAGCATGTGGTTGGAAATATGTCAGGAACAAAGTCTACTAGGGGAATTGGCATACCCTAGCTCTCTATTTTGAATCATTGCGAAGACACAAGACATGAGTGTTTGTGCAAATGTAAGAGAGGAGCATGCTCTTTTGGTAGTTTAACCCCCTCTCCCTTTTTTACTAAAATGACTATAACTTTTTGCTCAGTTGTCCAACCTCAAAACTTTTTATATGGATGTGAAAAAGCTCTCTTCAATCTCTATTCACCTATGTGCAGCCATAAGGGTAAATTGTTACAAGTTTATCGTTATTTTCAAGGCATTTTTGTTAGTTTTTTACCCCTCTAGTAAAATGGACATAACTTTTGACTCCATTGTAACTTTTTATAGAGACATGAATCTCTCTTTAAGTCCTATGCATCTATGTAATATAAATTTTGTGCAGCCATTTGAGTAAAGAATAGTTTTTCTAGGTTTATCTCTATTTTTTAGCAAAATGGTTTCCAACTTCTCTTAAAAATAGTTTTCCTAGGTTTATCTCTTTTTTTAGCATAATGTTCTCCCGTTTCTCTTTTAAAAAAATCTAATTACTCTTAATCTCTTTGTATTTCTATACTTACAACTTTTCAAGTTATTCCTACAAAGCCTGATGGTAGGGCTTACCCAATGAGCTTGGGAAGGCCATGGCTTGCTAAGCGAAGGAACTTTCTTGAAGTTGGGTTTATCTTTCCACCATTAGAGAATTTCGAATGGTTATCTCTAGTCATGGTCACTCTAAAAAAAGGGAGGAAAATGGCATGTTTGTGTGGATTCCCTCCCCCTTGAATATACAGGTATAAAGAGGGATTATTATCCTTTACTCTTTTAGGATGAATTTTTGGATCATGTTGTAGGTCATGAATTATATTGAGTGTGCGATGGCTACTTTGGAAATTTTCAAGTTAGGATCCATGTTGACGATTTAAGAAATGCATGTTACACCTTGGGGGTGTATTCCTATAGGTTCATGCCATTTGGCTTGACTAATGTAATCAACATTTCAATGATTCATGAGTCAAGTATTTGTCCTACTTGGGAAAGTTTATTAGGGTTTTTCTAGATTATTTTTACACCCGTTTAGGGTAAAGTAGAAGTTCAAAAAAAACACTAATCTTTAGTAAGATGTAGGTTCCGAGACATGCCAAAGAGTACTAACTAAAGATCTTTTACTCTCACACCATGGCCAATATACCTCTAAGACAAGCATGGGGATCTACTAGGAGGGAAAAGATGTGACAATAAAAATTAATATCTTTAATTTTTAACTTTTGTATATATTTTGGTGATTTTACAAGGACAATAAAGTGGAAGCTTGTAGATTGTGTCACCCACATTAGAATGGCATGTGGTGGTTTTTGACAGCTATCCCAACATGGCTTTTGCATTTTAGTATTCTATATTTCCTAAGGTTTTATTTCATGTGCCGATGTGCACATTTTAAATACCATAAGTATGCTTTATAGATACTTTGGTATAGTTGTTTACTCTAGTGATATGGAAATAAAAGTGGACCTTATGCCTACATATCTTAGTAACTCTATTAAGCTTGTGGATGACATGTGGAGAGCATTTGGAAGAGTGTGGAAGGATGCATATAGAGAATAATACTTCCAGAAGTTCTATGTGAATCCTACTTTCGACATGTGTACATGAGGGGCTTTTATGTGGGACTCAAATTGGGGTTAGATCTTATTCCACAAGTAAAGGATCGTTTGGTTAAATAATTCAAGGAGATGCATGTCAAAAGTAGCCAAGAAGGACAATTGATAGCAACATACAACCTTATGTCACAGAGGGATGAAGATTCCTATTTTTATAATTTATAACAAGATGAGAGACGGTGATTCTCCATCTATAAAAGGAGCCCTCCTCTCCCTTTCAATGAAAGGAATGAGAAAGCCTCCCCATTTGTTCATTCTTATGTCTTTGCCATTTCAACCTTACATTTTAGCTCTGTCACTTAGTTTTGCTTCTTTTATTTTCTCCCAAATCTAGCAATTTTCTCTTGTGCTTTAGCATCAGACATCCATGCCTTGTCCTATTCTCTTTTTAATGAATCAAAATAAGGAAGATATCGGAGTTGTTGATTCTAAAAAAACTAGTGATGTCATAAGATCTCCCTTGTCTTATTACTATCCTTCTTTCAAGACATTAATGGTTTTAGTAGTAGTGAGCATGTGGAAAGATATCAAGAAGTCTACTAGGGACAATGGGATATCTTTGCTCTTGCATCTCTTAAAAAAATGTCTAATTTCTCTTAATCTCTTTGTGGAATTGTCATTCTCGTTGCATCTATTTGATCTTTAACACCTTTCTATCTTCTCTCCTCTAAGATGTTTTGTTGAAATCACCCAATTTGCCCAGATTAGCTATACCAACACTCATTCTATGTCTCTGTTCATATAATCTTGAATCGAAAGACTTTCTTCTAACAAAAAAACGTCCTCTTATTTAGAGGGGTGAGATTAGCTGAAATCCTTATTTCTCTCGATTCTTTCATATGTTCTTTTATGAATTATAATCTCACATTTGATGTTTTTATCTTCATCTTACTTGTGAGAGTGTAGTGTAGCATCATATGTGGGTGTACTTCTAACTTCAAGAAGTGACCAAAGTGAAATGTCTAACTTTGTTTCACAAGACCTATATACATAAAGAGAGCTTGAAGTAAATTATTCTATGATTTTGATCAATGTAATGTTGAGAACAATATGGTCATGACTTATTAAATGTCTTATATATAAATGCAATGAGAAGACTTTAGGTACACTAACTTTGTTTCAACTCCATTTTGCCTTAGAATACCTGGATCCCAATAAAAATCTAGGGTGGTTTATAGAAAATGATTCATGTCATGATTCACAAGAATAATAGCACACTAATTTCTTAATTTGGACAAAGTAATTAGCACAAAATGAAATGAGCTTGGTATAACATTATTTTATAGGCTCATAAAGAGCATATAGATCCACAAATTTCCCTCCATAGAATCTCCACAGATCATTGCATCTCTTGCTGATTCTCTCAATCACATTGTGAAAGGATTTTTTGATGGTTATCACCCTTCGTTGGACTATAAATTGGGGGTGCAGCAAAACATAGGCACCAAAGGTGTGTCCTTAGCTCCATGAAAGTTGGAAGAGATGCTTGGACTGGGGAGTGTGTGTGCATCAAAACATAGGTACCAAAGGTGTGCCCTTAGCTCCATGGAAGTTGGAAGAGATGCTTGAAGTATGCCTGATACGTGATGATCATGGCGGCATCTCAATTGGAGGTTAAACGGCATAGGTATGCATAGCCTTTACATTGTTAAACGGCATCTCGATTGGAGGTTAAACGGCATAGGTATGCATAGCCTTTACATTGTTGTACGGCATGGGAACAAACTCTTAGATGGTGTACGTGAGGAGGTACTAATCTTGATTAATGGATGGATTATGAGGGAATTAGTATGTGGGTACATGGAAGGGGTGGAGTGCATAGGGAGAAGAACTGGGTGGGATTAGTATGTGGGTACATGGAAGGGGTGGAGTGCACAGTGAGAAGAACAGAAGTACACGGGCGCTGAGCGCAACGTCCACTTAGGTTCAAACCCCCATGCTCTCAATTTAATGTCAAACACCCATCCTCAATTTGACGTGGTTCAAACACACATAGGGTTTCTTTCCATATGAATTTTCAGTTCCTGTTGGATTTGTTTTTGTAGAAACCAGAGCTTCCAGCCCTAAGCAGCTATGAATTTAGGGAAGAAAAAGGAGCCATTATACCACCTCAATCAACAAGGCAACTTCACACTTCAAAAAAAAAAAAACTCCCGTTTCGCCACCTTGCAACCATTTAATCACTAGTGACGACAGGCACATTTAATTTTTCATCAATTAATCATGATTAACACTAAGAAGATACACCTCCTAAGATATTGTTCTCATGGCAAATTGTTAAGATACCATATCTTACTCATGTGGAATCCAATTTTGAGATCGACTACTCTTTATGCATTTCTTGCTCAATTAGAATTCTTGACTGAACCTTAAAACCTGCATATACGTTTCTCACAAGTCCTCTAAAGGCATTAAACCTTTAACATAACAAAATCTTCTCACACATCCCACCCTCCTCCAACCACCAAGAGTCTAGGTGCACTACATTGAGGCTCCAATGCATGTGAAAGCCTTACATCTTTCCTCTTTCACCATACTTGCATCTGTCCCCCCTCCCGGCTTCCCCCAGTTAACATCATTCACTCACAAGCTCTTCGTAGTGCATTTTTCATGGAAACCATGTCCACTCGGTACCTTCCCGTTGTAACCAGCAGATGAAAAGAGACTACCTGGCACCAAACTACATCATGCATGTGATCAGTGCTTTAATCACAAGCATCAATTCCATGCTCAAGACATACCTTTTACCCTCATTGTTAGGAAGATAAACATTATTATTATCACCATTCAAGAACACATAATATAGCACCACCAAGGTATAAACATGACCATAAACATCATCAAAGCTGAACCCTAAATCTACATCAGAGAATCCTCTTGGGCATCATGTGACCACACAAATACTTCATACCCAAGCCTCTTTCAATGTCTCCATTTTCTTGCTCATCAACTTCATCATGTACCTACTTGTCAAAACAATTAGAGCTTTGTAAAGCCCTCTAATCAGCAGATATAACTGCAAAATTATTAATGCATCATCTAGAATGTAAAGCATGTAGTGGAGATGACTTCCTCAACATCCTATTGGCTCTTCCTGAGCCTTGGTAAGGGATCCTCCAAAACATCACAAAGCTTTACCCTAGGCTCCTTATTAACCTAGCTATTGATCCAAACACTTGCATCCATACATGGCCCAAGAGAAGCACGCACTTGTATCCCTTCCAAGCATGGTTTACTATCCATCATGCATGAGGGATCCCATTCGGTTCTCTATTTCCAAAGCTATCTTCTCTAGCAGCAATTCACAAGGTATATCCTACCCTAGTCCTGCACGAGACACTGCCAAGCATGGTCTCACCACTTGTGTTGCATGATTCTAACACTAGACCAACTAGATCCAACTTTAAAGTAAAGCACGCATCTATTGTCTCCTCTTCTGACCCTACGACACATGCACCTTGGCCCACAAGACAATCATCAACCATATACTCTCATCACATAAAGCCGAGGAAAACATGACGTCACTGCTGCCCTAGCATCAACATACACATGCTCATAAACGCTGTTAGAACCTAGTGGGGCTTTTACCATGAACACAGAGTTCTAAAATCATTCAATACTTCATCCAATTCAACATCATCAAGAAAAGACTCCACTATAGAGGCTACACCCACTTCTGTTGGTGCATCAAGAGCATGTGGATGCATGACACATAAATGGATACCTTGTTCACTCGACTCTACATGTTTAAAGAAATCAAGTCCCAATAAGTCCAACTCCGGCAAAAGGGTTTTACAATGACAAACACCCTTGTGTGGGCATATTATTCCATCACATGAGCATCTTGCCCAATATCCCACAATCCACCCCAGAGACTCCTCATTGCTCCACATTCCCTCTGCATTGGCATCCTTGTGTGCATCCTGCAGAACATCCTTCTTTATTAACCACGTTGAGCTAACCTCCTTGAGCTGCCTTCCATTTTTGAAGTAGATCAATCACCATAGAGCTTTATTTCCTCCTTAAGGCCTACCTTCTTGCAATCCATCGCACCTCTTTCTTCATGGTATATGCTACTACATCATCATAGCACCTGACCACCTCCTTCGCTATCCTTTCTTGCAGCTTAGAGTTTAAAGCTCTCACAAAATAAAACTACTCTATGAAAGTAAAAGAGCTATCCAAAGAACTGGGATACCATCCAATAGACATCAAATAGACTCAAAACGGAGTTCCTGGTTGTCCTCAAATGAATGTGAGAGAAGAGAGAGGCGGGGGGTGGTGGTGGTGGTTTTGTGGGTTGGGGTTACTTCTACTTCCAAGATTGATGTTTGCCACATAAGATAGTTTAACCAGCGGGCTTTAGCCCAAGTGATAACGTTAGCTTCGGCCTGCAGATGAATACAGGTCCAAGCACCTACCTATATTTAAATCTCTCAAAAGAAATTGCCTTGGCCTGCCGACATGCAAACCCTGGCACATACATTGAATTAATCTCGAAGAAAAAAGAATACTTTCTTCACTACCATGGCAAGAAAAAATATCATGCATACTCTAGCAGTGACAAATGAAGATAACAGAATTCAATGCAAAACGGACGTATTAAAATCACACGTACTTATGTACCACCAACTAGCCATGTCGGATTGCTAAGAATTATCGTTGAACAAAACTGCTTTTCTTAGTCCGAACAAAAAGTAGCACCTTAAAACCCTGAATTCTTTCACTATGATAGAATAGTGTGATACATACCATGTAATAACAATCGGCCATGAAGTCCTGATAAATAATACACATACATATCAAGCATGAATAAGGGCTCCTCTTTTTACAGATTATTGCAATGTCCAAGGCAGTGCAACCACATTGTGTCATCGATGTAACCCACGTCCGTTCTCACTCTCAGTTGTGCTGCAATGATTGCAGTAGCAGCACCGCAGTTTAGAAGAACAAGGAAGTTAAACGCTGGCTGATTGTTTATTTGGATTCACTCAGAACCTAGTTTCGACCAATTACATGTTCAATAATTAGTCAGCAGCCAGCTCAACTAGATAATTGAGAAATTAGTTTATGCTTAGCCACAAGATCTTAATTTTCTTGCCAATAAGGTGATAACTCAAGTGGTGAAGGTGTTTGCCTAGGACCAAGAGGTCCTAGATTCAAAACCTCCCTTGGTGCTTCCTCAGTGGCATCGCCTACGGCCAGATAATTAAGCGCCTATGGGCGGTGAAAAATCAGTATAACTATGGGAGGATCTTGGGTCGTGTCGAGGGGGGGGGGGGATGGGGGCTTTTTGGAAGGGGAAGATCTTAATTTCCCTCAAGCCACTACATAGGGGCTCACCTTCATAGTCAGAAGAACAAGCTGGCTCACTGGCACCCACTGTGGGGCGATGACTACTTTTCCTGTTACCACGCCTCCAGATGCACCCCTTGTCGCAAGGCCTCTGTCAAAATTGACGAAGCTCTGAAAACTTGCAAAACACAGCTGTATCAGCTAGTGCACAAAGACCCATTAAAGCACTCCAAAAAGATTTGTAAAATGAATTACCTGCTCATCACCCGAGTTTTGCCCTTCAAGCACATGCTATGGAGCACCACAAATCGAGCACTTAGCAAATTAGTCTGAAGTTTCTTCATGAGAAGTAGGCAGGTAAGCAGTTCATGAAGCTGGGATTAAGAAAGCATGACCATCATCTTGTACCATATATGAACCAATGAAACTTCCAAATGTTACTTATGACCTAGCGTAAACGCACATGAATTGTACTGTACAGTTGCATATCATCAGTTGTGGCTGATCTCGAGGCATCGTTGTCTATGATCTTCAACATCTGTAAAGTGGTGTATACCTGTGGAGAGGCCCAAGTTACTTGCAAACGAGCACAAAATTTTTAAGGAACCTACCATTGCAACTAGATGGTGCAAGGACAGTACTCACTTAATCGAGGGGAGATTAGTGTTAATACAACTTAAGACAACAAAATCAAAACCTTGTCAAGAGCAGGGATGCAAAGAATGATGCAGGGCATTATGCAAGCCTTTCAATACTTAGTTTTTAACATCAAAATTAAGAACAAAGATCAAGCTGCACTTAATGGGAAAAAAACCATGGCGTGTTTCTAAAATGTACCGTTTCCAACCATTTAGAACGATAGCGCTCCTCGGTGGCAGTTAATCTACACCCGGCAGTGCCTACCTCAAATTCATGCATGCCTGCCGATCCGAACTTTTAAAATCAAACATAAGGATCAATATACACTTGAAGGCAATCACTTGCAAGTAATACTTTTGTCTGTATAGCATTTGCATTCCTGGCTTCACTGCAATTTTTTTAAATTTAAAAAAAAGTAAGATGTCTCACCACAAGTTGCAAAGAAACTTGTTCACGTGTGTAGCCATTACAAAAAGCCTGAACCGTTGCAGTAACAAAACCATGCAGGGCCAATCCCGCTGGCCTCCCCAGGTTTCGGACACAGACCTGCAACTCCTCGAAGGGTTATTTCACCTCCCAGCAATCAGCAAAAATCAAAGTACAACAACACTCCTGAATCCATAACCACCTTTCCCCTCCTAGGTGCGCACTGTTTAAAATGGCATTGGCCAAGAGAGAAAGAAAGTAAGAAAGTGATATTAACATCTTCAAAATTCCCAAAGGGTCTATGAGACCAAAATGATGTGTACATAGTGTCCATGAAATCTCATCATGGATGAAATAAGAAAAAGCAACAGTACACTAAAACTGAAAACTGAAAGCTAAGATCTCAGACTCTTAAGATTATACAAGATGAAAAATCTGGATCCTACTATGCCAGGTATAGGGTACAATAAGTGAAGGGATGTGGGAGAGCTGAATAAAAACAGTCAACCAACCCTATATGCCAGGCAAGGGCCCATCTAGGATGTCCATCATGGGTGATACAAGGAGGCTAGAGATGTCGAGAGTCTGCTATGAGGATGAGGCTGCTCGATGGCGGGCAAAGATCTCCTGAATCTGGGGTTGATGAGCTAGGGGTGGTCGGGGTCCGACGGGACGAGGCCGTCTAGCTCTCTGGAGTGTGCGTGCCCAGTTTGATGCGACTCCCATGGGCCTGCTGCGAGGAAGCATTGTGGTATAGGCTCCCATATCCACTGTGATGGGCTCTGGTGCCTCCCTATCCACCCCTCTAGGCTGGAAAAAACTGGCGATGGTATGCTGAGTGGAGGGCTGTTGGGGGCGAGGATCTCTATGTAGTGACTCTCTGTGTCGGCTGAGCTCCAGTAGGAAGAGTCCAAGGCACCTCTGATCTGGGTGCTCCATGATCCGGGATAAGGGTCCAAATCCCTCTCTGAATAGGCATTGAAATCTCCCTCTGATCTCATAGTAGACTGGGTTCTGGCAAACATGGTGCTCCTCTGACTCAACCCCTGTCTGCCAGAATCTATATGTCCTCTCCTCTTTGGGTATCCACTTAGCTCTGCCAGTCTCTACCTTTAGTATACGGGATAATACCCTAAGCTGGCCAATGGCTATCCTCATAGCATGGGACATGAAAGCATCGAGATAACTTGGTCTCTATATGAAATCATCTGCTATGAGTCTCAAGAAATGATCTATGTAGATAACTTTATTTGGCAGCACTTTATCCGTGATAGCATCACGATTTGAGGTCGCTCTATGTGCTGCCAATCTGCTGGGGATAAATGTGGTGCCCATACATAAGTGCCGGGGTGACTAAGGTGTCAAAAAGCCAACACTTCGTCCTCGGCTCCTGAAAATGCGCCTAGAAACACTGCCTCTCCAATAAGGCTAGAGTTGCATATCCTCTAGTGAGTCTATCCTCCGTTGTCTGCCTCATAGAGAAGTGTAGACTAGTGAAGGTAGCTCCGAGATAGACATATCAATGCACCACTGTTACTTGCACTGAAGTTGATCGTGGTAACGCACAACAGGGCCCTCTTTATACCTTTCTGGTGAGATCTTTAGCATCCACTTCACGTAGTAAAGAGAGAAGAGACTAGAAGTGAAGTAGACGACACAGTATTGGGTCCCCATTCACCCACTGAAGGGCCCCCTTGCAAGCAAGAGTATTTTCTTATATTAATTCTTTGGAGAATGCTATACAATGCTTGAGAACAAGCGATATGACTGCCCAACGCAAGGACGAGGAACACCGTACATCGGCTCAGTATCCACCCATCCGAGGCACTGCAGAAGACTCTTCGGGCCACTTATGCAAGTCCAGATAGCTATAGGACTGCACATATGCTGGCTGAATGTTGAAGAGGAGCTTCATTGAAAGCCTAGGGATGATAGGATGCTATTTGCTGAATGTTTTGCTGAATTACTGAATGATTTAAGAGGGACTGAAGCAATTGCTTATATATGTCCTCGTGCTGCTGGTCGGTCCATCCAGAGGCAGTCCGCCTGTTTTAATTGGACAAAAATGCTGTTTTACAGCATTAAATGCTGCGTTAACATCTTATTGCTGTTTTTTGTCCTAGCCGACCCCTTGCCTATTGGCCGACCTGCTGTTGCTTGTTTTGATGCTGGACGTCAGGTGCTCTAGGCCCCCCATGGCTGGCCGACTGTAGGTAGGGGCAGAAGTAGGTAGCCGACTGGCTGCCTAGGCCCCTCCAAGGCCTTGATGTTGCCCTTTGTGGGCTGCCATGCTTATGGGATGGCCTTTGGGCTGTCCCATAGAGCAACTATGCATCTATATGCTTGCTAATGCATGAACTAAGCTATGGCTAACTGCTACATGCACTACTCTGATGAATTCTCCAAGTGGGTTAAGAGGACTAACTCCAGACTGACCTCTATGGCTCGGAGACTGACCTACGTAGCTCATGCCTGATTGCCCCTAGAATGAGAGCTCACTGTAACACGCGGAAGCTCTGGGAGTCTTCTTTCAACCCTAAACACCACTTAGAACATGCTGATGCAAAAATGCAAATAGAAGATAGATTAGAGAGAGAGAGAGAGCTGGAAATTCAGTATAATCGTATGGTACAAAAAGGTACCCTAAATCTACAGCCATAGGCTGCCTTCATAAAAGGTGGAAAACACCCAAAATACTCCTAGTGCTGGACCCACTCCCTAGTAGAGTGAATGAATGAATCAATGAGCACAGTTGCCTATTACTAGGCCCTTGGACAAAAGGAGAACTGGCCGACCAGCAGTCGGGACAAAATCTCATAAAGCTTGATGCGCCTGCAGACGCCTCTCATCTGGTTCAGCCGACAGTCCTTCTTGCAGCCAACAATACCCTCCTTGCAGCCGACAGGATCCAAGTCCTTCTCCAAGTCCACACAAGCCAAAACAGCACTTTATGCTCCAACTTCTGGTTCTTATCATCTTTTTCTGGCTGCCCCTTTTGGACTAGCGTCAAGATATGTCCATGGGCAAACATGCACATGACATCCCCCTCTGCTAAACTTGATGGCAGGATTCCAACCTGTTCTTGGATGACTGTCATCATCCCACTCTGTTCCCTTAGTCCCTCTATCATCCATCCGTCTCTGGCAACCCTTTTCACTTAAAACCCGGCCCGATCTCCAAAACCACTCTAACTCTGAATAATATCTATGCATCTGTTCCATCCAGTCCCCAATCCGTTCCTGCCCTGGCTCTGAACACTGTCTTAGTCTTCATTCCTGAGAAATGAGTCTGGCACTCTCACATCACCCCTTGGAGGATAATCCTCCCTTGGGACCGTTGCCCGAGAACCTATCTGGCTCACAGGACTGCCATCCCCTCTGGCGTTGTGGAACACCACCAACAAACCTCCTGGGAGCTCTTCTCGATCTTGTGTTCCTTGCCTTGGGCTTCGTATCCGTGCACTTTCCTGTACCTTGGACCTGTACACCATCAAATGGGACTGAAACAGTGTTTAGCCTTGCTGAGCTGATGCTCTGATACCAATGTAACACGCAGAAGCTCCGGGAGTCTTCTTTCAGCCCTAAACACCACGTAGAACATGCTGATGCAAAAACGCAAACAGAAGAGAGAGTAGAGAGAGAGAGAGACAGCTGGAAATTCAGTATAATCATATGGTACAAAAAGGTACCCTAAATCTACAGCCATAGGCTGCCTTCATAAAAGGTGGAAAACACCCAAAATACTCCTTCATAAATCTACTATAACATGCGGAAGCTTCGGGGGAGATCGGTAACTTCAATGCTCAGAAATCAACACACTTTTCGCGACGGAATTAAGGCACAAAACTAAATGAAGATGTGCAGAAAATAGAGAGAGAGAGGGGGGGAGAGGAGAGGACACGATATTGGGTCCCAATACCCTCTGTAGGGTCCCCCACCACGAATAGTGTATTTGCTTTATTAAATGATGTAAATCTGAAAGAAAATACAGGAAAACTTGGTAAAAGCTACGCTTTTCTTCATGGCTGGCTGGGCATCAGGCGCATGCTTCAACAAGGACTAGGCACTGTTTTGCAAGCAACTTGGGGGCTGGGCAGCCTGTATGGGCTGCCCCATACTTGGCCTACAGCCATAAAAGGCTGCATATCTTGTATGTTTTCCCCTAGCCTGCCCCTATGGCTGTCCTACAGCCCCTCCATGGCTGGTGGGTTCATCAGCCAGGGCCTTCTTGGCCCTCATGGGGGTGGTTTTACACTATCCCCATGCCCACACAAGACTTGAGGTAGCCCTATGGGCTGGCCCCTTTTCCTAAAAGCAAACCCTAACTACCTACACAATGATCTGGCATCTAGTATCATACCAGATACACATAATCATAGTCATTATTCCAGAGGGAGACTCACAACGCGGACTGGCACTGTTTCATGTGCAAGACAATGCACACCTGACCTTGGACTCATGTGCAGGACAATGCACACCTGACCTCGTACGACTGGGATGGATCCCTGGCTAACTCGTCCCAGACTGAGCTCACATGGAACCAGTTTACCATCCCATGTCCTACACCTTCTGTACAGATATGTCGACGTGGCATCCAAGTGCGGGATGCACGTGACATCTCCTTTTGCTTAACTTGATGGAAGCTGCATAGCCTCCAACTATTCCGTCAATAACGCCGGATAATCTTCGAAAAACTCTTTGTCAAGCCATACGGATTCGTGGGTCCCTCGGTCCTGAAACTTCATGAGGAACTGTCTTTGCCTTCGGCCGGAGCCATGCTTGAAACGGTGCAGAAGGATCTGTTCTGGAACCATAACTTCTGCTTCATCAATAATATATGGTTCCCCTTCGTCTTTGACTTCTGAAGGGATTGGACCTGCATATGGCTTTAACCAATAGATGTGAAATACATCGTGCATAGTCCAACTTGGAGGTAGCTTTAATTGCATGGAAACCTCATTGATCTTCTTCTGGATGGGAAAAGGTCCGAAGCTCCTGAAAGACAACTTTGGGCATCGCTTGTCCACCTGCTTCAACCTTTGCTTCATAATCCGAAGATAAACCCAATCCCCTTCCGAAAACTTCATATCCCTTCGGTCTTTATTGGCCTATCGAGTGTAGGCCTCTTGCGCTTTAGCCAACCTGTCTTTTACTGACTCTAAAATCTCCTGGTAAGACTCCATCACTCTCTTCGCTTCAGGTACTGAAGACGAGGTTCTGGTCAACAACGACAGGAAAGGTCTTTTAAACGCTGCCTCATATGGAGTCCTGCCAATAGTTGAAGAAAAAGAATCATTCAAAACAGCTTGAACTAAAGGCAAATAAGATTCCCACTTACCTTGCTGATCGTGGACATAACACTTCAGCACATCAAAGGCCAACTGGTTGTATATCTCTGTCTAGCCGTTCGTCTGTGGGTGGAATGCACTGGAAAAATTCAATTTAGTACCAAAGTTATCAAACAATGCCCTCCAAAAATGACTGGTAAACTTGGCATCTCGGTCTGACACTATGGTCCTAGGAATTCCGCCAATCGGGTACCAATGCCGAATGAACAACTGGTCAACATCCTCGGCGGTCACATTGGCCCTGCAAGGAATAAGCATAACAAATTTGCTAAATCTATCAACAATAGTTAAGCACTGCGTATTACGCTTACCCGGACTGGGAGGCAGATTCGTGACAAAGTCCATTGAAATATCTTGGAAAGGACCCTCAGGAATTGGCAAGGACTGTAATAACCCTGTCTTCTTTCCACGAGGAGCTTTCACCTTTTGACAAATATCACAGCGTTGTACATATGTAAACACATCTCACCTCATCTTTGGCCAATAATATTGCCGTTCCAATTTCTCCAGAGTCGAATTCATGCCGCTATGGCGTCATGGAGAAGAGTGGAGAGGAGCTGCCCTGAACGACTTCATGACACAGTCGGCCTTTGTAGAAAAGCCAACCATCACGTATCAAAAGTGGCATGGTCCTGTGGCATCCAATGCTTGTTTCCACTGTGTACCGAATTCCTCGGAATCCGCGTACGTGTGCTTCATGTCATCTAGTCCTGTACCAACAAGATCGAGTCTAGTGGTCTGAATTGAAGTCACTTATCCCTTCTTGCTCAAAGCATCGGCCACTGGATTGGCCTTTCCTGGAAGATACTCAATCATACCACTGAATTGCTCGAATATCTAGCTCCAGCAGTGTTGTCGGTCACTCCACTGTGCACTTGGCATTGTCTGAATCCAGCGTAATGCCTGATGGTCAGTGCGAACCTCAAAGTCATGGCCATAAAGAAAATGTTTCCAATGTTTCAAGACTTGTATAATTGCTAGGAGTTCACGATCATAGACTGAGTAACTTTTCTCTGCGGGCAGTAACTTACGAGACATGTAAGCTACTGGATGACCATATTGTTGTAACACACTGCCGATTGCGATGTTACTCACATCGGTGATCACCTGAAATGGATCGTCCCACAAGGCAAGTGCTAAACAAGGCGCTTCTGACAAAGCCACCTTGAGGTTCTTGAATGTCTTCAACGCTCGTGGAGTCATTCGAATCTTTTGCCTTCTTGTCTTCACACCTTCTAGCAGATCGGTGAGATCCACCGAGAGATCAGAAAACTTGTCTATGTGGGTGGAGTATGCCTGGCATATACCTGTTAGAATACGCAACAGAGATGATGACCAGGTCTGGGAACACGAGCAAAACGCAATGAATAACAGTACGAGAGAGAGTGGTAGAGGCGTGTAACTCTGCTCTATATACACAAGAAGATCCCGGGAATAATACAATAGTGACAAGGGGACTGGGGGCCATTTTATATGGCCCCCCAACAACAGTCGGCCTGCTGTAGGGCAGCCGACAAGGCCTGAAGGACTCCACGACCAGCAGCAGCACCAGTCGGCCAGCTGAGCATTATCGGCCAACAACTATGAGGTCCACGACCAGTCATACACAGTCGGCCACCTCCAGCAAGTAGACTAATGCAAGCAGCTGCAGTCGGCTACAGACGAGGACATCCTGCCACCTCAGGGCTGCCTCCCAAGCCACTAAAAAATAGAGAAAAAAGGAGGAAAAATACAGAGAGTGGGAAAAAATGAGAAAACACCTCATAAGGGTGGGCACACCCACAACACAGGCCCTGGTGTATATGTATAGACAGGAGATGACTTCTAACACCCCCTCTCAGCTCCTGGCTATGAAACTGTCACGTGCATCCCGCACTTGGATGCCACGTAGACATTTCTGTACAGAAGGTGCAGGACCTGGGATGGTGAATTGGTCCCATGTGAGTCCAGTCCGGGACGAGTCAACCAGGGATCCATCTCAGTCGTCCGAGGTCAGGTGTGCATTGTCCTGTACACGAGTCCAAGGTCAGGTGTGCACTGTCCTGCACATGAAACAATGCCAGTCCGTGCTGTGAGTCTCCCTCTAGAATGATGTCAGTGGTTCTGTGTATCTGGTATGGTACCGGATGCCAGATTACTGAGTAGATAGTGGTTAGGACAAGGGGCCAGCCCATAGGGCTACCCCGGATCTTAGTGTGGGCATGGAAATGGTGTAGAACCACTCCCATGAGGGCCAGGAAGGCCCAGGCTCAACCCACCAGCCATGGAGGGCCTGTAGGACAACCCTAGGGCAAAGATAAGGCAATTTCCAGGAGTTTATAGCCTTTATATGGCTGTAGGGCATGTATGGGGCAGCCCATACAGGCTGCCCAGCCCTTGGATTGTGGGCAAAAGCTGTGCCCAGCCCTTTAGAATCAGGCGCATCACTTTCAGCCTGTTAGGGAAAAAAGGCAGCATTTTTTGGGATTTATTTCAGCATTTATTGCTAAATTTCTGGTCGTGGGAGTAATTGATGCTGGCCAATTGCTCATGGTTGGGTAGTATAAATAGTGGAGGCCACAATCCCAATTGATCATCTCATTATTCACCAAGAGCTCAAGCAAATCAAGGGCTAGACAAGCCAAGGGAATTGCTAAGCAAAGGGGTGGAGAACTGAAGGTCAAGGGCAAGGATTTTCCAGCCAAGAAAAGGTCCAAGATTGCTGTATTTTCTTTCAGATTTCTCATCATTCTAATAAAGCAAATACACCATCTGTGGTGGGGGCCCTACAGGAGTAATTGGGACGCAATACTGTGTCCTCTCCACCTCTCCCTCTCTCTCTCTATTTTCTGCACTTCTCCTTTCAGTTTGTGCGTTAATTTCCGTCGCGAAAAGAGTGCTGAATTCTGAGTATTGAAGTTACCGATTCTTCTCCGAAGCTTCCGCGTATTACAGTGGTATCAGAGCCTACTTCAAGTACAAAGATTCAGCAAAGAAAGCAAAATTTTTTCTCGCTCGTGTGGTTGGTTTTTAGACGCCGGTGGACTACCCCTTTCGGAGTGACTCCTGTCCCTCGTTAGCCTCCGGAAGTCTCCCACACACATAGTGGATGGTCAGATTGCGCTCCAGAAAGGAATTGCATTTTCCTGCTATGGCGAGCTTCAACGACGAGAGAGACCAAGAACCATGGGCACCAGGCAGCCCAGCTAGGGCACCAGGCTTGAGTGTCACAGACATGTTCCAGCAGATGATGCGAGCAATCGCAGAACAGACAGCCAAGTTGGATGAGCAGAAGGTGCAGATCTTGGCTCTGGAGGAGCGTACCCGCTCTCCAGCGTCGCATTTTCCATCTCCTCCTCCCTCTCCTTCCATACCCCAGATACCAGATCCTCGACACATGGACCGTCTCGCGGGGTCACAACCGCAGCCAAGCTCCTTGCTTGAGTTGCAGATGCGTGCATTGGAGATCCGACAAAGAGAAGACGACGCCATGCGACGAGTGGAACACAAGCGTTACCTCAGAGCTTTGGACGCCAGATTGACACCGGCGGCGCTCTCGAATCATTTTCCCGAGAAAATGAACTTTAGTAAGTATAATGGTAAACTCGATCCCACAACTCTTTATTCATGGTTACATCAATTCAAAGCTTACTTTGCCGCAGTTAGGAAAACAGATACTCACAGAGTGATCTTAGCCAGTTGGTACTTGGAAGGTGAGGCCATTCCTTGGTGGACTCAGTGGGCTCATGCCCACACCAGAGCAGGTATGGCAGCTTATGTGTGGGACGAGTTCGTCCGCGACCTTAAGCAGCAGTTTCTACCGCCCCACTACCTTGAGCGACTCGAAGACGAGTTCAGGGAAGTGCGTCAGAACACGCAACCAGTCCTTCAGTTTGCCAATAAAATTTTGACTTTATGTCTGCAATTAGGCTTATGTGATACGGACAAGATAGGGCAGTTTTTGTATGGCCTGGACACGCAAATCCAATGGGAGGTGCGTATGTTTAGACCAGCCACCTTTGAGGACGCACTCTCGCTTGCGCAGAGTGCAGAAATGAAACATAATGGTGGCAAGCCCAAGACTTCCCAACCGGCTTCTCCCAAGGCTAACGCCTCGGGAGGGAAAAGCCAGAACCAGACGGGGTCAGAGCCCGGGAGCCTCTGTGGCTCCAAAACTCGAACAATGCATCTAAGCTTACTCCAGACCAGCAAGCGGAGGCAAGCAAGACATGTGGCAAGTTAAGTGATGAGAAACTTTCTCAGTACAAGAAGGAGGGTAGATGTTTCTTTTGTCATACAGAAGGACATACTTCTCGGGATTGTCCTAAGAAGCCTCCAAAGCCCGCCCCCGCCGCCTCCACAGCTTCCATGGTGAGCTCAGCTCCCACACAGCATAGTAGCAGGGGAACCCCGTTTCCCCCCATTGGGAACGGTGGAACGCGTTTCCCCATGGCCTGAACGAACGGAACGATGGAAACGGGATGAGGAACGTTGAGGTGGTGAAACGTACGTGGAACGCCAGGGAACGACTGTGGAACAGGAGATGGTACGCTGGGCTGCCGTTCCCCCACGTGGGAACGATGACGTGGATTTTTATAAAAAAAAGTAGAAGCCCGTACGCCTTTCGCCGTCGCTTTTCGGAAGTTCACACCCGTACGCCTTTCGCCCGTCGCTTTTCGAAAGTTCATGCCTGTACTGTAGTCGTCGTCGGCCGACCTACAAGTCAACTACAGCCTGCCCGTGACCTGTGGGCCGTGGCCGTGTAGGCTGTACTGCTGTCCACTGCCCGTGTAGGCTGTACTGCTGTCCACTGCCCGTACTGTTCTGCCTCCCCGTACTGTTCTATACTAGGCACTACAGTCGCCCCAGCCAGGCCCCCAACCCTTGCCGTGTACATACTACAGTGCTAAGTGTACACACTAGTGACTACATTCTACTATAGTCTACATACTACATAGTACAAGTCCACAACAGACTACAGTAGTACACTCGTTGGGGTAAAGGCATTATGTCCACCCTTATAGTGTGTACAAGCCCATAAGTTAATAGTACATAGTACACTTAGTACTTTTAATGTACTAAGTGCACTATGTGTACTAGTGCAATATACATGTGTGATAGGGGAGTCACACACTCAATGCTTGAGTTGACTTATCCCCACAACTCTCTCTCTCTCTCTCTCTCTCTCTCCCTTCTTCTCTCTGTGTGTGTATGTCTCCCACATGAAAACCTAACCCTAATTCTCCCATTCAACTGGTATCAGAGCCCTGGTTTTAGGGTTTTGTTCTCAAGGGTGCAGAGCTGGAAATCGGCGTAGAAGAGCTGCAAAACGACCTCATGTGCTGTACGGACTCCTGTGTGCTGCTGTGCAGACCTGGTAGCCCTGGTTGCCTCGCTTCTTCAGCCAAGTCGTAGGCAACGTGACAGTTGCAGCAAGACGTCAGACTCCTGGCCACAAGGCGTCACACCACACGGCAGCAGCGCTCGCAGCAGGTGAGGCGCCAAAGCTAAACGCCGCCAGCAAGCAGGTCAACTAGGTATTGACGGGCAGAGCTACGCGTAGCAAACCACAAGGCAGCTGAGCTCGTGCGCTTGCATAAACGCGTTGGGCGTTACGGCTGGCTACTAGGCGGAGGCGGCGAAAACAGCAACGCGTTGGGCGGATAAAAGCAACGTGGTGAGGCAGGCGAGCGAGGAGGAAGAGCAACGGCGCTTCACCATCGCGCGCAGCCGAGGAGTCGGGCGCCGTGCGTCACCGACTCGATAACGTAAGCGTGCCCGCCCAGTCTAGCTTCGACGGTTCGCTAACGGACGAGGAGCAGACGGCGACGGTATTGACGGCTGCCATGCTGTGAAGTGTGTTGTGCGTAGCGTAGAGATCGAAGTGCGGGCGCCTCTGCAATCGGCTTCATCCCGTTGTTTTTCGTGCGCCTACCTCCAAGCGCCTGCATCTTAGGCGCCTACAGCAGCAGCAACCACGCTGCCCAACCAGGCAGCGCAGAGGGCTGCCCAGCCATCCGTGCATCAGCATCAGCATCAGCATCAGCATCAGCATCAGCATCAGCATCAGCATCAGCATCAGCATCAGCATCAGCATCAGCATCAGCATCAGCATCAGCCGTGCCCCCCTCCCCTCTCCTGCAACAACAAAATTCAATCTGCAAATCTCAGAGAAATTCAAAAATTAAGAGGTATTTGCTTCAATTCTTTGGGAATTTCTTATCAATTCAATCAATTGAGCAAGTACAAGTGCCAAAATTGCTCAAATTTTGAGCAAAATTGGCAAAATTGGGTGACATTGGTCACAATCAGGATCAATTTGCAGGAAATTGGATGTCAAAATTTGGGGCTTTTGATGTAATTGTGCAATTGGGCACTCATACATGCTGTATGATGTGAGAAATGGCACATTCGGGCAAAATTGCAGCAAATTGCAATGCAAATCAAGGGGCTTTTGTGCCGATTGGGTTGATTTGCATGCAGGCAATCGCATTTGATGCTTTGGGCAATGTGTTGATGCCTGTCAAGCACTCAATGTGCCTGTAAATCAAGGGGCTTTCATGTATTGGATGTATATGTGGCCAGGGGGAAGCATCGCGAAGACTCTGGATGCCTTCATGTGCGTTAATGTACCATGTATGATCAGAAATTGATCTTAAATCAAGGGGCTTTTCAAGATTTTATGCTTGTTGAGCTTGGCAAAGCAGCAGGCAAGACTTTTATGCTTTGAATCCTCAGAAATCAGCTTGCAGTCAAGGGGCTTTTGCCCAATTTCTGTTCGGGACTGTTGTATGCAGTGGTCGGGACTGTAAAAGTCTGATTTTCACTCATTTGGACAGCCAGGAGAGCATTTATTGCTACTGTTACCTGCTGGTACAGATTTGGTGCATCTTTGTGTAAGTTTTGGCATGGCTGTACATTGATTTGAGCGAGGAAAAGCTTCATTTTCAGTTGCTGTACTTGCCGGTACAGGTTTGGTACATCATTGGTGAGCACTTGGTACTGTTGTACAGTACTTTGGAAGGGCAACAGAGCACATTTAAGGTGCTGTCCTAAATCTGCAGCAACCAGATTTTGGTGATTTCATCACATACAGTGGGAGAAAAGTTGCATTCTTGCTTCCGCAGTGGGAGATAAAGTTTGGGGGAACAACTGTGAGCACTTTGTGTGCTTTTGGTGCAGTGTTTGCACATTTTGCAGGGAGTCAGGCATTGACAGGTTGCATATTGCTATGGCAACCACAGGTGAGAGCTCTTCATTGCTTCACATTAAGAAGCTTGAAGGCTCACATAACTATGATATTTGGCAAACCCAATGCTATAATGTGTTGCTCCAGAAGAAGCAGCACAAGCCTATCAAAGAAAGGGGCGTAATGCCCGCTTCTCTTACTGCTGAAGAGTGGGAAGATATGGATGAGCTAGCAAGATCCACCATCATGTTGTCTGTGTCAGACACTTTACTTTTTAGCATTCGTGAAGAGAAGACAGCTTGGGGAATGTGGCAGAGATTGGAGGACTTGTATGGCCAGCAAAGTGCCTCAAGCAAAGTGTATTGGTTGAAGAAACTCATAGGTCTTCAGATGAAGGAAGGGGCATCTATGGCAGCCCATCTAAATGAGTTTAATGGTATTGTCAGCCAAGTTATAAATCAAAAGTTGGCAATGGACGATGAGTTCAAAGCCACTTTTCTCTTATGCACTTTGCCAGAGAGTTGGGACACATTCAGGACAGCCACTAGCAATTCGAATGCTATGCTGTCATATGCAGATGTTGAGGGTGCTCTTCTTCACGAAGAGATGAACAGGAAGAACAATTCTGTTGGAAAGTCCAATGCAATGAATGCACGTGGGAGATCCCAGCAAAGGGGAAAAAGCCAAGAACGGGGAAGGAGCAAGTCCCGCTCCAAAAAGGACTTGGAATGCCATTATTGTGGCAAGAAGGGACACATAAAAAAGCAATGCTACAAATGGAAAAATGATCAAAAGGAAAAGGGAAAAGGTAAAGACAAAGACAAGATGAAGCCAAAGATGTAAAGCCAAAGGGCAAAAGTGGAGTTAAGATTGAAGAAGTCAATGTGTCACATGCAGGTGACAGTGAGGATGAAGTCCTATTCACGTCTTCACTTGATGCCCATTCACTTCTTGCAGGAGATGGTCATGGTATGCACTCATGGATCATTGATTCAGGTGCCTCCTTTCATGTCACAGGTTGCAGAGACTTGTTTGTCAGGTATACTGCTCGCAATGAAGGAGTAGTTTATTTGGGTGATAACCATGCATGCAAGATTCTTGGCAGAGGTGATGTGAGGCTTGTGTTTTCAAATGGCTCACAGCTTATGCTCCATGATGTCAGGCATGTGCCTGAGATCAAGAAGAACCTGCTTTCTACTGGACAGCTTGATGATGCTGATTATGTTACCACATTTGGTCGTGGAAAGTGGAAGATTAGTAAGGGCTCACTGGTTGTTGCCAGAGGCTCTAAGGTGGACACTCTTTACTTCATGCATGCAGGTGTTTGTCACCATGCTAATGTAAATGCAACCGAGCTGCCGGAAATCTCTATGTGGCATAGCCGGTTGGGACACATGAGTGTCAAAGGAATGGAGCAATTGTCTCGTTTGGGTTACTTGCCTTGTGATATGCAGCGGAAGTCTTTGTATTGGTTGATCCTGTCACACAAATGCTCACACCGTCTTCTGTATCCTGAGTTTCGTGAGTTTAGCAATCCATTTCATTACTTCAAACTTTAAAGAGATGAGAGAGAGAGATATGAGAACTGTACACCAGATTGGGTCCCGAATTACCCACTGAAGGGCCCCCTATCCCGATAACGAGATAGTATTTGCTTTATTACTTTAGAGAGAATGGCTTTGGACTGTAGATAAGCCAAACGCAAGATCTCGGAGGATCGGAGAGTGGCTGATCTGTACACTGCTGTAGAAACACCTCGATGACTTGATCTCGAGCCTATGCACTCTTCCCAAGGGCATGAGGAAGGGCTGCACACCTGAGGCTGAGAGAAGAAGAAGGTGGACTGTTCTACACACTGTTACAATGCTGAAAACACATATGAATGCTGTGTTACCTTCACCAGATGACTGCTGAATGTGTTGATGATGCATAGAAGGCTGGACACTGATGCAAACAACAGTTTCAGGGCTGGAAACTGCTGTAGACTGCTGATTCAGGGCTGGATACTACTGTGGACAGAAACGCAGGCCTGTAGGAGTGCTGATGGACTGAAACGCAGCAGTTTTGGGGCTGCTGGACAGAAGCTGCAGGGTACTGAGGCTGCTGGACAGAAAACGCAGAGGTCTTCTGCTGCTGGACAGAAAAACGCAGGTGTCTGGGGGCTGCAAACTGGCGTTGATCTATGCTGATCTGTGGGCTGAACTGTGGGCCTGAACTGATGCTGAATTCAGGGCTGAAAGAGGCTGAAGACAGGCACCTAGGGCTGGGCTGAAGCTATGGATCTCAAGGGGCTGGAGAAGAAAGCTTATGGGCACTAGGGCTGGATTAGTCTTGGGCTGAAAGCAAGAGAGAGGAGCAGGGTTGCATCCGTACGTACGTACGGATCGATCCGTACGTTTATTTTTAAAAAAAAACCCCTTTTTGACCTTCAACGTGCGAATTTGGCCTTATTTTGGAATTTCGCCTGTTTCGCCTCCAGTGCTCTGTTTCGCTTTGCTCTGCACACTGTGCACATTGCAACCAGGTAATTCACACGCTCTCTCGCTCATGGCCTTGGTCCCTCATGATGCATCTCTGTCTCGTACTGTACTCTCTCTCTCTCTCTCTCTCTCTCTCTCTCTCTCTGCCAATGTACTACATGATTAATCTCGTCTCTCTCTCACTCCCTCCCGAGTCCGGGGTCCCTCTCCCTCTCTCTCTCTCTCTCTCTTTCCTCCTTTGGAGTATGCTCTACGCTCTCCCTCTCTCTCTCTCTCTCTTTCTTCCTTTGGAGTATGTACTCTGCTCTAAGCTCTCTCTCTCTCTTTGTTTGTGTCACAGAGCTTCCAGGATCCAATATGCCGAAGCCATGCAACCCCTACTGGCAGGAGCACACGAATGTCATCCGTGTTATTAATACGCCGACCCAAGCTGGTTCTGGCACGCGTAGATGGCAGTGCAAGTATTGCAACTTCGAGCTCACGAGCACAATTTCTCGTGTCGTGATACACTTGACAGGTATTGGCACCACCGGCAATTGTGGTGGGTGCAAGCAGGTGCCGCAGGATATCAGAGACAAGCTCATTGCTGAGAATTCATCAACAGCAAAGGGTTCAAAGAAGGTAAGGGGCAGCCAGCACACTCAAGATGCACTTCATGATGCGCTTGTGGGGGAGATGGGTGATTCTTCCACACAGGATAGCCAGTCTACAAGGGGCAGAAAGAGGGCCCGTGTCATGCAGGAGGGTGATGAGGATGATGATGCACATGTGCTGAGACAGAGTACTTTGCCTTCACGTGTGTCATCTCTTTCGTGGGTGAAAGAGAGACAAAAAGTGGCTGAGATGGAGATTGCTTGCACTCTTGTGGAGTGCAACATCTCCTTCAATGTACTGAGGACTGATCAATGGAAGAGAATGGTGAGGGCCATAGCAGAGGTTGGCCACACAGACTCGTGGTCCGGGGTGGACTATAACAAAATGCGTACCACGATGCTTGAAGAGCAGAAAGCCTTGATAGACAAGGCATTGGTACCTGTCAAGGCAGGATGGCAATCTTTTGGGTGCACCATCATATCTGATGGCTGAAGTGATATGCGTAGACGACACATTATCAATATTTTGGTGTCCTCATGTCTTGGCACATACTTCTTGCGGGCTGTGGATGCAGGAAAGGCAGGAGAATCCATCAGTGCTGAGTTTATTTATCACCACATCAGACAGGCAATTTTGGATGTTGGGCCAGAGAATGTGGTCCAAGTGGTGACAGACAATGCTTCAAATTGCAAGCGTACGGGTGAACTGGTCGAGGCAGAGTTTCCTCGCATTGCTTGGACTCCTTGTGCTGCACATTGCTTGGACCTGCTGATGGAGGATATTGGAAAGTTGCCATGGGTGCAACCTAATGTTGCAGATGCTTGGACCTGCTGATGGAGGATATTGGAAAGTTGCCATGGGTGCAACCTAATGTTGCAGATGCCATGAAGATTACTACATTTTTCCGAAAAAAACATCAGGCTTTGGCCATCTTCAGGAGCCATAGTGCACTTGATATGGTGCGACCCTCGAAGACCAGATTTTCTTATATGTTCTTGGTCTTGCAGAGGCTTTTTAGATTGCGGGACCCACTACTACAGACTGTGGTGGACCCGAAATGGAGGTTTATGCACCATGCACAGACAGAGGCCACTAGATACATTCAGCGGAAAGTGCTTGACGAGGCCTTTTGGACAGAGGTACAGAGCTTGACGGTGGCATTGCAGCCTATCCATATCCTCCTCCGAATCACAGATATGGAGGGCTCTACTCTTGGACTGGTCTATCATCTCTTCATGGAGATGAAGCGCCATATTGCCACCTGTACGACATTGACGGAGTCTCAGTGAGTGTACACTTGGATATTGTTCTTGGTTGATTATATTAATATTAAATAATATGCACATTGCAACAATGAACAATATGTTTAAAGTTATATTATATAATGACTGTTGGAATGTTGGCTTGTCAATTTGTAGCCGTGGTGACATCCTGGCTATTGTAGAGCGGCGATGGACATTTATGAGCCGTCCCATTCATGGGATGGCTGCATTGCTTCATCCCTTCTACAAGAAGCCAGAGCTGTTTAGTGAGAGCACTCTGCTCACGCAGAAAGACCAGTACATCAACATAATGTACAACGAGGATGAGCAACTTGAGGTTGATGCAGAGATGGTGAGTTTTATGAACAATCTAGGACCATCCTTTGCTAGAGCGGTGGTTTTGAGAGAGGAGGCGACAAAATTTCCTCTCACGTGGTGGCAGAGCTATGGAAGACAAGGTCTTCCAAAGCTGACTCATCTTGCTCTCCGAATCCTCTCGCAGGTACTCTTGACTCTTTCACAATTGCATCCATCTTTAAAGTTTGATTCATTAAGGGTTTTGACTCCGAAATCGTATCGTGATTCGTGATCGTAGGATTGTTCTGCTGGTGCTTGTGAGCGCAATTGGAGTGCCTACTCCTTGGTTCACACGAAGATCCGCAATCGACTTAGTACCGCTCAGCTGGAGCGATTAGTGTATTGCCGAGCTAACATGAAGCTCGTGCGAGATTATCATGCTTTGGGGACACCCAAGCAGGTATATTTAACTGTCGTACGTCTTTTGACACATTTCAATATAAGTCATTTCTTGTGGTTCTGACTTGTCGGATTTTGCTTTTCCACAGGCAGATCCGACCCGTGTGAAGATGGTGCCAACCTCTACTGAGGGCGACGTGGAGCAGCGTGTCAGAGACGAGCAAGTAGATATTATACGACTCCTCCATAGAGAGTTGGAGAGCATCGATCGTCGTGTCACAAGGTCACGTGCACGGGCTTTGGCGATACCTTTGCGTGAGGAGGCTGCAGATTCAGAGAGCGCTAGACGGAGGAGCATTCGTCGGGGGAAGCTGCCTGTTCGTACGCAGCGGACTCGGGCGAATGAGGCTGTCACTCTCATTCATACTCAGAGTGAGCCAGGAGATGATGATGTAGCACATGGATCTCATGATACATCTTTCACATTGTCAGAATATGCAGCGGAGATGATGACCAAATCTGGGAACACAAGAGCAAAAACGCAGGCAGAAAAAACAGCACAAAAAGAGAGAGATGTAGGCGTGTAACTCTGCTCTGATATACACAAGAAGATCCCGAATATGATACAAATGAGGTATGGGGGCTGAGGAGCTATATATACTCCCCTAGAGGGCAGTCGGCCAGCACTGGAAGAGGCCCACGACTGGACAAAACCCACGACTGCTGAAAAACAGCAGTCGGCCAGCATCTGGTGCCCCATGTCTACACAGAACAAGTCGGCCAGCACTCAGACAGCCCACGACTGCTACAGATGCAGTCGGCCAGCTTCAGAGTGCTCCTGGCATCACCTGGCAGCCCTCCCAAGCCTCAGAAAAATGGGAAAAAATAGGGGAAAAATACGGAGAGTGGGGAAAAATGATAAAACACCTCATAAGGGCGGGCACACCCACAACAAAGGCCCTGGTGTATAAATCTAGACAGGAGATGACTTCTAACACCCCCTCTCAGCTCCTGGCTGTGTGACCAACCACTGGGAGCTGGGGTGCCGCCTGAGCAAATCCTGAGAGCGACTTCGTGAAGAGGTCCACCGTACTATCCTCCGTCGAACAGAACTCCAGCAAGATGTCATCAGCAACAATCTGTTCACGAACAAAGTGCCTCTGGATGACCATGGGTTCCTCCAGTGGAAGCCCAAACCTGCAATGTAACCTCCTCCTGCTCCGTAAAACTGCTCCTGGGCCATAAGTAGATCCCCTCGTGTCCGAATCTCCTCCCCAAACCGAGTCACTCCAACCGCGGAGTCGAACTCCATCCAACAATCCCCCTCCTGTGTACAAGAGTCCATGATCCTTCGCATGCCGCAGAAACCACAGGAAACGCAATCCTGCCTCCCAAAGAGTCATCTGCAACCAAGAGCTCAACCGCCTCATCAGAAAGCTCCCGTCCAATCCGGTGTCCATCAACCAGATCAATGAACCGTACAGCTTCTGAGTCACAGAGACAGCACACTGCTCACAAGGATCAACACCTGTTACGGTGCACAAGCAAGTCCTGGAAACCTGATGAAACCTGTCAACAACCCCCTCTGAATCCGGAACCACAAAGCCTGGAGAAACCACCTCCTTCTGCAAGTAAGCACCTGTCACCTGCCTGGCTTTCCGAAAGGTCCCCGTGGAAAGAACATCCTCAACTACTGGAAGTTCTATGTCCCGAACACGACGAGACATCAGAGCATAAGTGACCTGTTCAGCTTCCTCTGACTCACGGACACAAGAACTACCAACCTCAGTACTGGAAAGTTCCTGCCAACTGCTGCCATCTACTGGCAAGCTATCCACCACCTGGTCTCGGAAAGCTCGCACCTGCAGCGTATCCACACTTGAGTAGCCATTACTAGACTGCCACTCATCACAATCCCGAGGACCTGGGAGAGAGAGTGCTGAAAGCCTGTAGACTCCATTCTCCACTCCACCTTCCCAAACCACTTGGCCTGTTGCTTTGTCCCGGAGAGCAACAAAATGCTCATCAAACTCCACCCGTACGCCAGTCTTGCAAACCTGATGCACTGACAACAGATGAAAACCAAGTGCCGGAACATACAACACCTGGGAGGAATGCTTCCCCCCTCTGCCATCGGGAACTATCTCCATCCTGCCCTCACTGTGAACTGGGATAGTGGACGTATCCCCAGTAAGAATATGACCAGAAAGCCTGCAGAGATCCTGTAAACCGGAACGGGAAGGAGTCATGTGCCTGGAAGCACCACTATCGAGAATCCACTCCCGAGTATCCGTTGCGGAGAGTCCTCCAATCTCCTCCCTGCCTGAAGAAAATGAAGCATCGGTGTCCATCACCTCCAGGTGCACAAAAGCCGGAGTCTTCATGATTGCTGAGGAGTCTTCACCCTTCTCGGTCTTCCGCTTGGGACACTGCCTCCAGTAGTGGCCTTTCTCGCCACAATCATTACAGGTCCTCTCTGCCTTGAGTTTCTCGCGGTCAGCGTCGGACATCTTCTCAGAAGACTTCTCCGATGAAGCCTTCCCCTTGCCCGAGTTACGGCCTTTCGACCGTTGGCCAGTTAAGGCCTCCGAACCTCCACCCTGAGGAGGGTTCGTGAATCGTTCCTCCTGGTCCAAGACCATGGGCACAAGCTCCTCCCACGTGATGGTGCTGAGCCTGCCACTGGTAATCAACGACGAGTAAAATGCTGAGTACGAAGAGGGCAAATGTGACAGCAACGTGATGGCCATGTCCTCCGACGATATCTCCTTCCCAGCCTGAAGAACTTCCTGCTGAAGAGCCTGCAGCTTGTTAATATGCTCCCGCATCGTCGACGACTTTGCAGGGCTCATAACCCGCATCTGTACTTCCAAGGAAATCCTCTTCATGGGCGATACCCTGTTGTAAAGTGAGGCCAAATGCTGCCATATACCTCTGGCCAGCGTCATGTGCTTTACATGATTGATTACCTATGGTGTGCAGTTGAGGAAAATAAACGAACGGACCCTGGCGTTGACGCGATCCCACATCTGCGTCTGGGCCTCCCGGTCCTTTCGGGTTGACGGTAACTCCCCTTCCTCTACTTCCGGCCGTGGTACACCAACAACGACGAAATCGGCGAGATCGTAGGACTCCAGAACGGATTCCATCATCACCTTCCATATGCCGTAGTTGCTCCCGTCCAACTGACGGTCCACCGGAAACGTGGGGAGTGTCGGGATCTTCACATGTCTCTCGGCCATCTCAAACAGATCTGCCATAGCGGGGATGTACTCTGAAAAGGGTGGGTGGGTGGGAACAAAGAAGAACTGATACCTGCAAGTGTCTGTCCAGCAAATCAGCCCGCCTTCCTCTTGCTTCTCCTCTTCCCGAACAGTCCAGAACAGTCCACCAATCAGCCACAAAACAGCCCCCCTCTTGCTCACACAAATCCCAAGACCTATCTAGAGCCTAGGCTCTGATACCATGTCAGAATATGCAGCGGAGATGATGACCAAATCTGGGAACACAAGAGCAAAAACGCAGGCAGAAAAAACAGCACAAAAAGAGAGAGATGTAGGCGTGTAACTCTGCTCTGATATACACAAGAAGATCCCGAATATGATACAAATGAGGTATGGGGGCTGAGGAGCTATATATACTCCCCTAGAGGGCAGTCGGCCAGCACTGGAAGAGGCCCACGACTGGACAAAACCCACGACTGCTGAAAAACAGCAGTCGGCCAGCATCTGGTGCCCCATGTCTGCACAGAACAAGTCGGCCAGCACTCAGACAGCCCACGACTGCTACAGATGCAGTCGGCCAGCTTCAGAGTGCTCCTGGCATCACCTGGCAGCCCTCCCAAGCCTCAAAAAAATGGGAAAAAATAGGGAAAAAATACGGAGAGTGGGGAAAAATGATAAAACACCTCATAAGGGCGGGCACACCCACAACAAAGGCCCTGGTGTATAAATCTAGACAGGAGATGACTTCTAACACACATGTGCCCATGATGGCAGAGCCTGAGTATGACGACGAGGGCAATGTCTTGACAGATGGGGACTTGCTCTCTTCTGGTGCATCGTCATCATCATCATCTGATGAGGAGTTTTGACTCTTAGATCACGTTTCATTGTGGAGTCTAGACTCTGGACTAGCCCTTATGGGCCTTTTGAGGACATTTCTATGATGTAGTGTTGCAGCTTGCTATGTAGTATGTGCATTGTATTCAGTTTGTTTTGATGCATTTGCAGCCTTTTGACATGGATGAGAGTCGAGACTTTTGTTGTGTGAACACTGATTCATCAGTTTATATAGAGCTAACTTCTAAGAGTGGTGATTGGTGATTGAAGATTGATCTCTGTCATCTGATTGAAAAATGGTTTTGGTATCTGATGTTTGATTTCTGAAGTAACAAGTTTTACAACATGCGGCAAGGGTTTTGTGATTACTAATCAAATGCGTATTAGCAAAGACCTTATTAGATTGTCTTGTAGGTCTCTCTCACAATTTAAAATGTATTTGGATCTTTTTATGTTTATTTTGATATGAAATGCCATATAGATTGATATTTTTTACAATGGTACGTATTTTTACGTACACAAAAATTTTATCTGTACGGAACAACGTACAAATACGTACCGTACATTACGTACAGTACGTACACATCAACCTTGGAGAGGAGAGCTCTTAGCACAATGAAGACTGAATGAGAAAAGAGACTCTAGGCAAGCCTATTTATACTAACTGGAGGTTGGTCATTTAATAAAGTTAATATTTATAAATGCCCAATAATGCAAATAATGCTAAATAAATACTAATAAATATGAAAAAAATACCAGATAAATCCCAGTAAATTCCCTAAGGCTTTGGGGATGTTCTAAATGATGCACAGGCATATGTATGCATATTATGCAGGATGCACAGTGCTTTCTGATGCAAACCCTAAGGCTTCTACTGACTCTACATGCATGAATGATTCTCTCCAAGTGGGTTAAGGGACTTGACTGACTGACTGACCCGCTAAGGCTGAGGAATGACCTACATAGCTCGTGCCTGACTTATCCTGGACTGAGGATGTACAATGGGGTCACGGCGTACGACAAATATCATCCTATTGGGTTCTAAAACTGTACAACTGTTGCACTTCTGATGATGAGCCATCTTGTCACCATGCACTGAGTGCAGAGTGCATGTGACATTCCCTCCTGATTAGCTTGGCGGCAGGTTCATGGCTTCCAAGTAGTCCGCCAATAACTGGGGGTACTTCTGGAAGAACTCCTCGTCGAGCCATACGGCTTCGTGGGTGCCTCGATCTCGGAACTTCGTATAGAACTGACGAATCCGTCGACCGGAACCATGCTTCCATCGATGAAGAAGGATCTGCTCATGCTCAATAACTTCTGCCTTGTCTACCACATCTGGCTGCTGTTCATCTGAAACATCAAACACTTCTGGACCAACATATGGTTTTAGCCAAGAAACATGGAAAACATCATGCATTGTCCAACTGGCAGGCAACTTTAACTTCATTGAGACATCACTTAACTTCTTAACTATTGGAAAAGGGCCAAAACTACGGAATGAAAGCTTGGGACAACGTTTGCCCACTTGTTTCAATCTCTGCTTCATGATACGCAAATAGACCCAATCCCCTTCCTTGAAGTGGACATCTCGTCTAGATTTATGTGCCTGTCTGCTATATGCTTCCTGAGCTTTGGTCAAGCGGTCCTTGACTGACTCAATGATCTCGGAAAATGCTTCCGTGGTTGTATTAGCCTCTAAAGATAGAGACACCATTCTCGTCAAAAGAGAAGAAAAACGGTGACCAAAGGCTGCTTCATATGGAGTCCGTCCGACACTGGATGAATGCGTGTCGTTCAAGATAGCTTGGACCAACGGAAGATAGTGCTCCCATTTGGACCGCTGGTCATGACAGTATGACTTGAGGACATCGAAGGCCAACTGATTATAAATTTCTATCTGGCCATCTGTCTGGGGATGGAATGCACTAGACAACTGCAACTTAGTTCCAAAGTTTTCAAATAATGCCCTCCAGAAATGCGAGGTAAACTTGGAATCTCTGTCTGATGTTATGGTGCTAGGCAAACCACAGATTGGATACCAATGCTTGAGAAACAGACGGGCTACGTCCTCGGCTGTGGCCGTATGCTTGCATGGAATGAGCATGCAGAACTTACTAAAGCGATCCACAATGGTAAAACACTGAGTGTTACGGGATCCAGTGGATGCTGGTAGAGGCCCTACAAAGTCCATAGATATGTCGATAAAAGGTCCGTCGGGGATAGGCAAAGGTTGAAGTAAACCTGCCTTCTTTGTATGGGGAACCTTGACTTTTTGACAAATCTTACAGGCTTGTACATGTGCATAGACATCACGCCTCATCTTTGGCCAATAAAAGGACCGTTCTAATTTCTCGAGGGTACTGTTGATACCCCTATGTCCTCCAACTAAGGAGTCATGGGCATCGTGGAGAAGAGCAGAACACTTTTCCTGAGTAACACAGAGACGGTTCTTGTAGAGCAACCAACCGTTCTGTACTGAATAGTGGCCAGGCTCAGAAGTGAGGGCCAAACTATACTGAGTACCAAACTCAGGGGAGTCGACATATTGGTCTTTCATACTATCCAAGTCCTTCCCCGTGATTTCGAGAATGGTAGCTTCCTGGACTGCCTGGATGCTGGACTTTCGACTGAGAGCATCTGCTACTGGGTTATGCTTACCAGGGATGTATTCAATCATACCTCCAAACTGTTGGAAGATTTGACTCCACCTGGCCTGTTGATCACTCCACTGGGCACTTGGCATAGTCTGAAGCCACTTAAGTGCTTGGTGGTCTGTTTTCACTGTGAAAGCCTGTCCATAAAGAAAAGGCTTCCAATGTTTGAGCGTTGTGATCACACCCAAAAGCTCTTTGTCATATACCGAATAATTCTTTTCAGCGACATCCAACTTTCTGCTGTAATATGCCACGGGTCTATTGTCCTGCTGGAGGACTGCACCTATGGCTACATTGCTGGCATCGGTGATGACCTCGAAAGGTTCATCCCATGATGCTAACTTTAATACAGGTGCTTCTGGGGCAGCTTTCTGGAGTGCACGGAATGCATCAAGTGCCTTACCTGTAAACTGAGACTTTCTGCTTGCGAGTCTTCACCCCCTTGAGCAAGTCGGTAAGAGGTGCTGCAACGTTGGAAAACTTGTGCTATAGGCCTGACAAAGACCTACGAATGAACGGATTTCTTGGGCGGTCTTAGGAATATCCCAATCTAAGATCTCTTGAACCTTTGAGGGGTCCAGTCGTATCCCGTCGGAACCAATGATGTAGCCCAAATACTGAACTTCCTTAACACCAAAGATAGACTTTTTGGCGTTTATGTAGAGCTGATTATCTCGCAAAAGTTGCAAGACTTTCTCCACATCTTTCTCATGCTGCTCCGCAATGGCTGAGAAGACTAGTATATCATCAAGGAATATGAAGACACACTTCCCAATGTGGATTGCGAAAATCCTAGACATCATCTTATTGAACGTTGCGGGTGCATTTGTAAGCCCAAAAGACATGACTACGAACTCATAGTGACCACGCTCTGTCCTGAAAGCTGTTTTTGGAATGTCAGCTTCAAAAATGCGGACCTGATGGTAACCACTCTTGAGGTCGATCTTAGTGAAAAACTTAGCACCGTCTAAACGCTCCAAAATGTACTCTATCCTGGGCATAGGAAACTTATTCTTGATAGTGAGTTTGTTTAATGCCCTGTAGTCTACACAAAGGCGTGCAGACTTGTCCTTCTTTTGGACAAATAGGATAGGTGCAGCAAATGGGGAGGAAGAAGGCCGAATGAATCCGACTCGGAGAAGCTCAGATAACTGCTTTTCCAACTCGCCCTCTAAAGTCTTGGAAAGACGATAGGGAAACCTGCTAGGAGGGTCTGATCCAGGGACCAAATCAATGTGATGGTCCTCAAGGCGAGAGGGTGGGAGACTGGGTGGGAGATCGTCCCTAAGCATAATGTACTGGTGTCTGGATAGGAGGTCTGCTAACTGAGGGACTGAAGATGTAAGGGATGCTACTAATGAGGGAGGGGCTGTTTGAGCACGAAGATAAAGGAGTGCTCCTTCTGCTCCCTTGCGGATAGCTCGTCTGGCCTGGAGATGTGAAATCAATGGGATGCCAAGAATGCTTCTATCCCCCCGAATCATGACAGGCTCAGGAAAACCTTTACAAATAGTAAAAGTGTCCTGCCCCCAATTGGGAATAGGCTCATACTGACGGAACCACTGAATTCCTAAGATCATGTCACACCCTAACAGAGGGGAGACCATGAAATCTCGTTCAAATGAGGCCTTCTGAACTTCAAAGGCAAACTGCTGTGCCTTCTGAGAAATGTGGGTGCAAAGACCAGGTGTAAACCCGTCCACATCCAGATGATATGGGACTAAAGTGCAGTTCAATTTATTAGTCAACTGGGGAGAGATGGCGTCTTCAGAACTACCCATATCGAACAGGACTACAAACTGTCGGCCCTGGGCAGAGCCATAAGCTCGGATAAGGCTCTTCTGAGCAGCATCGCTCTCACCCTCCTGCTTAGCATCAAATACCACGGATGGCTTAGGATGCATGGAAGGTAAAAGTTGAACTGCATTTGAGGTAGTAGGCGGGGCTGGAGGAGCTGGGGAGGCTGTGGCAACTGTGGCAGAAGGGGCTTTGGCAACTTGTGCCGCTTGCCATTTGTGGCAATCCTTCTTACCATGCCCTATAATGTGACAGAAAAAACATCTATTTTCTGACTGGTACTTCCTTTGCTCCTCTGGAGGAAGATAACCTCCAGTAATGCCTGCTTTAGCCTTTTCATCAGGGGTTTTCTTAGGTTCTTTATCCTTCTTACCCCCTGAACTGGAGCTATTACTGCTGTCCTTCTTAGCATCTTTAGAAGATGCGTTACCTTTCCCTGTCTGTGCAGCTGATTGCTGCTGCTGGGGTTTGGTACTGGACTGAGATGTCTGCTTGGGCTTGCCCCCGTTGAGCTTCATTTCTTCATTCTGAGCGAGAGTCAGAGCCCGGTCATATGTACTTGATTCAAAGTTACGAACTGTGAACCGAATGTTGGAGTCCAATCCACCAATGAATTGCTCCATCTTGGCCTGCTCAGATAACCCTAACTGCTGTGCTAAAGTAATAACCTTACCGAAAAACTGAAGCACTGGGGAACCGTTCTGTCTGAGTCCATAGAACTCGTCTTTCAGACCGGTCATGTACTGGGGCGGGAGAAATCTGGTTGTCAGGTCATGGACAAAGATGTCCCAGTCAAAGGCTGTGACACCTGTGGCCTGGTCAGTATGAATACCAGACCAATGCTGCCACCAAGTGACTACCTCACCAGTGAGATGGGGAGCCGCTAAGTGGACTTTGTCTTGTGGGTCTGTGATCTTAGCTAATGGAAAATGAGCATTAAACTGATGAATAAATTGATTAACTGAAGAATGATCACACTTACCATCATACTTACTGAACTTTGGTTGACTGCGAATGATGGTGGTTGATGCTGTTTGCGGGATGCTGGCTGGTGACACCTATGACTGGGGAGACCGAGGAGAGCGGCTGATACCTCAAGTGTATGGCCTCCTTTTCCCGTTGGTGTTCGAGTAACATACGTTCTCGATCAAGCTCACGTTGGTGTTCCCGAGCGGCGAGTTCAGCCTGACGCCGGTCTTCGTCGATCCTGCGTTGGGCTTCCTCATAGTCCCGTCTTTCTTCTTTTTCTCTTCTCCTTCGGGCCTCGTCCTCTCTCCTTTGTTGTTCCATCTGAAAGAAGAGGGAGATGTAGTCGGGTGCTGCTGGAGGTGTAGAAGGACGTGCTGCTGTTGCCTCCAAGAGTTGGAGACGCTCCATGAGTAGCTGATTCTGAGCTCTAAGAAGAGCTATGGTGTCTGCTGTAGGCGGAAGAACAAGGTCTCCTTCGGGGGAGACGTCTTCCGGCTGATGAGTACTCTCTCCTGTAGACATGATGCTGAAGTTGGTGGTCGTGCCGGAACGCAATCTAACCATCCGAGGATGCCCCCACGCTAGGATACGGTGTGTGTGGACTATCTGAATCTGATACCAATGTGATATGCAGCGGAAGTCTTTGTATTGGTTGATCCTGTCACACAAATGCTCACACCGTCTTCTGTATCCTGAGTTTCGTGAGTTTAGCAATCAATTTCATTACTTCAAACTTTAAAGAGATGAGAGAGAGAGATATGAGAACTGTACACCAGATTGGGTCCCGAATTACCCACTGAAGAGCCCCCTATCCCGATAACGAGATAGTATTTGCTTATTTATTTTAGAGAGAATGACTTTGGACTGTAGATAAGCCAAACACAAGATCTCGGAGAATTGGAGAGTGGCTAATCTGTACACTGCTGTAGAAACACCTCGATGACTTGATCTCGAGCCTATGCACTCTTCCCAAGGGCATGAGGAAGGGCTGCACACCTGAGGCTGAGAGAAGAAGAAGGTGGACTGTTCTACACACTGTTAGAATGCTGAAAACACATATGAATGCTGTGTTACCTTCACCAGATGACTGCTGAATGTGTTGATGATGCATAGAAGGCTGGACACTGATGCAAACAACAGTTTCAGGGCTGGAAACTGCTGTAGACTGCTGATTCAGGGCTGGATACTGCTGTGGACAGAAACGCAGGCCTGTAGGAGTGCTGATGGACTGAAACGCAGCAGTTTTGGGGCTGCTGGACAGAAGCTGCAGGGTACTGAGGCTGCTGGACAGAAAACGCAGAGGTCTTCTGCTGCTGGACAGAAAAACGCAAGTGTCTGAGGGCTGCAAACTGGCGTTGATCTATGCTGATCTGTGGGCTGAACTGTGGGCCTGAACTGATGCTGAATTCAGGGCTGAAAGAGGCTGAAGACAGGCACCTAGGGCTGGGCTGAAGCTATGGATCTCAAGAGGCTGGAGAAGAAAGCTTATGGGCACTAGGGCTGGATTAGTCTTGGGCTGAAAGCAAGAGAGAGGAGAGCTCTTAGCACAATGAAGACTGAATGAGAAAAGAGGCTCTAGGCAAGCCTATTTGCAATATGGAAAAAATACCAGATAAATCCCAGTAAATTCCCTAAGGCTTTGGGGATGTTCTAAATGATGCACAGGCATATGTATGCATATTATGCAGGATGCACAGTGCTTTCTGATGCAAACCCTAAGGCTTCTACTGACTCTACATGCATGAATGATTCTCTCCAAGTGGGTTAAGGGACTTGACTGACTGACTGACCCGCTAAGGCTGAGGAATGACCTACGTAGCTCGTGCCTGACTTATCCTGGACTGAGGATGTACAATGGGGTCACGGCGTACGACAAATACCATCCTATTGGGTTCTAAAACTGCACAACTGTTGCACTTCTGATGATGAGCCATCTTATCACCATGCACTGAGTGCAGAGTGCATGTGACATGCCTTCTCTAAAGTTTTCAAGTTTTCAGTTTTGTGAGCATTGTATATATGGCAGGCAACTCCAATGCCCCCACAAGAAAGCTCTTGGACAGAAAGATGCTCAGTTAGAGCTTGTGCATACAGATGTATGTGAGATGCCTCATACAGATGTATGTGAGATGCCTCAGCTTTCTTTGGGAGGGGCAAAATATTTTGTGTCATTTATTGATAATGCCACACGCAAGGTGTGGGTTTATCCTCTTCGTTTGAAGAGTGATACATTCTCAGTGTTTGAGAAGTTTCTTGCTCTTGTTGAGAATCAAACTGGCAAAACCTTGAAGGCTTTGCGTTCCGACAATGGTGGAGAGTATATGTCCAAACAGTTTCAGGACTTTTGTGATGCTAAAGGCATCAAGAGGGAGCTCTCTACTCCTTATGATCCTCCACAAAACGGGACAGCAGAGAGGATGAACAGGACCATTCAGGAGAAGGTCCGTTCTATGTTGTCACATGCTGCGTTACCTCATGGTTTTTGGGCTGAAGCTGTTATGACAGCTGTTCATCTTATAAACAAGTCACCTAACACGAGGCTTGGTGGGAAAGTGCCAGAAGAAGTATGGACAAGGAAGCCTCCGTCATACAAGCACTTGAGAGTGTTTGGTTGCGTTGCGTACGTGCACATACGCAGGGAAATGCGCACCAAACTTGATTCTAAGTCTCACAAATGCATATTCCTAGGATATGGTGACAAAGGTGAAATGGGGTATAGACTTTGGGATCCCGTGAATAGAAAGATTATTTGCAACAATGATGTCATTTTTGATGAAACATGCATGTATAAGGAGCCTGCAAGGCAACAGGAGCGTGGCAGAGTCATCTTTGATGATGATGGACATCATGGACAACAACCAAGGGCTGTAAATCAGCCATTACAGCAGCAAAACCAGCCCTTAAATGGTGCTGAAAATGGTCCAAATGGACAGCCAGAGATGGCAAAAGATATCCCTATGGATATACCACAGTTGGAGGAGATACCGGGCATGATTTTTCAGCCTTATGGCATGGAACAGGAGCCACCAATAGGTGATATGCAGGCTGGACAGCAACCTGCAAATGATGGTCATTGGGTACGGAGGTCCACAAGACCCTCCAGAGCCCCTGACAGGTTTGTTCCAGGGGTTGACTACTTGATGCTCACTGACTGTGGGGAGCCCTCATGTTATCAGGAGGCTTTACAGAGGGCAGACAAGGCTCTATGGGAGCGTGCTATGAAGTCAGAGATGGATTCTCTGCACAAAAATGGAACATGGAAGTTGGTGCATTTGCCTACAGGCAAGAAGGTTTTGCCTTGCAAGTGGGTTTACAGGCTCAAAGTTGCACCTGATGCAAAGCCAAGATACAAAGCCAGGTTAGTGGCTAAGGGCTTCAAGCAAGAATATGGTGTGGACTTTGATGAGATCTTCTCTCCGGTGATCAAAATGACCACACTTAGAGCTGTATTAGCTTTGGTTGCTCATGATGATCTGGATTTGATTCAGATGGATGTGAAGACTGCTTTTCTTCACGGTGATCTCCATAAGGAGATATATATGCAACAGCCAGAGGGTTATGCAGTGAGTGGAAAGGAGAAGCTTGTATGTAAGCTGAAAAGAGTCTTTATGGGCTCAAACAAGCACCAAGGGAATGGTATCATAAATTTGATACATTCATGAAATCACAGCATTTCAGGAGAAGTGACATAGATCATTGCTTATACACCAAGAAAGCTTTGGATGGCAGTCTATTGATCCTCATCTTATATGTTGATGATATGTTGATTGCCGGGAAATCTCGTAAAGAGATGGATGCCTTGAAGAAGAGCCTGCATAAAACCTTTGATATGAAGGATTTGGGTGATGCAAATCACATTTTGGGTATGCGGATACTTCGGGACAGAAATCAGCATGTGTTGTATTTGTCTCAGAAGGAATACATTGGCAAAGTTTTGCAGAGGTTCAATATGGACGGGGGGAAGAAGACTAGTACTCCTTTGCCTCCATATGTGAAACTCAGTGCTATGGACAGCCCACAGTCAGATAGTGGCAGGGCTGATATGGCCAAGATTCCGTATGCTTCAGCTTGTGGTGGCAGTCTCATGTATGCCATGGTTGCTACTAGGCCGGACATTGCATTTGCAGTGGGAGTGGTTTCTAGATACAGGGCCAACCCTGGCAAGAAGCATTGGGAAGCAATGAGGTGTCATGAGATACCTGAAGGGCACACAGGATATGTGCATATGCTTTGGCAAACAGGATGCATTAGTGCATGGTTACACGGATTCGGATTATGCCGGTCATCCAGATAACCGGAAGTCTACTACCGGTTATGTGTTTACATTCACAAGAGGTGCTGTGTCATGGATATCCAGGATGCAGAAGTGCACTGCCTTATCTACTACAGAGGCCGAGTATATTGCAGCCACAGAGGCTTGCAAGGAGGTATTATGGCTATCTCGGTTAGTGGTTGATTTGGGTTATACAGGGGATATTCCATTGTTGCATTGTGACAGTCAGAGTGCCATCCAATTGGCAAAGAACCCTGTCTTTCATGCAAAGACGAAGCATGTGGATGTGAAGTATCACTTCATCGGAGAGGTGATAGAGAACAAGCAAATTCAGCTTGTTAAGATTCATACGGATGACAACCCGGCTGATCTGTTGACAAAGAGTTTGCCTCCGAAGCGGTTTGCTCATTGCAGACACTTGATGGGCATTGGATGAGGCCAGTTTCAGCCTTGATATGGCCTTGTATATTATCATGTACATGCTGATTTTTCTTTTCCTTTACTTAAGGGCACTTTGCCTTTAAGTGGGAGGTTGTTGGGGTAAAGGCATTATGCCCACCCTTATAGTGTGTACAAGCCCATAAGTTATAGTACATAGTACACATAGTACTTTTAATGTACTAAGTGCACTATGTGTACTAGTGCAATATACATGTGTGATAGGGGAGTCACACACTCAATGCTTGAGTTGACTTATCCCCACAACTCTCTCTCTCTCTCTCTTCCTTCTTCTCTCTGTGTGTGTATGTCTCCCACATGAAAACCTAACCCTAATTCTCCCATTCACTCGTGACTCAAGTTCTCAACACTGCCTCGTACCAACCTGCAAGCAGCAACAGTGCAATCTGCCTGGGCCCGAGTGATCAAGACTCAAGTTCAACAGTTTACATCTTTAGAAGACAAGGCAGCAAGCTTTTCTCTTTCTTCTCTCTCTCTTTCTTTGTTTGAACTTTTGGTGTTTTAAAAATTACCTATGTCACAATCTGGACTGCACAGTCTCTCCCCATTAAACAAAAGAAAAAAAAAGGACTCGTTTCACTGTAATGGTTAACTTTGAAAGTCTCTTCAAATTTTTGCCCGAATTTGCAGAAATCATGGCTTACTCGGGTTCAAAGCGATCGGCTTCGAATGCTACTTGGTGGGACGAGGTTGAAAGGCTAGAAAGGTATTCATCTAAGGGAGGTGCAACACGATGGAAATGCAAGCAATGTAACAAAGAGAAGTCGGGAGGAGCAAACCGTGTGAGAGCACATCTATGCCATGTAAACAATGAAAAAGCACAAGTGAACAAATGCCCAGGGACAACACCTGAAATGCGTAGAGAGCTTTTGGCAAAGTACCCAAGTGAAGAGGAGAAAGCATGTGCACGAAAGAAACCGGCAATTGATGCATCTTACTTCAATAGACATGGGGAAGATGTACACTTGGGAGATGGACAACAGTATGGAGGACTTGGGAGCTTTGCATTTTCCCAAGATTCGCAGTCGATGGGTGCAAGTTCCGGCAAGCAACAAACCTTGGGAGCAGCTTGGGATCCCCGCAAGAAAGAGAGGGTAGATGCAGCTGTTGCAAGGTTCTTTTATCATGATCATGTAGCATTCAATGTTGCCAGGTCTCCATATTTCATTGAAATGGTCCAGGAGATTGCACTATGGCCCAACATACAAGCCTCCTTCGTATGAGACACTACGCACCACCATGTTGCAAAAGGAGAAAGCTGCAATTGAATGTGCTTTAGAGTCTGTGCATGAAAGTTGGGCAAAGAATGGTGTGTCACTTATTGCAGATGGTTGGAGTGACACTCGAAAAAGGTCCATTCATGGCATGGTTGCTTATTCTCGAGAAAGAATGCAATTCACTTCCTCACATGATGCTTCTGGGACTAGAAAAACTGCAGGTCAGCTTGTGGAAGAGTGGGCCGAAGGTATTGAGAAAGTTGGACCAGAGAATGTTATTCAGTTCTTAGCTGATGGTGAGGCAACAAATAGAGCAGCTGGTCTTAAGCTTGAAGACAGGTATCCGCATATCACATTTAGTCCATGCTTTGCTCATTGTTTGAGCAACTTATTGAAGGATGTTGGCAGCTTGCCATGGGTTGATCCACACATTCAAAAAGGCAACGAGATAATAAGCTTCATTCAAAACCATCAGTTTATTTTGAATGAATTCTGCAAGAGATCGCCCAAAAAGGATCTCTTGAAGTACTCAGAGACACGGTTTGGTTATAACTTTCTCATGATGAAGAGGTTATCCAAAGTGCAATTGCCTTTGAAGCAGTTGGTTGTATGCAATGAGTGGATGGGATGGGCTCTTTCTCGATCAAGAGCCGGCATAGAGGTTGCAAGAACCATACAAGACTTCACATTTTGGGATGAAGTCAACACTATCAATGCTATGATGAAGCCGATCATGCACTTGATGCCGATTTGCAGATGGACAGGAGCCAGGCATTGGCAAGGTTTATGAGGGGGCTAACCGAATTGTTGGGGTAAAGGCATTATGCCCACCCTTATAGTGTGTACTAGTCCATAAGTTATAGGACATAGTACACTTAGTACTTTTAATGTACTAAGTGCACTATGTGTACTAGTGCAATATACATGTGTGATAGGGGAGTCACACACTCATTCCCATGAGTTGACTTATCCCCACATATGTCTCTCTCTCTCTCTCCCTTGCCTCTCTCCCTTGTATGTCTCCCACATGAACTCTAACCCTAATTCTACTCATTCAACTGGTATGAGAGCTTAGGTGGCTGTCTTGATCCTCTCCCAGCGGCAAGTAGAGCTTATCCAAATTGTGAGGCTGTTTCATGTGCACAGTTTGAAGCTGCATTTCAGGCTGTGGAGCAGGTGCTTACAGATAGCGGCTAGCTTGGGTGTTGCAGGTGTCAGCAGCCGCCATGACAGGCAGCGCAGCAACGCGCTGCACAGTAGGTAGCGAATAAGTCGTAGGCAACGTGACAGTTGCAGCAAGACGTCAGACTCTTGGCCACAAGGCATCACACCACAGGGCAGCAGCGCTCGCAGCCGGTGAGGCGCCCAGAGCTAAACGCTAGGTGTTGACGGGCAGAGCTACGCGTAGCAAACCACAAGGCAGCTGAGCTCGTGCGCTTGCATAAACGCGTTGGGCGTTACAGTCTAGCTTCAACGGTTCACTAACGGACGAGGAGCAGACGGCGACGGTATTGACGGCTGCCATGCTGTGAAGTGTGTTGTGCGTAGCGTAGAGATCGAAGTGCGGGCACCTCTGTAGTCGGCTTCATCCCGTTTTTTTTTCGTGCGCCTACCTCCAAGAGCGCCTGCATCTTAGGCGCCTACAACAGCAGCAGCAGCTGCCCAGCAGCAGCCACGCTGCCCAACCAGGCAGCGCAGAGGGCTGCCCAAGCCCGACTACAAAGGTCTGCAGCTACAGCAGCATCATCACGACCCCCTTCTTTCCTGCAATCAGAAATCGCCTGAGGAGTCCTTCACCAAAACAGCAGCAGCATCATCAACCCCTTTTCCTGCAACAAAAAGAAAAATCAAAAATTACAAGGTATTTGCCTCAATTTTTTTTTTGGGATTTGCAATTGAGCAGGTACAATCATTAATTGAGCAGGTACAGGTGCCAAATTGCTCAATTTTTGAGCAAAATTGGCAAAATTGGGTGACATTGGTCACAATCAAGATCAATTTGCAAGAAATTGGATGTCAAAATTTGGGGCTTTTGATGTATTTGTGCAATTGGGCATTCGTACATGCTGTATGATGTGAGAAATCACACATTCGGGCAAAATTGCAGCAAATTGCAGTGCAAATCAAGGGGCTTTTGTGCCGATTGGATTGATTTGCATGCAGGCACTCGCATTTGATGCTTTGGGCAACGTGTTGATGCCCCACAAGCACTCAATGTGCCTGTAAATCAAGGGGCTTTCATGTATTGGATGTATATGTGGCCAGGGGGAAGCATCGCGAAGACTCTGGATGCCTTCATGTGCGTTAATGTACCATGTATGATCAGAAATTGATCTTAAATCAAGGGGCTTTTCAAGATTTTATGCTTGTTGAGCTTGGCAAAGCAGCAAGCAAGACTTTTATGCTTTGAATCCTCAGAAATCAGCTTGCAGTCAAGGGGCTTTTGCCCAATTTCTGTTCGGGACTGTTGTATGCAGTGGTCGGGACTGTAAAAGTCTGATTTTCACTCATTTGGACAGCCAGGAGAGCATTTATTGCTACTGTACCTGCTGGTACAGATTTGGTGCATCTTTGCGCAAGTTTTGGCATGGCTGTACACTGATTTGAGCAAGGAAAAGCTTCATTTTCAGCTGCTGTACTTGCCGGTACAGGTTTGGTACATCATTGGTGAGCACTTGGTACTGTTGTACAGTACTTTGGAAGGGCAACAGAGCACATTTAAGGTGCTGTCCTAAATCTGCAGCAACCAGATTTTGGTGATTTCATCACATACAGTGGGAGAAAAGTTGCATTCTTGCTTCCGCAGTAGTTTGGGAGAACAACTGTGAGCACTTTGTGTGCTTTTGGTGCAGTGTTTGCACATTTTGCAAGGAGTCAGGCATTGACAGGTTGCATATTGCTATGGCAACCACAGGTGAGAGCTCTTCATTGCTTCACATCAAGAAGCTTGAAGGCTCACAGAACTATGATATTTGGCAAACCCAGTGCTATAATGTGTTGCTCCAAAACAAGGAGCACAAGCCTATCAAAGAAAGGGGTGTAAAGCCCGCTTCTCTTACTGCTGAAGAGTACGAAGATATGGATGAGCTGGCAAGATCTACTATCATGTTGTCTGTGTCAGACTCTTTACTTTTCAGCATTCGTGAACAGAAGACAGCTTGGGGAATGTGGCAGAGATTGCAGGACTTGTATGCCCAGCAAAGTGCCTCAAGCAAAGTGTATTGGTTGAAGAAACTCAGAGGTCTTCACATGAAGGAAGGGGCGTCTATGACAGCCCATCTAAATGAGTTTAATGGTATTGTCAGCCAAGTCATTAATCAAAAGTTGGCAATGGACGATGAGTTCAAAGCCACCTTTCTCTTATGCACTTTGCCAGAGAGTTGGGACACATTCAGGACAGCCACTAGCAATTCGAATGCTATGCTGTCATATGCAGATGTTGAGGGTGCTCTTCTTCACGAAGAGATGAACAGGAAGAACAATTCTGTTGGAAAGTCCAATGCAATGAATGCACGTGGGAGATCCCAGCAAAGGGGAAAAAGCCAAGAACGGGGAAGGAGCAAGTCCCGCTCCAAAAAGAACTTGGAATGCCATTATTGTGGCAAGAAGGGACACACAAAAAAGCAATGCTACAAATGGAAAAATGATCAAAAGGAAAAGGGAAAAGGCAAAGACAAAGACAAAGATGAAGCCAAAGATGTAAAGCCAAAGGGCAAAAGTGGAGTCAAGATTGAAGAAGTCAATGTGTCACATGCAGGTGACAGTGAGGATGAAGTCCTATTCACGTCTTCACTTGATGCCCATTCACTTCTTGCAGGAGATGGTCATGGTATGTACTCATGGATCATTGATTCAGGTGCCTCCTTTCATGTCACAGGTTGCAGAGACTTGTTTGTCAGGTATACTGCTGGCAATGAAGGAGTAGTTTATTTGGGTGATAACCATGCATGCAAGATTCTTGGCAGAGGTGATGTGAGGCTTGTGTTTTCAAATGGCTCACAGCTTATGCTCCATGATGTCAGGCATGTGCCTAAGATCAAGAAGAACCTGCTTTCTACTGGACAGCTTAATGATGATGATTATGTTACCACATTTGGTCGTGGAAAGTGGAAAATTAGTAAGGGCTCACTGGTTGTTGCCAGAGGCTCTAAGGTGGACACTCTTTACTTCATGCATGCAGGTGTTTGTCACCATGCTAATGTAAATGCAACCGAGCTGCCGGAAATCTCTATGTGGCATAGCCGGTTGGGACACATGAGTGTCAAAGGAATGGAGCAATTGTCTCGTTTGGGTTACTTGCCTTCTCTAAAGTTTTCAAGTTTTCAGTTTTGTGAGCATTGTATATATGGTAGGCAACTACAAGGCCCCCACAAGAAAGCTCTTGGACAGAAAGATGCTCAGTTAGAGCTTGTGCATACAGATGTATGTGAGATGCCTCAGCTTTCTTTGGGAGGGGCAAAATATTTTGTCTCTTTTATTGATGATGCCACACGCAAGGTGTGGGTTTATTCTCTTCGTTTGAAGAGTGATACATTCTCAGTGTTTGAGAAGTTTGTTGCTCTTGTTGAGAATCAAACTGGCAAAACACTGAAGGCTTTGCGTTCCGACAATGGTGGAGAGTATAAGGAGCCTGCAAGGCAACAGGAGCCTGGCAGAGTCATCTTTGATGATGATGGACATCATGGACAACAACCAAGGGCTGTAAATCAGCCATTACAGCAGCAAAACCAGTCCTTAAATGGTGCTGAAAATGGTCCAAATGGACAGCTAGAGATGGCAGAAGATATCCCTATGGATATGCCACAGTTAGAGGAGATACCGGGCATGATATTTCAGCCTTATGGCATGGAACAGGAGCCACCAATAGGTGATATGCAGGCTGGACAGCAACCTGCAAATGATGGTCATTGGGTACGGAGGTCCACAAGACCCTCCAGAGCCCCTGACAGGTTTGTTCCAGGGGTTGACTACTTGATGCTCACTGATTGTGGGGAGCCCTCATGTTATAAGGAGGCTTTACAGAGGGCAGACAAGGCTCTTTGGGAGCGTGCTATGAAGTCAGAGATGGATTCTCTGCACAAAAATGGAACATGGAAGTTGGTGCATTTGCCTACAAGCAAGAAGGTTTTGCCTTGCAAGTGGGTTTACAGGCTCAAAGTTGCACCTGATGCAAAGCCAAGATACAAAGCCAGGTTAGTGACTAAGGGCTTTAAGCAGGAATATGGTGTGGACTTTGATGAGATCTTCTCTCCAGTGGTCAAAATGACCACACTTAACTGTATTAGCTTTGGTTGCTCATGATAATCTGGATTTGATTCAGATGGATGTGAAGACTGCTTTTCCTCACGCTGATCTCCATGAGGAGATATATATGCAACAGTCAGAGGGTTATGCAGTAAATGGAAAGGAGAAGCTTGTATGCAAGCTGAAAAAGAGTCTCTATGGGCTCAAACAGGCACCAAGGGAATGGTATCATAAATTTGATACATTCATGAAATCACAGCATTTCAGGAGAAGTGACATAGATCACTGCTTATACACCAAGAAAGCTTTGGATGGCAGTCTATTGATCCTCATCTTATATGTTGATTGCCGGGAAATCTCATAAAGAGATGGATGCCTTGAAGAAGAGGCTGCATAAAACCTTTGATATGAAGGATTTGGGTGATGCAAATCACATTTTGGGTATGCAGATACTTCGGGACAGAAATCAGCATGTGTTATATTTGTCTCAGAAGGAATACATTGGCAAAGTTTTGCAGAGGTTCAATATGGACGGGGGGAAGAAGACTAGTACTCCTTTGCCTCCATATGTGAAACTCAGTGCTATGGACAGCCCACAGTCAGATAGTGGCAGGGCTGATATAGCCAAGATTCCGTATGCTTCAGCTTGTGGCAGTCTCATGTATGCCATGGTTGCTACTAGGCCGGACATTGCATTTGCAGTGGGAGTGGTTTCTAGATACATGGCCAACCCTGGCAAGAAGCATTGGGAAGCAGTGAAAGGTGTCATGAGATACCTGAAGGGCACACAGGATATGTGCATATGCTTTGGCAAACATGATGCATTAGTGCATGGTTACACGGATTCGGATTATGCCGGTCATCCAGATAACCGGAAGTCTACTACCGGTTATGTGTTTACATTCACAAGAGGTGCTGTGTCATGGATATCCAGGATGCAGAAGTGCACTGCCTTATCTACTACAGAGGCCGAGTATATTGCAGCCACCACAGAGGCTTACAAGGAGGCATTATGGCTATCTCGGTTAGTGGTTGATTTAGGTTATACAGGGGATATTCCATTGTTGCATTGTGACAGTCAGAGTGCCATCCAGTTGGCAAAGAACCCTGTCTTTCATGCAAAGACGAAGCATGTGGATGTGAAGTATCACTTCATCAGAGAGGTGATAGAGAACAAGCAAATTCAGCTTGTTAAGATTCATACGGATGACAACCCGGCTAATCTGTTGACAAAGAGTTTGCCTCCGGAGCGGTTTGCTCATTGCAGACACTTGATGGGCGTTGGATGAGACCAGTTTCAGCCTTGATATGGCCTTGTATATTACCATGTACATGCTGATTTTTTCTTTTTCTTTACTTAAGGGCACTTTGCCTTTAAGTGGGAGGTTGTTGGGGTAAAGGCATTATGCCCACCCTTATAGTGTGTACTAGCCCATAAGTTATAGGACATAGTACACTTAGTACTTTTAATGTACTAAGTGCACTATGTATACTAGTGCAATATACATGTGTGATAGGGGAGTCACACACTCATTCCCATGAGGTGACTTATCCCCACATATGTCTCTCTCTCTCTCTCCCTTGCCTCTCTCCCTTGTATGTCTCCCACATAAACTCTAACCCTAATTCTACTCATTCACAAATGATCGAGAAAATAGGAAAAATGGGCCTGTCTGATGAGAAATATACAGAGGTTCGAGAATTATGTGAAGCACGATGGAATGGTTATCATTCTCCTATGCATGCTGTTGCGTATGTCTTGGATCCCGAGTTCCAAGGATGTGGACAAGAGGCCGATGATGAGGTTGTGGATGGTTGGGAGACAGTGCTTTCTAGGCAAGTTCGTGATGCAGATAAACGAAGGTTGGTGAAAGACCAACTTGGATTTTATCGCAGCAAGTTGGGAAGGTTTGGATCGGCTGATGCACAGAGAGATAGGTTTAAGATAGGGGCTGCTTTATGGTGGGAGGATTATGGGACTCGTACACCACAGCTTCAATCATTGGCAGTAAGGATCTTGTCTCAAGGTGCAAGCTCCTCTCCGATTGAGCAACTATGGAGTGTGTTCGGCCATGTTGCATCCAAGAAGAGGAACAAATTTGGGACAAAACAAGTCAATGACTTGATTTTTGTAAGTGCTAATTTGCGCTTGCTTGGTGATATGGCTTCTCCCAAACCAGAGAAGTTTATATTGCTTGATAAGGAGTCCTCCGATGATGAGGAGACACATGGACTTGCAGATCCTGGTCAGGATGGGATTGAAGATTTGGATGCTGCAGATGTTGGTCTTGATGATATGGCTTTCTTGGATGACATAGATGATAGTCTCCTTGATGGCATCACTGGCAGTAGCCATGCATGATATCTCCTTACTATTTGCATGTCACCTTGAGGCTTGGACTTTGGACTTGGATTGTTTCTTTTATCTAGGCTGTGCCATGTGGGCCACATTTTGTGCTTTTTGTCACTTATGTCATGTATGATGTGGGCTAATTTATTTTGACTTGTGAGATCTATTCAGTGTTAGTATCTGGCCATGCAAATTGTGGTGCACTAGACTTTAGTGTGTCTCTGATTTGGTTATATAAATGAGCATTGTATGTTAAGATTTATCGTCATTTCTAAGAATTATCTAGGTCGTTCCCTGTTTTCGTTCCCCCTCGTTCCCGCTCTCCCTTTTCCCCGTTCCTGTTCCCCTGGTGGTGCTTTCGTTCCGTTCCCATTCTCGTTCCGTTGCTACTATGCCACACAGACCCCAGCGGCTACCCCTAGTTCTTCAAACCCCGGTGCTTCAGTTGGAGCAATTATTAGCCGGGATCTGTGCTTCAGTTGGAGCAATTATTAGCCGGGATCTCGAAGATAAGCAAAAGGGCGCCCATGACCAGGAGTATGAGCGCAGCGAATTGCTCAAGTCCTTTGGCTACATAGGTGGCCAGAGAGTCGTTGTCTTGTTTGACAGCGGCAGCATTGGTATTCATGGCAACGCTTCTGCTAAACAGTTGAAAGCAGCAACCCAACAACACTGGCTCAAAGCTACCAAGACAAGGTCATGGTTCTAGGTCCTAGGAAGCTTCATTTCAGCCGTACAATCAGGTGGATTTCTACATCAAAATTAACGTACGATCACAAATCAGCACCCGCAGCATGTGTTCCCAGAGCTCTGAGGTTCTGATGTGACCACAGGTGGGAAAAGACCTAAGTCACAAATTCCTGCTAAAATTTTGACTCACGCCTGCGGCAACCTCTTGCAAGATCTACAAGGTTGCCAGGCATGTGCTTTTGCTTTTTGAATCATTCACATTTTCACTGAGGAATGGAGTAGACTACGATGAGTCAAGCTGAGCCACTAGGGCACAGAGAAACTTACTTCAAAGAAGCAGAGCTCCAGCGTGTGGCAGAGTTGGGCAAGAGAAGGCCTGGCTTCTGGAGAGGAGAAGGAAGGGCCGTCTCCTCCTGCAACCGCAACGGCGCCGCTCCTGCTGTCCCTGCGTCGCCCACCGCTGTTTGTGTAGCAAGCAGGATTTCGAATAGCAGAGGTACCTGATGCACTGTAAGGGCAACCATCCAAAAATGTGATCGGAGCTTTCGCTGGAAGCCCAACAATGGGAGAACCAAGCCATGATTTCGTAGCAAGCATAGCCATGACTGGTCTGCTCCTATCAGTCTAGTTGTTTCTTTATTGTGATTGTACTTAACTGCAACTCCTTGTAACTCCCCTTGTAAATTGCAACTCCTTGGAAATTTTTGAAGGGCTTTAGGTTGGTGTTGGAGATAATGTTGAGACCTCCAAGAAGACTTGGTGTGGAGCTTTAAATAAATATAGTCTAATTAATGTGCAAACAAAATTTTGGTACTTCAGTAAGTGTTTTGATTGAGGTGGTCCTTTAAGCAGATTATTATAGTCAAATCTTTTGTGTTTGGTAAATTGAAGTTTGCTGATATGAATTGCATTCCTTGATTTGTCTCGATGCAATATTAACATGTTGAATTTCATTATGTATTCTGTGCTTACTACATCTTGGTGATGTTTCTTCAAAGTTCTTGTATTTAGACATGGATTATTATTTTTGGGTTTAGTTTTGTGGTTATTGGAATGGAAATATTCAATTTTGAAGGACGTTGCCAATCTTCCCATCTTTGATATCAGAATGTTACCTACTTTGAAATCGATCATCATTGGTGGGTTTAAGAGGAATAGATTCTCCATTTCACATACTCTAGTAGGAAGGGTAGTATATGCGAGTCCATGATCTAATTTTTCTAGGCAAGTTTTATGTTTCTCATTTTACATAATCTGTCGTAGGTGTTTGTTTTTTCTTCGATACATTTTTACATTGTTTGTTTAAGAAGCTTAGTTATTGAAGTGTCATTCTTCATTATATAAGAAGTACAATAGTAAATTGTTGTATATGTATTCATAAGATATTGTATATCGATATTAGCTTACCATAGTAAACTTATTATATTATATATATATATATATATATATATATATATATATATATATCCAAAAATTCCCTTTGAAGAAACAAAGTTGGTTTGCCCAAAGAACTATGTATAATTAGTACATGTGTTCATCTTTTGTCATTGATAAATAATTGAGCCATTCGTATATGTTTATCTTTTAAATTTTCTCTCATTTTCTTCAAGTCTTCTTTGTGCTCTTTCTTTTGGAATAATTCATCATTAATTTTTCTTTCATCTTTCTTTTTTATAGATCTCATGAATTTTCTTTCATTTTCTTGAAGCTTTCTTTGTGCTCTTTATTTTTAAATAATTCATCTTTAATTAAGGGATCCAATATTAGTGTCTTGTCCAAAGGGGTTCTAGAGAGCCCAACGCAACATTGTCTATTTTTTTAATTTTTGTAGCAAGTGTGACTATGTTTGTGGGTTTGAGAATCTTGTATGTTTTTTGGTAGTAATTTAGAATCACACGTAATGTACATGTTTATGTAAATTGGGTGGAAGGTTTAAGTAATCATCATAACAATCTAAAGTAATCCATGATCATATGTTAACTTTCTCTTGCGTAAAATTCAACTACAAAAAAGTAGTCTTTTACTTTGTTGATTATGGTTTTCCTTGTTTTAAATTTCTTATTTTAAAATAGTTAAAAATAAATTTGGTTTATGCTAGATACTTGGGAGTACGACACTATGAGGTCATGCACTTATACGGTCATGGGCATTCTTGTCCTACTAAGTTTTTCCTCATGGCCATCTAGGCACAAATGGGCACCTTAGAGTTAGCTAGTATATAAGCAAACTTATTCACAATTTAGGGTTGCTTGCTCATTTGTAATTTCTCTTTGTACTTGTAGAGAGCTTTCATCTCTCTCCTTTGAGTTTGCCATTCTCTCTCGCACTTAACACCCTTATATTCTTATCTTTGAGCATTGTGTGTGTGAGAGAGTCTGGCTTTCCATTCTGTTTGAGCTAATAGTGGTATCAAAGAAAAGTTTTTACATAGCTTGCTTTATGGTTTTATCTTCACTGTGTGTAAGCTTTCATAGCTTGTGGTAGTCGAGCTTTCCATTGAAGCTCTCTCTCTCTCTCTCTCTCTCTCTCTCTCTCTCTCTCTCTCTCTCTCTTTGTGTGTAATCAATGAAGGAGGCTCGTTATACCTTAAATCAACACCTTAGCTTCACAGCTCAAAGTGTCCACTGTCTTCTTGTTGCTAAGCCATGATATACATGAATCACTAAAAGAACAAAGCAAAAGCAACTAGTGTCATAACACTCAACTCGATTGGAATCATTGAAAGCATGTAGCTCAATATCACGGCCCTTAGCATAGAATAAGCCAAGGATATTGATTAATAGTCATGATTCTTTTTTAATGATTAATTTTAACTAATAGGGGCACACAATGAGCGATAAATAAAATTCATTAATTATTTGAATCGAAAAACCTAAGGTTCAAAAAACCTTACGTTTTAAATTCATTAACAACCGCTCTCCCCCTCTCAACCGCTATCGCCACCCCCCCCTCTCTCTCTACGTTGAAACGTTCTCCTCGACTTAATCCATTGGTATCTCCATCAGATATCTGTAGGTCTCTGCGTTAAAACTTGTAAAACCGTCCTGTGCAGACACAATAAACGCTGATTTTATTTATCTTATTGCTTGTACATGACGTATCGCTTTTCGCACTTTGCCGACCATCTAATGAGTCATCGCTGATTTCTTGGAGGTCATAGCACGATGCTCTGATCTCAGCAAGGAAGGTGGAACAGGAGGCGGTTGACTAGGAGAGTACATGCAAGGATGGTCTAATAAACGACGGCAAGCTATAAGCTATAGGCGGTAGCGGCAGCCTGACATGCAAGAGGAGAGGGCGGCCAGGTATTTGCGCACGCACGGCTGTTGGAGGGCAGGAGCACAGCTTTTCTGAATGGCACCGATGAGATAGACACAGCTGTTCTTTCGGGCGACATGATTGATGGCGTCTTGGAAGGTGGGGCAAGATGAGCCGTCGGTGCTGGTAGCCGATGTGGATTATGCAGGGGATTATATGCTTATCAAGATATACATGTGATGAGTATATACATATTCTTTTAGTAAGCTGTTTTGATAATATTAGCTTGATGCATAATCCTTTTGTTTTTGTAATTTTGTTTGCAACCCGATGGCCAGATGCCGAGTGATAAGACCGTGGGAGGGGGCAACGCTATATGATATGTATGATCTTCAAAAGGCTAGACTGCAACCACCCTTATATGTAGTTTAGAAAAGATGATAAATATTATTCGAAAAGCATTACATCTTTCCATATATATATATATATATACATATATATACATATATATATATATATATATTGGTCCAAAAAAAAGATGATAAATAAATGATGTAATTCCCTTGGCCGGCTTGTGGTGCAAGGATGCCACGTCTGAGCTATAGCGAAGCGACAAGTGGATGGAACTAGCTACGTGTTAGGTAGGGCATAGCGATAAAATGTGCAGGTAGTAGTGCGTGAGGCAACGTTCGTTTTGCTATCTGACGGGCTTGCACTCCGTTGTCTTCGATATCTTGTATTTGGTAACAGAGAATGGCTCGGCATCACGTCAGGCACACGGCCGCAGCCGCCCACCACCACCACAACCACGGCCACCACCACCACCCCCCGCACCACCACACTGCCGCTGCAACGAAGACTGGCTACAGCCCCGGCGTCCCGTTGTGCTGGCAATGCGGGACCCGGCAGAACCCGTGCGGGTGCAAGGTGGTTGGCCCTACGCTGGGCTTCCTGGCCTTCTGCGTGGCGGCCGCCATCGAGTGGCCCGTTGGGGGCGTGGTGTACTGCTTCCGTCGCATCAAAGGCCGCCGCATACTCACCCACCCTAACCGCGTCGTCTACCCCCGAGTCCGAGGCGGCATTCCGTTTTAAAACAACGCCTGCGTACGCCTGCATAGTGTAGTTAACCTTCATCCTCTCCTGTCCCATGATGTTGCTCGCCAGCTTACCCATGAGTATGAGGATTTCACCTTCCATTCCTCCCTCCTGTAATTTTTGTACGCCTCGCTCATAGCTTTTGCATGGATCTTTTCCTCTTTTTGGTCGTAAATTTATCGGTTTCAGTCGCTTCTGGCGGCCTCCCAACGAACGATTCCTGTGTTTCATTTCGATCTCTTACTTCTTCAGACTATCTGTTTCTGTGTTTTGTTGCTGGAAATATGAAGAGGTTTCAAAAGATAACGAGTATAAATCTTGCCGTAAATAATTGGAGTTTGCTATTTATTTTCCCATTTGCCAGTTTCAGCTGTTATCATATTCTAAATCCTAATATGCAAATTATATCTTGACGTGGGATAACCAAATTATGGGCTCATCTAAATAATCAAATTTCTTACTTGAGGTGGAAATTGGAAAAATGCACGACATGCTGGATAAATTTATAGTGAAGGCATCCAAATCTGGGGTCACAGGATGAGAGAGTCATGGTAATGGCATGGGAAAGTTATGGTAATTGTAGAAGCACATCAAGGTGTGAGTGGAGGACACTTCTCTCGACAAATTACAGGTAGGAAGATATTCCAAGCAAGTTTATGGCAGCCTATAGTATTTTAAGATGCCTAACAGTTTATAAAAGCGTATGATTTTTGCCAACGGTTAGGTCAGCCGAATGTTGTGGATAGAATGCCGTATAATCCGATATTACCATCACAAGCATTAAAAAAATGGGGGTTGGATTTTTGTGAACCTCTAGCTTAAAGAATTGGCAATAAGTACATTTTGGTACTGATTATTACACAAAGTGGGTGGAAGGATAATGACCAGATTTGGCTGTCCAATTGCGTTAGTGAGTGATTAAGGCAGACACTTCTTAAATGCGGTCATCCAAAGTCCGACAGAATATCATATGGTAACCCACAAAAAAAAACCACACTTTATTATCCACAGTCAAATAGATAGGGTAAATCCACAAATTAAGTATTATAAAAAATCTTGAAAAAGATTGTTAATTAGAATCAAACAAACTGGGATCACAAGTTATATTTTGCATTATGGGCATTCCGGACACTTTATAAGGTTGCCGATAAGACACACTTCTTTCTCATTAATGTATGGCCTAGGAGTTATGGTGTTGATGGAATTTATTATTTCTAGTTTCTGACATGTAGTGACTTCCAGTCTCTCTCCAAAGAGTCAGTCACCCATCGCTTAGAGCAGTTGCTTTTGTTGGCGTCGGGGGACAAGAGGCTTCAAAGTAGCGATGAAACATATTAACATCTACCCTAATAATAGGCTTAATACCGGTAAAGAATTTCCTTCTTTGCTCAATTTCTTTGACTTTCTCAATCACTTGAACCTACAATAAGATATCCTAGAATATGTCCATGTATGTCTATGCATTTTCTTTCTCCACTTGGTGTAGTGAATCCCATCATTGATAAGATTTGTCCCCTTGTATTGTGAAGGAAGAAAATGTTTCAAGCTTTTCTAAAAGTCTTTATATGTACTAGGTTGATGATTTCCTTGCTTAATCACATAACCTAAAGAAACACGTTCAATAAATTAATTTGCAAGCAAGCTTAACCTTATCTCTTTTTTTTTGGGAGAAAATTTCTCCTCTAAAATAATAATCTAACTAACTGAGCCATACAATAAGCACATGAACATCTATATTGCCATCAAAATTATAAAAAGTGAATGCCTTTTGCTAATTTGTGAATCTTTTTGAGAACTCTAGGCACTTAATGTAGCATTAACATTGCATCAAACATGATCACTATTGAATGTTTGATATAGTGTTTGAGCTTGCTTACTTTAGAATGTTTGATACAGTGTTTGAACATAATCACTTTATAATGTTTGATACAGTGTTTGAACATAATCACTTTATAATGTTTGATATGGTGTTCCACTCGTGCCTATGATTATACTTAGTTGCTATTTGCCTTTGAAGTGCTATAATTTGCTCTTGCATTATGGGGGTGGTGCACGTAAATCAGCCATGTGCTGCAAACATATATCTAAATAGAGGTGTTATGAATATTTTTTATAAATAAATAAATAAAGAACAAAAATTTGACTTATCTCAATACTCCCAAAATGGCTCAAGTTTGTGTTGAAATTCTTAAACACTTTGTATGATGGTCAAACTTGAGTCTTTCTTCATACTAAAATTTTGATGGAGAGACCGTGTAGGTTCAAGACCCTTGAGCAAAGACCAAAATATGGTTGAACTTTATTTGAACAAGTGTCTTGAATAAAGGCCAAATACATGTTTAAGAGTCTTGAACATAGGCCAAAATATAGTTGAACGTTATTCAAGAGTCTTGAATAAAGGCCAAAATACGTTCAAGAATCTTGAATAAAGGCCAGAACATGTTCAAGAATCTTGAACATAGACCAAAATATGGTTGAACTTTATTTCTTCACTTTGAACAATGAGTCATGAGAAATGACAACAAAATCATACAAATGATAACTCAACTCCATTTTTGGAAAAAAAACCAAAAATATACATTTTTTTTTAAATTTATGGAGACAAAAGACATACTTTCATGTTAAACATTAAAAAAACACACTACTTTTGTGAAAAAAGAATGCATAAAACATTACTTACATTTTACTCTAAACCCAAAAACGTCCAGTTGAAAAAAGAATTACAAAAGAGAAGAAACTCTTCCAATCAACTCTAGGAGAGTCATTGGACCTTTTGCTTAAAAGTATCAATTATTTTCTGGTGCAAGTGTCAAGAAGTTTTTTTAACTCAAATCCATACACAACAATTTCTATATCATGCAAATTAAGCATGTCCACATGTCAACAAATTTCACTTTTCTTTCCTTTTTTGCTTTGTTTAAGCATCTCTAGGTCATACTTTCCCTTGAGCACGGATAAGTTTTGTACCAATACACATTTCTACACTGTGTGTTATACGTAGCGTGTTATCAACAAACTGATAGGTGATAAAATTGATGCTACTTTTAGACCCGATATAATTTGATGAAACTCTTACATGGAGTTAGTACATTGTCTAAGAAAATAAATTTTCTTTGTACACAAAGTTGATCCAATGGTTGAATTTAAGCATATTTTGATATTAAGAAAGGTAGGTATATGGAGTCCATGGCCATAGAGAAGAGGTTTATTGAAAGCAAAGATGTCTCTAGATTTAGATAGAAATCCAATGATCGATCAAATTTTAGATGATAGTGAGTACTATAATTTATCAGTTTTACTTTATTTTGATCTAATAGTTTGATTTAGAGTTATAGTCTTTGTAAAAACATAGTTTTTAGTTTATAACAGTTAGATTTTGAGCCATGAAAATAACAACAGTTGTCGTTTTAAAAAATTGATGGAAATTTGGATTCTAGAATCCACTTTGTTGATAAAGTGGATTCTAGAATATAAAATTCCATTAAGAGTAACATTTCTATTGTGACATTAAAATTTTCATCCAAAAAAAGAGAAATTTTGGTCCATAAAACGAACAAAAAATTTCACTTTTATTAGATGAAAATTTAGTCTGTGAAAAAATTTCGTTGACGGAAAAAAATTTTGTGAAAAAATTCCGTTGAAAATTTCTGTTGACGGAAAAAAATTTGTCAACGGAATCCAAATTTTCGTCGACAGATTGAAATTTTTGTCGACGAAAATTTCAATCCATCGACAGAAATTTGGATTCCAGAATCCAAGTGGACTTTAGTATCCAAATTTTTATCGACATATTTTTTTTCATCAATGAAATTTTTTGATGGAAAGTCTTCATCGATGAAAAATTTCGACGGAATTTTTTCCATCGAGAAATTTTTTTGGCGACGGACTACATTTTTTGTCCAATAAAAGTGAAATTTTCGTTCATTTTATGGATCAAAATTTCTCTTTTTTTAGATGAAAATTTTACTCTCACGAATAAAAATGTGAGTGTGTCCGAAATTTGGATTCTAGAATCCATTTTGTTAATAAAGTGGATTTTGGAATCCAAATTTTCATCCACTATAAGGGATCGGGCTCATACCCGCGCTTGTAGTAGCCGGCAAAAAATGACTTGTGGAAAAAAAGTAGCGGCCCGTGTATCAGCGCGTGTATCATCGCGGCCAAAGACATGCGTGTAAAAGCGTGTGTATAGACGCAGTCAGACGCGCTGATACGGGGGCTTATATACGTGTTTTGTCAGTTTAGCTGTGCTTATACACGTGCATATCACAGAGTATCCGCGTATATACACGCGACTTTCACAAAGTTGACGCGTTTATACACGCGAACAGAGAGCAAAAAAAAAAATCCAGAGAGTGCTATTTAGTACCTGAATGCTGTTTCACCATTCGAGCACCCAATAGCACTCTTTGGATTTTTTTTTGGGTGCATTGCACCATCCACGAGGAAGATTTAGTGCATTGTCATTACACGATTCAAGAACGACATGAATGCATACATTGTCATTACACGATTCAAGACAGACATGAATGCAATACTATCAATTCACGATTCAATATTACAAACATCATGATAATGAGGATGAGCATGCCATTTCTCATGATCATGAGGATGACCCTACCATTGAGGATGATGGTGATGTTGATGAGGATGATCAGGGCATCGGTACCATTATCAATGGACAGAATATCGATAGTGGAATAAATTTAATCGTAGCCTTACAAATTGATCAAATGGATATTGATGTTGATCGTTTGGCAAGGATGGATCTTGAAGATGAGATCGAACCCTAACCAATCCATCACTGTATCGTTCTAAATTGATGACATTTCTATTGTATATGTTGTCTTTTAATTATCATCTCATGATTTATTTTTGAATATATTACATTGTCACATAGGTACATGTGATGAGAGGATGAGGGCCCTTCAAGGAAGAAACATGAGAGCTTTATAATTCTCTTACGTTGGCTATGCAGACGGCTAGGGGCACATGACTACATCCATGCATATAGCCATGGGCATAACCACATGCATAGTCATGTTCATAACTGTGCTACAGTCTATGTAAAAAAAGGGGAGAGAAAGAGAGAGAGAGAGAGAGAGAGAGAGATTAGATCTACTTCTCTCTCTTTCATTCTGTCCCCCCACCATTAAAAAAAATAAAACATGAAAAATACACGCTTACATTTAAAAAAATACACATTTATAACATATTATAAAAATCTTTTCATTTAAAAATACAAACATATATTGGGAGTGGTCGACACATCAAATTAAACAAGATGTTATATTATATTACGAATAAAAATGTCCAAGGTCAAAATATTGTATCAAAGTAAATATGCAAACTAAGATAATCTTTGTAAGATTATGAAGATTATCCTCAAATTTGATCCTCCTCCTCCTTATTGTCATCTATATCCTCAAATTTGATCCTCCTCCTCCTTATTGTCATCTATATCCTCAAATGGGCCCCACCCCACCACCACCACCACCACCTTCACCTTCATCCTAACCACTTTCATTCTCCTCCTACATTACATAATGAAAAAGCATACATATTTAGTTCTAAAACATGCTCATATAAATCTTCAGAGAAATTAAGTATATGAAAGATCAATTACTTACCACATAATTATGTTGGGCTCTCTAGATGTCGCTCTATGGATGTCATTGTCAGTCCACTCTCTCTTTTCTAGGCCATTCCCAAGTTTTGGCTTCAGTGTGATGTCTATGATAACTGGTCTCCTATTCTCTTGGGGTGCGAACATGGGGTGCGAACATGTAGCAACATACAAAATTAAATACATGAAAAACAGGACATATATAAGCAACATATAAGAAACCATATGTATAATAACGTGGTGATCTATATATGTTGTTAAATATGGCCATACCCAAGGACGATCCCAAACTCAATCAAGTATATAGATCTACACATAAGACTTGGTATCATAAATATGTATTAGTCTCTTTTCGTTAATCTTAAGGTGTAAGTATGTTAACTTTGTGTAGAGATGGCCATCTTATGGAGGGTCATTCATCTCTAGTACACAAACTCTACTAGTATAAGTATAGTTTGTAAGTATGTTAACTTTGTGTAGAGATGGCCATCTTATGGAGGGTCATTCATCTCTAGAACACAAACTATACTAGAGGATGATTAGACTTACAAAGTTTCTATGTGGCACAAGATGCTTACAACCAATTGAGCCAATAGTACGGAGCAAAGTACTAGCACGATTCTAGCTTATCTTTGTCTTTTATGCCATCCTATGTGCCAGACACTTATTCACTTCCATCTCTCTCTTAGCCTTCATCCCACCGCTCTCCAAACCCCTATCACATCCACTATGTCGACTTCTCTTCCCTCCCCGCTCCTCCAATAGCTTGACACACCACTGTCCCCTCTGATTCTCCCACTACCTACCATTAGACCCTGCTCACATTGTCACAACCGTCTCTTGCATGTGGCTCTGCCTCTTGTTCACCACTCACGTAATGGTGGTGGCAATGCAAGTGGTTTATAAAGCAGGTAGCATTTTAGTGCAGGTGGTGGTGGTGGGGAATGCTTTGGTTACTTAGACGTGATGACACAAGGATCTTGGGGATGGTACTATTTATTATCCCTTGGGTAATGATGGTGGAACTTTTATGGATAATATGGGAAAGAGATTTTAGTATAGATTTTGTCAAGTGGTGAATCAAACATACAAGAACGCCTTTAAGCCATTGGGGGGGGGGGGAACATAGAGAGCAGTTTTCTAAGCTGGCCGATTGGCTGCATGCTGCTGGCCGATTGCATATGTAGTCGTGGAGCCTTTTTGTCACGTAGGCTGTAATGCCGGTGACCGACGGCAGACCGGATGGCCATATCCGGGGTTCAGTGGGAGAGGACGCCCATGCGGAGTCATGGGCGGCCAGGCTAGTGTGGACGGCAGGCCACACACTATATAGCCTGGGGGATGAGGGGCAATCCTCATTCTTCCTCTATGGCTGGGTGGTGAGCCAGAGGCCGTCCCCTCTCGTGGTAACGCCCGTATAGCGGCGTTACGGTTATCTAACACTGGTATCAGAGCATGGTTCGAAGGGATCGTGAGAGTCCGCGCGCGAACGGGGGACCGGAGCCCACTCGGTGGTTTTCATCCACAATCTCCTCACCCTTATCTCCACAAGGGAATGTGTGGAGGAAGAAGGGCCAAGACTTTTGAAGGGAAGAACTCTTTCTCTCTCTCTCTCATTCTCTCTCCCCGTCACACACAGCATCGAGGTAAGCAAAATGTGTTTGTTTTCATTTTTTTTTCTGCGTTGAATTGCTTTGAAAAACTGTGCGTTGAAGGTTTTCAAAAAAAAAAAAACGCCTGTGTGTTGAGGTGGGGGGGCCGCAGACCAACCCCACGAAACCTGTGTGTGTGGGGGGTGGGGTGGCGAAAATTAGCCAGGCCAGCCCACTTATACGTTAATGTGGCGGGGTGGGGATAACACCCATCAGATCGCCCAGCAGCCTTCACCACCGGCGGAATGAGCACGGCGGGACGGTCATCAAGGCGCAGGGCGGAGGGCGGGGACACGCAGCAGCCCTGGCAAGTTATTCACGCTCTGGCGGCTGAGCCTCCTTTCGTCGTCCGAGCTGTGCGACTTGTCAGAGCACGAATGCTCAGGCAAGATGTACGACCGAACATTCACAGAGCTTCAGTAGCCTCCAAACTATTTGGCAGCGTCGCCTTCTGGTCTAACACGACCAAGCCAGCCAGCGGAGCGGCGGCCAGCCAGCCCTGGGCGGCCAGCAGGCGACGGCGCCAGCCAACCATGGGCGGCGGCGGCCAGCCAGCCGGGCCAGCCATGGGCGGGCCAACGGCGGCGGCGGCCAGAGCCACAACACCCAGCACACGCCAGACGCCCACCAGCGGCCAAAACAACCAAAAAAAAAGGAAAAGAAAAAAAAAAGAAAAAAAACCATTTCTTATATATATATATATTTTTTTTCATTATTCAATTTGAAAAAAAATGAAAATCAGAAAATTCAAAGACCCTTTCTCTCTCGGGCTGGGAAGGAGAATCATTCCCGCAAGAAATAATCCCGACAAGGGATAAGTGTTTCCGGAGTTAATTTTTGTTATGAGTTGCAGGCATATTTTCTCGTGGATCGGAGCATCCCAGAAGCGTCCTTGTAGAGGCTCGCAACACAACAATTCGACAGGCGACCGTAAAGGGGGGTGACTATTATTCTCTCTCCACCATTGCTCATTTTTATTAGCGTCTTTTTTTTAGTAATTTCCGAGTTCTCGCATTATTTTTTGCAAGAATTAAAAATGTCTGCTAGGCGTAGTGTGTCTCCACCGCCTTCTACTTCTCTAGGTTTTTCCAGTCTCTTGTCCTCGGTCGCGGGTTTGACCCCGACCGAGGACAGGCGTAGTGTGTCTCCACCGCCTTCTACTTCTCTAGGTTTTTCCAGTCTCTTGTCCTCGGTCGCGGGTTTGACCCCGACCGAATTGTCAGGCCGTACACGCCCGACCGTTGTTCGGTCCGGAGCGCGCTTATCGATCACTCGTGATCCGCCAGCGCCCTCCTCGTCTATTGACCCCGTCTTCGGCCGCATTGGCTGATGACCCCTTTCTGGCCGATGAGCCAGAGGACATGAACACTGACGTCGCCGAGGGGACCGAGGAGGACCTCTTGGATTATGACGACGAGGACTATGACCTACTGGACCCTGCTGATGTCTTGACAGAGACGGAGCTCTCTAGTGGACTGTTTAAATATCTTAATGCCAAATTGAATAATATGGGTAAAGTCTAGGCTGATTTAGTCACGATGCTACAGAGCATCTCCACACGGTTAGATGCACTGACAGCCGCCTCGGCTAATACTCCGACTCCTTGTGGTAGCCGAGCTCCTGCGGCAAGGGTGAGCGTAGCCTCGCCAGTGGTTGTAGGAGTACAGGCCGATGCGCCTGCGGGGCCGTCCGTAGCGACACCTTCGTCGTTGTTAAAAGACTTAAAGCCGCCTAGTTTTGGTGGCGAGGAAAAGGAGAGAAACAACGACTCAGCCAATATGTTTCTAGCGAAGTGGTCAGATTTGCATGCGCTGACAGCAGCCTAGCCGTATACAGCCCGTAGAGGCTAGCCTCTCTTTAACCGGCAAAGCGTACAAGTGGTGGATGAGTCTGACAACTCGCCCTGCCACTTGGACGGAATTTGAAACAATGTTTCGAAAAGAATTTTTGCCTGTTAATGAGGCAGAGAGAAGCTGGGAGTTATGGGACAAGTGCTCGATGGAGAACAAATCCCTAACTCAGTACATCTCGAACTACAGGGAGATAGTACTCAAGTTAAAAGGAATCGATGCATTCCAGACATTGCGAGGCTTTAAGAGAGGCCTCAAAGATGATTACCTTGAGTACGTAGAACCCCTACAGCCTAAAGACTTAGCAGAGGCAATTCAATATGCACAGATATTCGATGACATCAAGCGCCGTAGTGTGCGTGGTGGTTCTAGCAGGGCCGAGGGTAGTGAAAAGAGGAGGTCAGGCCTCAAAAGAAAAGGGTTCCGCAGTGAGAAACAAGGGGATAGGACGACGGACCAGGAAGGACAGGGTGGTCATTGGTCTAAAAAACCGCGACCATCCAGAAAAAAAAGAGACACCGAAAACCAAAAGAAAGAGCAATATATTAAAGCGCGAAAGGAAAATCGCTGCTTTAATTGCAATGAAGTAGGACACACGAAGGCTGAGTGTCCAAAGCCTAAAGCCAGCACGAGTGGCAACGAGCCCAAAAAAGATGGTAAATCTTCTAGGCAGTTGCATACAGTGCAGAGACTCCCTCTCAGTTCCACAGAGTTCAGAGAGGTGACAGTGTGTCATTGTGATGAGCATCACGCTTCTTCAGTGACACCAGCGATGTGACAGCCTACTGTAGGTCCGCATGACATGGTGCGCATGTATGGCACCATAGGTGGCCGTAGAGACAGTTTTTATTGATGATGGAGCTAGTCACAACTTCTTGAACTACTCGTTAGTCAAGAAGTTGGGATTGACTGAGACCCAGAGTGATCATGAGTATACTGTTGGCCTAGCCAACGGATATGACAAAACGGTATGGAATACCGTAGTATTGGGGGTCCCATTATCTATGCAGGACTACAAGGCTCCGCTTGACTTTCAGGTCATGCACTTAGCCAGAGCAGACGTATATCTAGGCAGGGAGTGGCTGTATGGCTTGGGCCCTAGTCTAGCTCGGAATTACTTACATAACACGCTATGTTTTGAGCATGGAGGTAGAGTCATCACCCTGCAGGGCGACCGTACTGTCCCTGCCACACCACTTATTTCCTCCATAAAGTTGTGTACAGCGGTCCTCAGAGACTAGATAGCAGAGGTATATGCTTGTTACCCTCTTTTGAATTCTGTTTTCGTAGATGAAACGATAAATGATGTTTGCGTAGACAAACAAGGAAAACAAAATAACCTTGGACAAGACCCACTGTTTGAAAACCCTGTTTGGCATGCATGTGATTCAAACAAGAAAAAATCCAAGGTGAATGAGACATTAAAGAAAAAGTACGTAGATACTTTAACAAATTTATTAGAGGAATTTCAGGATGTTTTTCCTGATAATTTACCAGATGGTTTACCACCATCTAGGGAAGTAGACCATGGCATCGAAGTTATGCCAGGATCAAAACCTATAAGCAAACCTGCTTATAGATTAAGCCACTCGGAGGCACAGGAGGTGGAAAAACAATTAACGGAATATTTGAACAAAGGCTTTATTCGGCCTAGTTCAAGTCCGTGGGCATCGCCTATTCTTCTGGTAAAGAAGAAAGACGGATCTATGCGGATGTGCATAGACTATAGGGCTCTTAATCAGATAATGATTAAGAACAAGTATCCGATGCCACGCATGGATGAGTTGTTTGATCAACTCTATGGATCGAGATACTTCACAAAAATAGACCTGAGATCTGGGTATCATCAGGTTAGAATTAAACAAGAAGATGTTGCGAAGACAGCATTTAGGACCTGTTTCGGGCATTTTGAGTTTTTGGTTATGCCATTTGGGCTAACCAATGCTCCAGCGACGTTTATGACGCTGATGGACAGTATTTTACGTCCATATCTGGGAAAATTCGTAGTAGTTTTCCTAGATGATATTCTTGTGTACAGTAAGACACAGAAAGAACACATCGAGCATTTGCGTCTAGTGTTCAAGTTGTTGCGAGAGCACAAATTATTTGCAAAGAAAAGCAAATGTGAATTTTTTGAAACAGAAATTCACTATCTTGGCCATATTATATCCGCCGATAGTACGCGGATGGAGCCAGAAAAAGTAGAGGCTATTCTTAAATGGCCAGCGCCGAAGAATCTCGAGGAACTGCAGATTTTTCTTGGCATGTCGGGGTTCTACCGACAGTATGTGAAGGACTACGCGAAGATCGCAGTCCCGTTTGATGAACCAGTTACGGTCAAAAACAAAGAACATTAGTTGGGGGGGACGCCTAACAGAAAAGCTTTGATAAGCTCAAGGTGACCGTAGCAGCTGCACCTGTTTTGACAATTGTCGATCCAAATGAGCCGTTTGTTTTGGAAACAGACGCTAGTAATGAGGCCATTGGGGCCGTACTAATGCAAAGGGGACGCCCAATTGCATTTGAAAGTAAAAAGTTAGATCGTGCGCAACGTAACTACTCGGCTTACGAGCGAGAGTTACTAGCGATAGTTCATGCACTCAAAAAGTGGAGACACTATTTATATGGTGCCACTTTTGAGGTCCGGACGGACCATGAAAGTCTGAAATGGCTTTCAAGTCAAAATGAACTGAAGGGTAGAAAATCTCGGTGGGCGGAGATTCTACAAGAGTTTGACCTTCAGATACGTTACCAGAAAGGTAAGTATAACGTGGTGGCAGATGCACTTAGTCGCATGCCACAGATTAATGAACTTAGTTTCACAGTCTTCAAGAATGATTTCTTGGAGTCCCTACGTGGTTTATGTGAGCACGATCCATCTTTTACAGAGGTCTGGCGTGCTGTACGCGTACGCACTTCTTCACAGACGCGACCACCTCTCTCGTTGGCACGTATTGCTAGTCCGGAGAGACTGGCCGAAGGTGCAACGGGAAGGGAAGTGAGAGTTAGTCCGGAGAGACTAGCCGTGTCTTCTGGGTATAGTTTGGAACCAGAGAGTTCTGACGTAGGCCCTTCATCACCTTTGACTGCCACGGCTTCAAAGGGGAGTGATAAACTTCGTCGGGGGGAGAAATATGCTAATTACTCCATTGACGACGGGTACTTACTCTACAAGGGTAGAATATGTGTACCAACTATTGGTGACTTTCGGGCCCAAATTCTTAAAGAAAGTCATGATAGTCCAAGTGCGGGTCATCCCGGGATTCAGAAGACCTATGCACTAGTAAAAAGACAGTTTTATTGGCCTAGTTTGTTTAAGGACGTCTAGACTTATGTGCTGAAATGCAGTAAGTGCCAGGTCAATAAACATGAACGTCTTAAGGTTGGAGGACTACTCCATCCACTGGAGATTCCTCAAGGGAAATGGGAAAGCATTTCCATGGATTTCATTACCGGTTTACCCAAGACGAGTCGAGGGAATGACTCGGTGTGGGTGGTAGTGGACAGGTTAACTAAAATGGCAAAGTTTATTGCCACGAAGAAAACGTTAAAACGCCAGAGTTGGCAAAACTCTTTATTGAACATCTCTACAAGCTATATGGCCTGCCCGCAGATATAGTGTCGGATAGAGATAGAAAGTTCAACAGTCATTTTTGCAGGGAAGTCTTCAAAAAGCTGGATACTACTCTGAGTATGAGTACGGCAGATCATCCGGAGTCTGATGGTCAAATTGAAAGAGTTAACCAAATTCTAGAGGATATGTTGCGTTCTTATGTTAGTAAGAAGCAATCTAATTGGGAAGAGTACTTAACCTTACTGGAGTTTGCCTATAGCAGCTCCAAACACTCAGCAATTGGATTTACACCATTCATGTTAATGTATGGATTCCAGCCGAGATCTCCAATGGCTGTAGGCCTAGAAAAGGAGAAGATTCAATCTGTCAAGGATTTCCTTGAAGATATGAATGATATGCTCAGAGCCGCACGTGAGAGCATTCGTAGCGCTCAGGATCGCGCTAAAACTTATGCGGATAAAGGACGAAGAAAGGTGACCTTTACAGAAGGTGACTTTGTATTCCTCAAGGTTCCTGCGCAGTCAAAAACCATGAAAACGGGAAAGTGTGATAAACTTTCTCCGAGATATTGTGGTCCTTTTAAAATCCTTAAGAAGATTGGGGACGTAGCATATAAACTTGAGTTACCGGAGAGTTCTCAAGTCCATCGTGTCTTCCATGTCAGTAAACTGAAGAAATCAGTTCACGGGTTAGAGAACACAGTTTCTCCAGAGATTTTGGTGGACTTGATAGAGCCACCAAAGATACTACATGAACCTGAAAAGATTCTACAGTATCGTGATAGACAGACCCGACATAAAGTGTACCAGGAGGTACTTGTTAAATGGACAGATAGGGATGAGGAGGTAGCTACCTGGGAACGCCGTAGTGCAATTTCCAAAAGGTTTCCCCAGTTTGTTTTCGAGGACGAAAACTCTTCTTAAGGGGGGGGTAATGTCACGTAGGCTGTAATGCCTGTGTGACCGACGGCAGACCGGATGGCCATATCTGGGGTTCAGTGGGAGAGGATGCCCATGCGGAGTCATGGGCGGCCAGGCGAGTGTGGACGGCAGGCCACACACTATATAGCCTGGGGGATGAGGGGCAATCCTCATTCTTCCTCTATGGCTGGGTGGTGAGCCAGAGGCCGTCCCCTCTCGTGGTAACGCCCGTAGCGGCGTTACGGTTATCTAACACTTTTTCAGCAGGCCGACTGCTGTGCAGGCATAAGGCATCAATGTACAGTGCCGTACACACCTCAGCAAAATGGTGTGACTGAGAGGAAGAACAAGTCTCTCATGGAGATGGCAGAATGTATGGTGAAAGTCCAAGATTTATCTCATGGTTTTTGGTTAAAGGCAACTATGTGCGCAGACTATGTGTTGAACAAATGCCCTACCAAGGCCTTGCAGTCTAAAATTCCTTATAAGGCTTGGCATGGTAGGAAGCCTTCTATGGCTCATTTGTATGTTTTTGGTTGTCTTTCTTATGCTCTTGTGCCTTAGCAACAACATACCCATGCTTTCATGCAAAAAATAGCAGAATGTATTCTCATAGGACATGTTTGATTCACTTCTACCTTTATTTAATGGAGGGCAGCCATATGTAGAGCAATTGAATGCTTAACCTACTACTGAAATTTAGCCTTTGCAGGTGCAAAATCAGCCTACAAATCAGCCTTTTGATGAGGCAATTATTGAGGATGTAGTGGATGAGGAGAGAGCAGCCATAGAAAAATCTAGGTATATGCCAAAATGGCTTATGCAAACATTGAGGGATAGCAAGTTGGCAGCTCCTTTACCTGGCAGAACTCATGTAAGTTCTCATCATGCAGATTATTCTCATGTGGATCATGTTCTCATTTCTACTTTATATAATGAGGAGGAACCTATTTTCTTTGAGGAAGCATAGGATGATCATGGATGCATGCTATGCAGGATGAGTATAACTCTATACTCAACAATGACACCTAGTATTTGACAGATCTACCTCATGGTAAGAAGTCCATTGGTACTAAGTGGGTTTACAAGTTAAAACTTAAAGCATATGGTAGTAGTGATTGCTACAAGGCCATACTTGTTGCAAAGGGTAATGCCTAGCAAAAGGGCATTGATTATGATGAGACCTTTGCACCCACATCTCGTATGACTACCATTAGGTGTCTCATTGCTTTGGTAGCACACATCATGGTGGAATGTACATCAGTTGGACATTAAGACTACATTCTTGAATGGTGATTTACATGAGAAGGTGTATGTCTCGCAGCCTCATGGTTTTGTTGTGAAAGGAGAAGAGTCTAAAGTATGCAAGTTGTCCAATAGAGAGTACCCTCTATGTGAAGAGGAGTAAGGACACATTTTTGGTCATCGTTCTATATGTTGATGACATGTTGCTCATCATGGGACTGATATAGATCAAATTTCAACCTTTAAGCCTGATTTGCAGTCATCATTTGAGATGTTAGATTTGGGGCCCTTGCATTACTATTTGGGGATTCAATTTATGTAACATAATGATGGCATTTTTATGTTGCAGTCTAAATATATACAGAAGCTATTGAAGAGGTTTAATCTTAAAGACTGTAAACCTGTGGGGCTACACCTATGGAGACAGGTACTCGACTTAGTCTTCAAGATGCAAGAGACTCTTTTGATGCTTGTTTGTATAGCAGGTTGTTGGATCCCTTCTTTATGTGTGCAACACAAGGCCAAATATACAATATGCGATCTCACACAATTGAGCAGATTTATGCATAGCCTAGGTACGAAGCATTTGCAGGCTATTAAGCAAGTTTTTGCTATTTACAGGGCACTCAGTATTTTGGATTATTTTATCCAAAAGGGGGTGAGTCACAGTTGCATGCTTTCAGTGGTTCAGATTGGGCTGGATGTTATGACACATAAGTGTCCACTAGTGGGTGTTGCTTTCGCCTTGGTGATTCATGCATATCATGGCTCAGCAAGAAGCAACCTATCGTGGCCACTTCCAACTGTGAAGCTGAATACAAGGCAGCTTTTACAGCTATAGTTGAGTGTGTGTGGCTCAAACGTCTTATGGCTGATTTGGGTGTTGGACAGTCATCTAGCACTACGATTTTCACTGACAGCCAGAGCGCATTAGCAGTTGTGAGGAACCCGTGTTTCATGCTCGCACTAAGCACATTGATGTGCATTACCACTATGTCAAGGAAAGACTCTCTATAGCAGAGATCAGTTTGGTCTATGTGCCTACACATGACAACATGGCAGATTTATCTCACGATGGCTCTTCCTCGTGAAAAGTTTGAAGCTTTTGTAAAGCTTTAGACTTACTGCCTTTACAGGATTGATCAGCCATACCCTGTACATGTTCACATCATTTCCAGGGGGGATTTATAGCATTATATGGTAGTGCTGTGTGTGAACACACTTAGGACCGCCGGGGCACTTTTCCCTCACTAGGTTTTTTCCCCCGTGAGTATGTACACCCTCTTATCTACTCATTTTGGGGTGTGTACTTATCTTTTGTATCTGGCACACATTTTTTTATTCTAATCTAGTGAGTTTGTGTGCTCTCAAGCTTCTCTATCTTGTGTGTGTGCATTGTTGCAACCCTAACCCTAATTCCAACAGAAAGTGACCCCTTTTTTATGAGGAAAGTATAACAAGGCTTTGATAGCTTATGTGGGATAACTTTGACTAGGTGACTTGGTCAACTTTGGGTTTATTCTACTTTTTTTTCCTTAAATCTTTTATTTTCTCCTTGTAGGTTAATTCTTTTTGTGCTTTTCTTAGATAGAGCATATTAGCCTTCTCTCCTAGTAGAATAGGTTTAGATTTATTTAATTTTTATGTTTGTTTAGGATAGTTTAATATTCTTATTTATGTTATTAATCTAGGTTTTAAATTTTTATTTGTTTAGGATAATTATAGCTTAATATTCTTATTTATGTTATTAATCTAAATTATATTTTTATTTTATTTGATAATAATAGCTAATTAGGTTGATTTCTAACTTAATTAGGTTAATTTTAGCTTAATTTAGGACTAGGATTTTCATCCTTTCAAATGAGCTTAAAATCTAGCCCAAAACCACCTTAAATTGCTCTTTAATTTGGATGATTAACCAAGATTATAAAAGTGGGTTAGCAAGGCTAGTGGACCTTAATACAAACATAATTGCATTATATAATTAGGCCTTAACCAAATCTAATGATATCAAGGAAGATGATACAAGGCTAGTGGACCTTAATACAAACATAATCTTATATAATTGCATTATATAATTAGGCCTTAACCAAATCTAATGATATCAAGGAAGATGATGGTGATAATAAGGAGGATGATGTGGTCTACAAACAAGTGATTATCTAATCACTTGTAGAAGAATAGAACCAAGAGGATGAAGAAGAAGAGAAAATCGAATCCATTGATATCAAGGAAGATGATGTGAGGAGGAGGATAAAGATTTTGAAAGTTATTTTTACTTATAATTTATGTGGTCTACAAGTGGTTATCCAATCACAAGACAAGGTTGTTCATAAGAACTTTAAACTCTCACATAAAAAATAAGTTAAAGGGGATAAGTTTAGAAGCTACAAATGGATTATAGCAAACAAACTATATGGGATAATTGGTAAGAGAACCATGTATACACTTTTATAAATATTGAGTCATAAACAAGTTTGTTCTTCCTTTAAATAAAAGTAAATACTCTAATACCTCTATTATAAGAACATAGCCCCTCTCCATAAAAGGGTTTAAATCATGTAAGGGGATACAATGTGTGGTGTGCAGCTAGGTGTATACACCAACACTCATAAGAAATAGGATCTTCCACATCAAAAAGTTTAACCTCATACTACATTTAATAACAAAGGTATAGAACACTACTATATTAGTAATGTGATATAATAGATAGAAAAGTAACACACTCATGTTCTCTTATTTGTAGAGATGTCAAGCTCAACACGAGTTGACACTTATGTTCTCTTATTTGTAGAGATGTCAAGCTCAACACAAGTTGACACTCATGATGCACCTAGGTGATCGTTCTACATTTACACCGCGGTAGCTAACATGATGGATCTTCGCCACCACCAGTGATTCTTTAGCTGGACTACACCTACCTAGTCCAACCCAGTTATGGCATACTTATCTTGCCAACTCACCTAATTAGGGTGTTCACATTATGGACCACTTGTACATAGTACTCTAGTACTTATGTTGGACTTTCACTTATCTTTTGTAGCCTTCTTTTGAGAGAGTAAGAATAAGAAGAAGATTTCAACGTTCCATCTTTGTATGTGTGTTATCTATTATTTTTGTGAGAGCGTGTGTGTGCTTGTTGCAAGAGCTCAAGATCTCTCTCCTCCCCTAATCTTTCCATGATATTGAATCCTGGTTCAAGCAAAGGAAGCTCGAAGGCAAAGGAAGCAGTACACAAGTAAGAGCATCGTCATCTCTTTCCCTTCTTGTTTAGGTATAATACCCCTTGGGTAGCTCTGGGAGCTATACATCTCCGCTCTTGAGAAGCTTTCTTTGTAGGCATGGAGGTGCCTGTGTGGTGCGAAGTACTTTGTACTCCAGTTTTGTGGCCAAATTCATGTTTCAGGCTTGCTTCAGCCTCTGTTCAGCTCTGCAAGGTTTTTTGGACACTTCTGGGAAGTTCCAATTTAGAACTGTTTCTGTTTGAACTCTGGTATTACATTACAACATTACATTTTGGGTGTCCAGACAGAGATTGCTCATGTATTGTTGATTGTGGGTCTATGTACATGTACTCTGATCAAGTACCACTATGACATATAGGTTGTGCAGAAGTACCATTACAAGAGCTATTAACAAATATTACTATGTTGTAGGCTGCATACATAAATTGTATGTTTATAGATTTCTGGTTGTTGTAAAGCAAAGATGTCTAACAACATTAACCAGATTGTCAATCAAAGCTTGACAAGAACAACTTCATGTGTGGAATTTTAGAATGACCAATTTCCTGATGGGAAAAAGGTTTTGGAACTATATATAGGTGCAGATTAGGCTGGTAGTGTCTCGGATAGGAGATCTACTAGCAGCCTTATGTTTTCTTTTGGAAATGATGTTGTTGGTTAGAGCAACAATAATTTCTTTGTCGATTACAAAGGCTGAGTATAGGGGTTAAGTACAAGGACATTGCATGTGAGGTAGATCTTTGTTACAAAAGTTGAGTATAGGGACTGAGTACATGGGCAATGCATGTGAGGTAGAGCTTTGTTATAGAAGCTACTTGTATATATGGGTGAGTTCATAGATATGGTTGTTCTCATTTATTGTGACGAGATGAGAAATATACAATTGCCCACTATAACATGCAGGTGTATTATCACTTTATGAGGGAGAAGGTTCTAAACAAGTGATGTGGATTTGGTATATGTTAGCACAGAGGATCAGGCACACAAAGGTATTTGACATCTTTACAAAGGCATTTGATACAGAGAAGCTCTACCCACAGGTTCAGAAACTTACTTGGAGTGTAGGGTATAGAGTTGAGCTCGAGAGGGAAGTGTTGAGATATCGAGCTCAACTAGTGTAGAATAGATGTGACACCCTAGAATGACACCTCTGCACTTATGCTAAAATGATAGCTCCATACAAAGGACCATAGATGTGACACCCTAGAATAGATGTGACACCCTAGAATGACACCTCCGCACTTATGCTAAAATGATAGCTCCATACAAAGGATCATGCACCTAACATCTTTACAAAGGCATTTGATACAGAGAAGATTTTCTCACCACCACAGGTTTAGAAGCTTACTTGGAGTGTAGGGTATAAAGTTGAGCTCTAGAGGGGGAGTGTTGAGATATCAAGCTCAGCTAGTGTGGTTATAGGTGTGACACGCCAGAATGACAGCTCTGCACTTATGCCAGCGGTAGGGTTAGTGAGATTATGGGTGATATACTGACAGTGGTTTTTACACTTTATGTCACAGGCACTTTAGTTCACCAAATTTATAGCATCGGTATAGCGCCAACTTATGTAGTCAAATTCACATTATGGACCGACTTTTATATGTCTTATAGGAGAGTACTTTCTCATATAGTATGTATTCTTATGTTTATGTTATGGTGTAGAGAAGAGAAGAGAATAAAAGAAAATTCAGCTATCCATATCTCTTAGCTTGTCTACTTTTGTGTGTGTTGTGTATTTTCTTGCGAGGAGCTCAAGCTCAACACCCCCCCCACACACATTCTTCACAAAATTAGGCCTATTTCTTTGATGTGGAACTCTGCAAAGCCATTCTAGAAAAACTCCATGAGGCATCACAACAAGGTGGGTAGTTGAAGTTTACAAGTGTCATGCTAGCAAGATTTAACATGCTCACTAAGATCTTATGCCATGCCATCGATACAGAATTGCCACCACATGGGTACCCCAACTTGACATAATCAACCATGACAAGCTCTATCAAAACACGACTTGAACCTCCCTCCAAAGGAGAAAAAGCTTGAGATATATTGTAACCCTTCAAGAACCTTGCCCAAGGCTGCTCTTGGGGAGCCCCACTCCACCCCAACCCCATTACTCATAGTCACCTTTGCCTCCTAAAGTGAACATGTGCCCCTTTAGCCCCAGAACAAAATGATCATGCAGAACTAGCTCTATCTCCCCATCCACTTTAAGCAAAAAAAAACCTTTTTGGCTCCAAAGGGGATGTCTTTGAGCCACATCATTTCTTCACACAAGATGTCCCCCGAAGACGTGCATAATACCAGTACCAAAATTGTAAGCTACCTTACCAAGTACCTTACCAAAATTGTAAGCTACCTTACCAAGTACTTAAACAACCAACACACGGGTTGACTTCACTCTGCTTCTAAAATCATAACCATAGGGTTATGGACTCTACATGGAAAAATCTCCTTACCTATTTTCCATCACAAGACCACCATTGACAAACCCTCAATGCCATTGGTCCCTCTCTGAGAAACTCTTCCTACAAGGAGCTAACACTATTGACCCCATCAAGTCCCCAATCACCATCTTCCAAGATGACACTCATTGGCCATGTCATTAAATTGCTAAAAGACACGTGCTCCATCAACAAGAGAAACTTCAGTGCTCTGACAAGCTCATCCAAACGAAAGATCACCAAGCATAAACTCTGCCACTCACAACTTCATGAAGCTCAAGAGAAAGTGTTTATTTTAGAAGCCAAGCTCAAAAAATCCAAAGAAGAAATCTGTAAGCTTGAGCATGATCTCACTCTGGCGGCAGACTCTACACAAGAAGAACTCACCAACACTCATTAGCTGCCATGGAGGTCCTCTAACTTTAGAATACTAAATTAAATGAGGATCATGTCAAACAAAGCCCATGTAACTAAATTGGAAAGCCTCAAAGCTAGCTCACAATGGCCAATGATGGGAGATCAAGAGAAATAGAGGCTGCAAATAAATTTACCAAAAGGACATCGACACTATTATGGTAGCAGCCAACCATGCCCTCAAAGCCCATCAAAACTGCCAAGTGGAAAAACGAGCAATAGGCTTTTCAAGAGATCTCTTGGAACAAAAAGACTACACCATTTCAAAGGCACACAATCAAATCCAAAGGCTGGAAGTGGCAACTTTAGAAGATTCCCCACTTGACCAACCATGACCAAAAGATGCTCAAACTCATCCTCTCATGGGCCTCTTGCTTGCCTTAAGACTTTACTCACCCATCGATGTGTCGACCCCCCCAGTGGACACACTCACCCTCATTCATCCCACCCTTTCCCTCTAACCTACTGCAATTCAATATCTTCCTATGTGACCCAATATCTCCACCCCCGCCTTCTCGACCATCCCTGCATGTATCAAACCTTGTTGTGCCCAAAGCCTACCCTAGCTACCCTCTTCTTTTTTTATGAATCAATCAGAATAAATGTCAAAGAAATCAATAAAGAGAGTCAAAGAGAGTAGTTGAATCTTCAAGATTGGAGGGGTACACACCCGGGCACACCTTCCACACCCATTTCCCATACATGTCATCTGCATGGCCAAGTACTTCTATGGCTCACAAGGTGGTCACCTTTGAAGACATGCCAGATACTAGGTTTTGGAAACCCTTGTGGTGGTAGTCCACAGCCATTGGCTTTCCCACATGCCCTTCAGCATGTCCTTCTATGACAATGGCAATATCTTCTATGAGAATGGTAGTATCATTGGCATTAATGTGTTTTCAAGTCTCAACCCCATGCAATGCTCCATCTACTACCTTCCAAACGTTTATGGGCCCGAATTCAATATAAAACCCTCGTCCACTCAAAGAGGGGTAACACCAAAGCTTCATAACCTTGATTTCCCAAAAATAGGATCAAAGGTAAATGTGAAAGAAAGCAATAAAGAGATTTGAAGAAAGAAATTAAGTTGGACAAATCTTCCAGATCGGAGGGATACACACCGGGGCACACCTTCTGCCCATTATCCATGCACGTCAACTGCATATTTGACTAAGGACCTCACATGTATAATAATGATAACATGTTTGTAAATATGATTTTATAATATAATGATGATATGATGATGGTAATACCTTTGGAAAACTTAAGATATTATGATGGTGATACCTTTTGGAAAAATTAAGATAGATAGCGTGAATATTTGCTTGTTGCCAATTGTGTAGATTTGAGATATTGTAGTTTCCTCATGACACAAGCTTGATTTTCAAGTGATATAAACATTTTTTAGATGCCTATAACATGGTAAAGATGATTTTATAACATAATGATGATGTGATAAACACAACTTTATAAAAATTACGTAGGATATTGTGAATATACACTCGGAAATTATAGAGTTGAGTCTATGGACCATTCCATCTAACAAAAGTGTTTCACACACCCCCTTCTTATTATTGATCACACATGCTTGAGATTGGATGCAAGTCTTGATCATCCATGGGAAATCGGTGAAAATGTTACAATAGTAGAATTGGAAGACTACACGAGGATAAGGTCCAGCAAAGTTGAGCTATATCCCTCTTTGAAAGAGGCAGGGTAGGCATAACACTATTGCGGATTAAATGGGTAATATTTCATGTTAAGGAGAAACATTGGGAAAATGTCAAAAACTCATTGCTCATGAGTTAAGAATTTCCCAAAATGTCTCAAAACTATAACTTTTTAAATTAAAAACATCAAAAACATAAAAAGAGGCCAAACTTTTTGAATTCAAACACTCAAACAAAATACATACCTTCATAAATTCAATAATATTTAGTGATTCGAATTGTCAATTGACCATGTTAGTTTCTACAGAGTTCTACACAAGAGAAAAGAGATTAAAATACAAACTATGGACAACAATTTCAATGTCATCATTGAGTTCAGCTACTCTTCTTCACTTTTGACACATGGCTACTATGTATTTCATCAGCACTTTCTTCACTTTTAACACCACTATTATGTATAGCATCATCACTTTCTTACTTAGATAAAGCATGCATCTTTTAACTATCTACAAAATTATTTTTAACTATGCATATCATTCATCACTTTCTTTCTTAGACAAAAGCATGCACCTTTCAACAATCTACCACATAGTTATTTTCATCTAAGAATATATCTAAATTAATAAGCTTTGATTCTACAACCTTTTGAAAGATTTCTATGATGATGATGTAAGTTAGGCTTAAATTTTCCAAGCTTTGAGTTTAAATTTATGTTCACTAATAAAAGCTTAGATGAAACACATACATTCATTCTTTATAAAAATCATTTTGTTTACTAATTAGCCTTATATGGCCCACCCTTTAATATACTTTTTCTGAGAGAGTTCAACCTACTCCTTATGGCTTCAAATACCTTGGTAAAGAAAAGAAATAGTATTTACATTCTATGTACACGTGCCTTTTGAAATATTGCCTTATTGCTACGAGATTATTGGTATTAAGAATTTGTTTCAATTTTGTATCCACATTTCATGGTTTATGAGCACACTTTCATTTGAGAATGGGCATAGGTAGCATTCACATAAGTGGAAAGGTTATACTATATAGCATGGATCCATGAAATTTAATGATCAATAGCATGAGTTCTTGTGTCTGATGTGTAAGATTAGCCATGATAAGGTGTTGATTAATGAGCCTATGGATAGGATTTAGGGATGTCATTTTAGTTTATAAGATGGATTCACACTCTTAAAGCTTGGCCTTGGCATCCCCACTACCAACTAGGGCAAAAAAATTTGCAAGGAAAAAGAACATCGTCATATAATTCCACACACCCACCCTAGAGAAATCCCATGAATTAGCAAGACACCATGGAAATAGATTGACCAGAATATCTTCTTGATTATTCTTATTAGGACTTTGTCTAACAATTTTATATTTTCAACTCTACACACTCTAGTTTGAAAAACTTATTGTATTTATAATCCTAAATTTATCTCATATCTTGATTAGATTTTAGACAAAGCATTTAACTTGCTATATAGTATATTATAATAACATTTATGGTTGTGTTTGTATATATACAAAGAACATAATAATATACAAGGTTATTTTTATTCCAAAGTATTAGTTTGTGAGAAATTTATATTAAAAAGTGCTTCTAAATATCAATTTTAAAAGTTTAACTTGAAACATTGTGTATATTAATGGTAAAATGTTATTTCTTTTGTTCACATGATTTTTAATCTAGATTATGCATATTTTATTTTTGAGTCTTCATTCTTATAGTCTTGGCTTAGTCCTCATGCTCTTACATTATGGGTCATTCATGCTTGCCCTCCAAGACATTGTTATTGAATCAATGAAACTATAATAACTCTTCAAGTCTTTTCTTTAGATGATAGAAACCCTTAGATTTTTTGTTTGAAAATAGATTAAATGGTGGGAAAAAGGGCATGAGAGAGACACCACACATTTGGATCTTCTTATGCCACATCTTGATAATTCTTAAGATCCACCAATGAGGTTTGTAAGTATTTAACTTATTAGGAAGATTCCTATGTGGTTTGTTTTAGGGTCTTTAACTGGTCCAATACTTTACAAACTTTTCTGTAAAGTTTCATGGTTGATCAAATCTCCTTGACTTTTGCGTAAAGATGCACGGTTGATCAATCTCCTTTATTGCTAAGATAGGAGATAAATTCTTATTAGGTGTCATAACCTTCCTAAACAAGCTTTAAGGGCATTTTCCCTCTGATATATCTAGCCCACTCCTAAAAGAACATCTTAGTCTATGGCCATTTGCGATCTCCCTAAATACGTCACATGTTTCCCCTATTTGTTCTTGAGGGATTTTCACCTTTAGTCGTAATATATTTTTTCTAATTAAATAATTACTCTTGGCTAGGTCATTATACAATCTCTCATGCATTTAAAAAACTTTCTTCTAATATTAAATACCATTTCTTCCCATCAAGTCAATACAGTGGTCTTTCACTCATGATTAGATGGCTTCACCTTTGTAGTTAGATTCTTGTCCAATTAATTGTGCACCTTGCTTATTTCATCACCTATCCTAGCCTACAAACCAAAAAATGGTAAGCATGAACATGCCAGCATGAATGCACCTTTCTTATTTCATCACCTATCCTAGCCTACAAACCCAAAAATGGTAAGCACAAACATGTAAGCGTGAATGCATATGCATAGGCATATGCACTTGCCTTGGTGCATGCATGCACACATACTCCCTTACAAACAAGTTTAATGGAATTTGACTTTCACATGTACTTAACTAGATGTGCTTATTCATCAATGTATATAGGCGTGAATGCATATGCATAGGCATATGCACTTGCCTTGGTGCATGCATGCACACATACTCCCTTACAAACAAGTTTAATGGAATTTGACTTTCACATGTACTTAACTAGATGTGCTTATTAAATTTACTTGAGATATTAAATTTATCATATAGCAGAAGTAGTGTTTTTAAGGCTTTGTTAAAGGTAGGGAGCCGTGTCAATACTAAGCATAGCCCTCTATTCTTACAACTCATTTCTTGTGATATTTTAATCTTTAGATACAATATCGAGTCTCATTTTTGTGTTACATAAGAAGGAAAAAATTTTGACAGCATAAGATGAATATTTTGCTTTATTTATGTTTTATAGACTTATTTCTTTACATAGGTCCTTTGTTATGCATAGGTGTAAGGAATGAGTTGCACTTCTTACTAACATCATTACCAAGTATAAGATAGTTTTATAGGATGATTCTTAGTCACCTTCTCATTGTTCTGATTTGAGTGTGATTACCATTTTTGTAAAAATGTTGAATGTGCCCAGTCTACTTATAAAGATCACTATTCTAGAATGATTTTCCTGGTAGGACAAGATCTATGTAATAAGCAACTTCACATTAGCAAGCAGGACTTTTGACTTACATATTAATTTATAAATATACATCATGTTTATGTTTGGGTAAATATATAGGGTTTACCAACTCTAGAAGCATTAGTAGGTTTTCAAGTCTAAGCATGTAGAAGTGATTAGATCCTAAAGAGTGAATTATTACAAAGCAACCTTAAATAGTGATGATGAAGACGTGACCAATTTTGAAAGTGGGGTGTGAAAATGATTTTTTTAATAGAGACTTGTTACTCTGTGTTTTTTAAGACTATAAAGTGCTTTCATAATCCATAAAGATATATTCATGGAGCCTGGCTAATAATTGTGTGTTTTCAATTAATGGAGTTGGGAAAATGGTGTTTCTTCTGAGACTCTATGTGTTTTTTAGACTTTTAATGGACATGTGTCATGATTCATGGAGACTCTATGTGTTTTTTAGACTTTTAATGGACATGTGTCATGATTCATGGAGACTCTATGTGTTTTTTAGACTTTTAATGGACATGAACTACAAAAACATAATCATATGTCCTTTCCTCTCCTATGGGCCGCCTCACTTTTAAGAAAATCCCCAAGTCATCTTCGTGTGTAGAGATAATAGAAAATAGGTAAGTATACATGGCTTTTGTGAAGATAAATATCATTTCCCCTATGTATTTTTAGATAAATATTTACCACCCCTATTATAATGCTCCTATTGTAAATCAAACACATTGGTGATGACTAATAAATGAGATACCTCGTGTAAAGCAAAATTTCATAAGAAGACCTACTTTAAGAAATGGTCTCTTGTACATGGAGGTGAGATCGATTTTTTTTAAAGAAAGGGGTGTCCCAAGGTGCCATATGAGGTAAAAGGGTAGTGACATTCATGAGCCCTTTTCCATGGGAAAGAGGGATAGTCAACCTTTTACTCTTACATGGTGTTGCAAATTTTACATGCCATCGAATATGAAAAGCACGAAGTTGATATTGACTTGTGACGTGTTGGTAAGTCAGCAACATTAGAGTGTGTTCCAAGGTGATTGTGTGAGATTAAGAAACCAAGCATTACCAATTTAATGTCAACTAAGATTGTAAACCTTTAAACTCATGATCATAAGATGAAGGTAGAAAAAGGGTATTTCTCATGAGCCATGGTTCACAAATATGCTTCTTTTTATTCCCTTACGACGTGTTATAAAGATGTTATGGTGGTAATAATTAAAATTTGCTAATAGACTATAAAGGCCTTTACTTGGCACTTTATAGCTCATGAACTTGTCCTTCCAAGCTCCATACCTTCACACATTATGGTGCTAATAGTGGGTAATATTCAAAGTGCTCTTGGTGATATGCTATACAAGTTATTGTTGATTCAATAGAATTGGAGCTTAGAAATTTGAAGTTGAACTAATTCTAAGTTCGATAGAAGTTGAACTAATTCTAAGTTCCATGCATCCTTAGTCCTTGTTGGTGGATTCTAGGAGAATTGAAAAAAGTATGTGTAAAATGCTAGGTTGGAGGCACATTCCCTCTTAAATCAATAGAAAATGGGAGGGCCAAAAAAGGATGCCAGGGCAAGCCCATTTTGTTAACATTGGAAAATGTAAGGGAACCAGAGGGTCGATGGGGGTTGGGTTTGCCGGGGAGGAGGAGGGGGAGGGGGGGTAATGTGCTCTATAAGTTATTATATTTTTATGTTCAAATATGTGATTCAATTAAGCCCACTAAGTCTTGGGGATGGGACTACTCAAATGTCATGATTGGCCAAGTGGTAATGTGAGGTTGGCTTCAAAGATGCCAAGCAGTATGCAAGGGAGTGGATGGCAACACAAAACACAAATAAGAAATAAAAGGTGCCGGTTGATGGTGTGCAAGAGAATAAAAATGAAGCAATGGAGCAATGGTGCATGTTTGCCCTCTTTGTGCTCCATTACTGCATTTTTAAATATATGGCATCATCCACATGAACAAGAGACCATGTCTAGTAGATATCGAATCTATCTTTACAGAAGGTATCTCATTTCTTAGCTATTAACTTGTAGTGAGGGTTTTATATATTCACTTTAAAAGAATGCACATATTCTAAATTTACGAAAATCCTATATGTATACCTATTTTTAATTATCCTCTAGATAGGGAAAGACCTCATGAGGGTGTGAGGCCCCTCGAATAGGGAAAGGCCGCATGAGCATGTTTTTCAAATCTATGAAGAGTCTTTTAAACAAGAAGAGAATCCATCGGTGCAAAAAATGACATTTGGTGTATTTTGCACCGATTGAAACTATATAAAAAAAAGCGAGCTAGCATTTGACCTTATCATAAGAAAAACCATGAAATAATGTGCCCTATAAGTTATTATATTTTTATGTACACATATGTGATTCAATTATGCCCATTAACTCCCAATAGTCTCGGGGATGGAACTACTCACATGTCATGATTGGCCAAGTGATGAGGTGAGGTTGGCTTCAAAGATGCCAAGTAGGATGCAAGGGAGTGGGTGGCAACACGAAACACACATAAGAAACAAAACATGGAGGTTGACGTTGTGCAAGACGATAAAAATGAAACAATGGAGCATCGATGCACGCTTCTTCTCTTAATGCTCCATTACTCCATTTTAAATGTATGGTATCATCCGCATCATGAACAAAACACCATGTCTAGATACCGAATCTATCTTTAAAGAAGGTATCTCATTTCTTAGCTATTAATAGACTTGTAGTAAGGGTTTTATATATTCATTTTAAAAGAATGCACATATTCTAAATTCACAAAAATCCTATATACATACCTATTTTTAATTCTCCTCTAGATAGGGAAAGACCTTATGAGGGTGTGAGGCCCCTCAAACAAGGAAAGGCCTTATGAGGGTGTGAGGCCCCTCAAACAAGGAAAGGCCTCATGAGGACGTTTTCCAAATTCAGAATCCAAATTCAGAAAGAGTCTTTTAAACACAAAGAGAATCCATCGGGGCAAAGAAAAACGCCATTTAGTGTATTTTGCACTGATTGAAACTCAAAAAAGTGACCGACATTCGACAATGTCATGAGAATAACCATGAAATTTTGCATATAAACCCGTCAAATCATAAGAATTTGATGGTCACACTCAACCATATGTCCATTTTCTCATTGGCTAGGAAAAACAAATTTTTTTGTAACTTGTGGAATAGGGCTTGAAGTATGTTAAATGAGGGATAACAGCCTTTTGGTATATAAATATATTTCGATTGGTGAAAAAAAAAAAGAAGTGGTCTCCATAGGTTCATGAGGTACACACCATAATATATTACGTTAACGACTCTCCATGGATTTTCTAAAGGATGATGAGTGATAAAAAAACCCAAAGTAACAAAGTGGAGGGGGCCTTGGCCCTTGGGCCTGCGGGGGAGGCCAGGATCCCGTTGGGATTCTATGCACTTGCCGCCTTCCCAGCGGGGCAAAGGGCCGGGGACGTCTTTGTGTAGGTCTTGTTGTTTCGTCGCTTCGCCTTTAATCTTTTTTTCTGCGCGAGTGCCCCTTTCCTTCCCATCCCCACCCCTCCTCTCCCTCGCCCCCCTCTCTCTCTTTTTCAACCCTTCCGTCCCCAAGCTTCTCCCCGCAGTCCAGTGCCAGCTTCAATCATCGAAGTCTTCCCTTAGCCAAGGTCTTAGGAGCTCTAATTAAGGTCTCATTATAATTGTCTTCTGTGTTTATTCATGCTTGAGAGAGAGAAGCTAAGAGGAGCTTTGATACCACGCTGACTGCCCATCAGAGCGCTAAAAGCACTTTTATTGTTGTTAATTAAGGTTGTAAGAGTGGTCTTCCTCTGTGTTAATTTCTTCGTGTGTGTGTGTGTGTGAGAGAGAGAGAGAGAGAGAGAGAGAGAGAGAGAGAGAGAAGCTAAGAGGAGCTTTGATTCCACACTGATTGCCCATCAGAGCGCTTTGATGGAGTCCGATAAAAGCGAGGAGGAGCTAGAGGGGGAAGAATTGAGTGTAAGCTTTGGGTATCAGTTCAGGATGTGCTCCGATGGTGAGCTCAACTCGCAGCCGCAAAGCACAGAGGAGTCGGTGAGCTACAGGTTGCAGACAGCAGCGACGCTAAGGGCGAGGAGAGGGACGTCCTTCTCTTGTTTGTCCGGAGCTGCACTGGGTGCCAATGCGACTCTTGCTAACACAGGGCTGGGGAAAGGCTTGATTGGGCAAGAGATACTGCCAGGCCTTGATTCGCCAAAATCCTTCAGGCCGCTTAATAAGTCCCCTTCCTTCTCCAAAATCGAGTCCTTGATGTCTTCCACCATGTCTGCCAGCAGCTTGCCAGAGGGCACTAATGCTTCCAGAAGCGCCCCGCAGATAATGGAGTCTCGAAGCTTCCTCGGTGCTGCAGATGCTCAGACCGCAGGAGGTGCTGCTGGAGAGGATCGCGTGCAGGCAGTCTGCTCTGAGGAAGACGGCTGGCTCTTCTGTGCAATTTACGATGGGTTCAATGGGCGGGATGCAGCTGACTTTCTGGCGGGCACCTTGTATGAGAACATTTCGTTCAATCTGATGCAGTTGGAGTGGCAAACGCAGCAGCAGCAACAGAGAAGCCATAGCCAGGAGATGGAAGTGGAGAGCTGCAGAGAAGAGGCCAGCCAGCAACAAGGCAGCAGCAGAGAAAGGCAGCAGCAAGCTGATGAGCCCAGTTTTCAAGAGGGAGTGCTGAAAGCTCTGAGGAAAGCGCTGATGGAGGCAGAGGCAGGGTTTATGGAGATGGTGAGGCAAGAGATGGATGAACGGCCTGATCTGGTGATGGTGGGGTCGTGTGTGTTGGTGGTTCTACTCCATGGCCAGTACCTGTATACACTGAGCTTGGGGGACAGCAGGGCTGTGCTGGCGACCACACAGCAAGCACTAGACGAAGTCGAAGAGCAGCAGCAGCAGCAGGGAAGCAAAGCGCTGCATTGGGTTCAGCTAACGGAGGACCATGTGGTGGCCGAGCGTGCAGAGAGGGACAGGGTGATCGCAGAGCACCCCGATGATCCCTCCACCATTGTCTCCTCCAGAGTGAAGGGCAAAATCAAGCTCACCCGAGCCTTCGGAGCAGGTTACCTGAAGAAGGTATGTCGTCCTTCTCATTAACATTCGGTTTCACACTAGCAGTACACAACATGGCAGACAAACTGTAGGTCCGAAGTGTGTAAACGCAAGAGAACCAGACGCTGTGTTTTTTGTGAATTTAGGCCCACAAGTTATAATTTTGTGTTTTTTGTGAATTTAGGCCCACAAGTTATAATTTTGTGTTTTTTGTGAATTTAGGCCCACAAGTTATAATTAGTATTATTTTTTCTACTTGTACCCATAAATTCTATTATGTTATATTTTCCTCCACCTTTTTTGGCCTCCCCAGAAAAGGAAAAATACTTGTGATTAAATAATTTAAAACTTTCTGAAATCCAACGGTATGAATGCAGTCCCAAGGAGTTCGTACCTATTCCCAAAATATATACCTACATATCACATGAACAATAGCATTAAATCATTAAATAAGGGTTAAAAAACCTTCAATCGATTTTTCTTAATTCTAAAGGGTTAAGTAATACGAATCTTTCAATCGATTTTTCTTAATTCCAAGCCGTAATGCCGTTTTTTTGCTAGGAGTTATTGGATGCATATAGTAGAGCGTTATTTTTTTTTTATAGAAATAGCACATCCACTTGCCTCTTTTGTAAATACCAAATAGTAAAAAAATGAAAATCTTTTTGTATCCTAAGCTCTATTCTATGGGTTTTCGTATTCGTGTAGGTTCCTAAGCTCTATTCTATGGGTTTTTAAGTCTCATTGAGCTTAAAACCCATTTTAACCTTTTAACGAAAAAGAAACCAACCTTTTCTCTTTTTTTAACCAATATATATATATGTATCAATCAAAAAGCATTACATCTTATCAACATTACAACAACTAATTTATCATGCAGATGAGATCCCATCTTTCATCCTTTTAGATATTGGATTTCAAAAGGTTTTAACCTTTTGAAAAGAAACCAGCCTTTTAACCTTTTAAAAAAAAGAAACCAAGCTTTTGAATATTGGGTGTATGTTGAGTAATGAGTTCTACTTGGAGTACGTTGAGTAATGGGTTCTACTTGAAGGCCAAGGGGTATACCGTTACTTGTAGGTTTGCCTTTCCTTTCTCTCTTCTTTTTATTCTTTGTAGCATCTAGAGCCTATTCTCCATCACTCTCTCTCTCTCACACATATCCAAACTCCCTCCCATGTGGCACCCTCTTTTTCACTCTCATCCACACATCGTGTGTCTTTTTTTGTGCCTCTCTCTCTCTCTCTCTCTCTCTTAGGCCACGAAGTCTACATCCCTGCTTCCCCATGTGGCATGCCCCCCTCTTTTTTTGCTTTTTTTTTTGCCCCTCTCTCTCTCTCTCTCTCTCTCTCTCTCTCTCTCTCTCAAACTTCTGAGTGCCCACAAGGGGTTACCATTTTTCTAGATATTTACAAGTCCAAGCACATTCACATACTCACACGCTATCAAGTATCACATAATTGTCAATCAAGGGCGACAAGTGACGAGATGCGCCCCTTGTGAGCCGCTCAACCAAACAGAGGGAACACCATGGCAGCGCACCAGAGACAAAAAAATCTTTGATGCGGAGGATGGCATGCAAGAACACCATGTGTGATGCGTGAGATATTGTAGATGATGGAGGAGAGCTCCCAAGCATCTATCCCCTTTCTTTGATACGAGTAAAACCTCACCCATCTTCCCTCGAACCTCAAAAATTGTGCTCCCAATTCTTACTATGCTGCCATGTAGCAGCCTCGCAACTTATCCAGTTTCACCCTTTATATAATATAGAGATATCTAGATGCACTCATATCATTCAAGATTCCATTTATTCACAACAATATCCCCGATTCGAGTCACACACAATCACCACCACCCCACCCCCCACACACACCCGCCCTTCTCTCTCTCTCTCTCTCTCTCTCTCTCTCTCTAAACTTTGTATATTCCTTAGTATTAGAATTTCCTTTGCTAAGGGAGTGTGAACGCTTGCAAAACAAAAAATAAGAATCTTTTAGCCACTACTCATGATGGCTTGATAGTTTTTTTTCTTTTCTTTTCCCAGGTGAAGGTCCCACCTATCCTTCTTTTGGTTTTACAAGACTATTATATTGTAATCTCGAATAAAAAGATGCTGTGTTACTATTTTGCGCTCTTTTTATAAGAATGAAAGCTTTATATTATATAAACAAGATTTACAAATTTGAAAGTACTTTCTTAACTCTTAATGCAGAGAGTTCTAAGATGGGATGACTTAAATATTCTCTTCTTTAAATAAAATCTTGTTTCCTTTATGTTTTGTAATCCACATAAAAAAGAAGGCAATGATGTGCTTGCTGGCTACAGGCCAATCTAAATGACAAATTGATGGGACTCCTCCGTGTGAACAACTTAAGCAGCCCTCCTTACATAAGCGCCAAGCCGCACCTGAATGCCCACAGGGTCTGCGAAGGGGACGAGTTTGTGGTGATGGGGAGTGATGGGCTCTTTGATTTCTTCAAGAACGAGGAGGTGGTGGAGCTGGTACACCGCTTCATCTTAGGCAACCCTAACTCGGATCCGGCCAAATACATGCTGGACCAGCTGCTCATCCGAGCTGCCGACAATGCAGGTTTGTTGGAGCCTCTCTTTTTTGCAGCATCATTGTCCAAGTTTTGCATCAGTTTCGTGAATTACTTAGTGTTCATCACTAAAGAAAAAAAAGGGCCCAAAATAAAAATAAAAAAATCTCTAACTATTTATTTGGGTTTTTTCTAGGATTTTTTTTAATTTGCCAATTAATTTAAATTACGCCACATCTATTACATATTAACCATGGACAACCAAGGCATAACGAGAGGAGAGAAAAGAGAAATCCCGGATTTTCAAAAAATAGGAGAAAACAATCCCTTCATGTTATTATCTATCAGCATGTGCCATTGCCGTTTTTGACCCTTTGTATTCCGGCTTCCATTCCTACGTTTTGCTTCTTAATGTCTTTTACATGCTACAACAACGCACAAGTTAAGTATTTTCAAAATTAAGAGAACAAGAAAAATGTAACAACTTTTCTAGTGTATATTTTTTGGGGTTCTTTTTTTCTAAAATCCAAAAATTAGGAGCCACATTCTGGCTAAAAGTTGTCCCCTAGAATTTGTAAAATTTGTACCACTCTCTCGCTAAAAAAAAGCTAGGTTCTATTTATAGATTTTTTGGGCCTGTTTTCTTGGAATGTGCAATTTTTTTGAGATGCTAAGGACCTTAAAATCTACAGATTTTTCCAAATTGAGAAATGCAGTTACCAAAAGTGGAAAGGTCGGTTCTAACTTCTAACACTTGCTCCCTTTTCACTTCTAGGAATGACCTTGGAACGTCTCAAGAACATACAAATTGGAAGAAGACGAGCATACCATGATGATGTGACCATCATGGTGGTCACTCTAGGAGCCGAGCAGCGCACATGCTCAGCCTCCACAATCTCATGACAGTTGCCTCCATTCATTTAAGGTTCCATGTTGTACCCCTATATATATAGATAGATAGATAGATAGATAGATATATGACGCCCACATATCGTGGACCAAAAATCAAAATTTTGTACTAGGTTTTTCCTGTCTCACCAAAAGTATGCCGTTATTATTTATAAAGCCAGCAACCGAGAATCAAAGGCAACAAAACTCCACACTACATTGTTGTATAATTACATCATTTGTTGAGACATTTTAAGAGAATCAAGTAGTTTTGATTCCAATAAAGCTTTTTTTTATATCTACTCCATCTTTGATATTGCATTCGAAGAATGCAAGCGCTTGGATTGTCTCGTGTGTGTGGATTGACTAGTGTGTGTGTGTGTGCGCGCGCGCGCGCGCGCTCACAGCAATTAATACACATTTACCTCTGCCACAACACATTTGGCTCTCATATAGCCTGACACTTAAGGATATATTTTGAGAGACTTTTTGGTTATGCAAATGAAAATTTTCTATGTATTACATATTAACCATGGCACAAGGAGAGGAGTGAAAAAAGAAGTCTTGGATTTCTAAAAAATAAGAGGAAAAAATCCCTTCCATTGACCCTTTGTATTCCGATTGACTCTTTGTATTCCGATTGCCCTTTGTATTACAGCTTCCATTCTTGCGTTTTGCTTCTTAATGTCTTTTATATACCGCAGCAACACGCGAGTTGATACAAGTATACTCAATCCTTCATATTTAAGGAAATATGGGTTATTATCTAAACAATTCAATTTCCTATAAAGAGAATGGACTGCCTATGTGGAGAATTGCCACAAATGATTAAGTAGTCATTATAAAAAATCCATTAAAACTTTTATACCAATAATGATGCGTCAATATTATTATAAACTGAAATACTTGAATTCACTCTCTCTCTCTCTCTCTCTCTCTCTCTCTCTCTCACACACACACACACACACACACACACACACACACACACACACACACACATACAACTCAATGTAACATATGTTAAAATTAGGGGGTTGTTGCATGTTAAGGTGGAACACTTTTGGGTTTCGAGACACGTGTAGTTAATAACAATACTAGTGTCTTCATTTGAAGAGAGAATAAAAAAGTGAAATATAACATTAAAGGAGTAATTGTTTCTTCACGTCTTGAATCAATAAATGCAAAGTTGTTTCTTTCTCTACAATCAGTAAATGAAAAGTTGTTTCTCTCTTACTGTCGTCCTCTCTCTACCACTTCTTGAATTGATAACGAAAAGTGGTCTCTCTCTCTCTCTCTCTCACTCTCTCTCTCTCTCTCTCTCTCTCTCTCTGTGTTTATGTTGAGCAAAGAAGTTGCAAAGTAAAAATCATTACATTTAGCTCCAATCTATATAATTTTTGGTTCATAGAAGTAGTGCTCAATCCAAACATGGTTCAAATTACTAAAATTGATGGTGTTTTACCAGGTGAAAAACAAAGTAATGCGTCCACTACAACAATGTACAAGTGAATGGTTCAAGACCTAACAACTAGTGCAGATGTTCTCTTACTGGTTGTGTCATGTGTGCTAGGTATATTTCCAATGTAATAAGGGTTTATGAAGCTGATAGGAAAAGAGATCAGCATAGAAAAACCAAGCTCAAAAAATAAAAAATTAAATAGGAAAATAGTGATGTTGATGATTGCAAGCTTTAAAGAATCAGTAATTCTATTGTGAAGCACTTTAACCAACGCACAATTAGTATGAATTTAACAACAAGAAAGGATATATTAAACTAGGTTCTTAGTCATCCATCTTTCAAGGACTTGCAAGATCCTAAGAAGGATGAGTCAGCTAATGTAGAGACTGCAGATGGGCATCACTTGATTTCTGCATCTATTTGGGGGAGCTTTTAAGCATACTAGGGAAACCTAACATGTGATCCATATGATGCAGGTCAGCATTAGTGTGGATTTGAAGCCTAAACAGGTTAACTTTAGGCCTAAAACCAAAAGATGGTATCTTAAGGAGAAGCAAGTGGATCATACATTTGTGGCATTCATAGAGAATCCTGTGGGGGCCATGCCTGCAGTGGAAATTTGGTCAAAAAGGGGGGGATATATTTTAGAAGAAAACTCCTAGAGGATGTACTACTGAGGCTATGATGGAAGCTTGCATTTAGTTGGGGTATCAAATTTCTTGGGAACAATCTAGCTTTGTTTTGGAGGATGATAGATGGATTCTATTGTGTAAACTTCTAAATGAAGTGAAGTGTTGTATTTGGGGGTGTGTTCTCAGTTAGTGGATTTGGTTGGTTTAAGAGTTCTAGATGTAAAATCGAATCTAAAGTAATATACATACTTATTATTGGTCCCAAAAAAAAGTCCAAAGTGTACTTCTATGTAACATGTGCGATTCACTAAACATGGTGAAGCAACTAAAGTCAAAAGAGAAGTTATTTTTTAAAAGATCTAGCTTGATGATGGTGTTGAATACAACATTAGATGCTGGAGACCTAAACATGATAGCTACATCAAAAGCATAAATATTCATCGAAGGAATGTGTATGCTACAAAACATCCATTGATTAATGACAACCCTAGAATGTTGTCATTGAGCACATGTGCAATTCATTGAACATGGTGAAGCAACAAAAGTTAAAGAAGAGTTGTTTTTTAAAAGATCTAGCTTGATGATGGTGATGAATATGACATTATATGCTGGAGACCTAAACATGACAACATCAAAAACATTGAATATTCATCAAAGAAATTTATATGTTGGTAAAACAATCGTTGATAAATGACAGTCCTGGAATGTTGTCATTGAGCACATGCCAGCAACGACATGCTCGCTCAAGTACCATAAGCATAGAAGTGAAAGACATTGAATGTGCAATTTTTTACAAAATTAACAACTAACACCAGAACATGATTAGGAAATGATAACAAAGACTTTTCTTTTATTTTTTAAAGTGTAACTTTTATCATTATTGATTTTTATGCATAAAAGGATGCATAAAAGAAAATTTTTTATTATAAGGCTACAAATATACATTGCCGCTATGGAACGCAATAGACCTTGACACCAATCTCAAATCTAAGCAACCGCCCAACCACCATCGAAGATATTACTATATCTTCCTTTGGCCAAAGCGCCACAAGGACCCAAGAGCAAAGAAGCCAGTGTGCCCGATAGTAGAGGCCAAAATCCTATCCCACAATGAAACTCTAAGAACCAGTAGCCTCATGTTCATCACTGTTGGGTTCCCAAATGACTGTTAAAAACATAGGGATACTATGAAGGGAATAGAAAGGTGTGGGTACCCAAGCCACAAAATTCTGACGCAAAGCCATTTGTGCAAAAACCTTGTCCACAACCACCAATCAGCCAAACTACCACAACCAAACCGGCTCACAAAAGTTGGAAAAAGGCACGAGAAGCAGGAATGTGTCCCAACCAAGCACACCACCCTTCCAAGTTAGGTAACAAAGCAGGTATGGGTGCCCAAAAGAAAACCAAGATAAATACCTAAGCTCACTATGTCAAACTGTAAGATCACTAGGTGGGAATGGCAATGGAAATTAGTACCCATGGAAATGTGACTAGGAAGCCACAAGAACCTAAATAAGAGCCATAAGAACCAACTCGACATCACTAAGGATGCCAAGCAAAATGGGGTAAAGAGGTGAATTACCCAATTCCCTGTCCCAAGGGCAAAGCGATTATAGTAGCCCCACCACAAGACCACATGTTCAATCATGACATGTTCAGACAACTGATTCTATGGACTAGCTAATTCAATGGATGGAACAACTTCCACAGATTAATTGCAGTTGTTACACTGACACACCCCTTCTACATCAAGAGCTTAATCTAGATATGCTTAGGCCTATCCCACGGAGCATCAGGGTAGCAAATCACAATGATCATGCACAATAGGCCCCGTAGGACAAACTAACTAATAGTTTAACAGTACTAACATCACTTAGAAAACCTCAGACTCTCCACTGTGATTCTACAAAATCACTGCCCATAATCATCCTAGAAGTCTAGAATCACTCTTAAATTGCATCATGATCTAGTCTAGACTCTATCATGGCCATACCCTTACTATCATGTCACCATGATTCTGGGATTCTAGTTGAATCACGATCATGATTCTCCCACTTGCAAAATCATGCCATAAAAACTGGGCTCAACCTAATCTTTTCTCATTCCTAGGCATGTCATATGTTGAGATATCGAGCTCATCTAGTGAGGCGGTGGACACTGATGACCCGCCTGGGGGATAGGCCCCAGACTTACACCACTGGCATGGTTGGTGAGATCATGGGTGATATGCGGCCAGTGGGATGACTAGCTGTGTGAAAGCCTCTCTAGAGAGACTAGCATAGTTATAGCGCCACCAGCTCATTTAGTTAGGTTCACACTATAGAGAACCCTAGTATGTATTTGGTTGAGTACCTTTTCATATGTGTGTACTCTTATCTTTGTATATGGTGTGTTTTTTGTGTTGGGTGAAGAAGAAGAAGATTTTTAGCCTCTCACCTTGCGTGTTCTCTTTTAGGGTTTTGTGAGTGTGTGTGTTCTCTTTTAGGGTTTTGTGAGTGTGTGTGTTCTCTTTGAGGGTTTTGTGAGTGTGTGTGTGTGTGCTTGCAAGAGCTCAAGCTCTCTTCTTCCTTGCATCTTTTCAGGGTATCAGAGCCTGGTTCATGTTAAGGGCTGAGCTGCAAGCAAGAGAAGCACAGGAAGCAATATAAGGGTAAGAGCTTCAACTACTCTTCCCTATTTGTGTTGGTGACACCCTTGTCGTCGGGAGCTCTACGAGAGGCACCGGCAAATGATCTCTGATTGAGGAGCTTTCTTTGTGAGTAAAGCTATAGGGCAACTATAGGGTCCTATCGAACAAATTTTTTCGGACCGAAAACGCGTTTCAGGAGCGTTATGACCTCCGTTTTTCAAAAAGCAGGCGATTTCGAGCACTACAAAGGTAAGTCATCGATTCTCTGCAGAACTCTATTTTAAGAACTGCAGGAAGACAAATTGGCTATGCAGACACTGTGTGTGCCTGTAAGGAGGTTAATAGTTGCCATTGGGTGTATGTATGCACATTGAGGTCACTGTGTTGTGACACTTGAGTGTACTACAATACTGCTACAGAAAATACATCAGTTTGTGCAGGACAAACCAGAGTACTATTTCTGGTAAATTTGTGTGTCTGGCAAGATGTCAAATGATGGCATAAACCAGATTGTTGCTCAGAAGCTTGATAAGAACAACTTCCATGCTTGGAGGTTCAGGTTGACAAATTTCCTTATGGAAAAGGGTCACTTGGACTACATAGAAGGCATGAAGAGGCACCGGAGATACCGGAGATCAATCCGACTGCTGTAGATGTGAAAGAGTTCAAGGATTAGAACCAAGGAGCCAGAAAAGTTATGTATTGGCTCTCTATCAGTATACAGGACACCATGACTGGGCACATACAAGATGCCAAGTCCCCCAAGGAGGCGTGAGACACCTTGGTAAAACTCTATGAAACGAATACCAAGGCACGAAAGATATAGTTGAAGAATGAACTTCATACTGTGGAGAAAAAGAGTATGTCTGTGAATGATTATGCATTGAAGATAAAGGGTATTGTGGAATCCCTTGCATCTATTGGTGTTTCAGTAGATGATGATGATAAGGTGGAAGTTTGTCTACGTGGTCTTGGGCCACAATACAAGGCGTTCAAGACGTCTATTCAGACTCGGAAAAACATTCCCAATTTCATAGATTTGGTGTCTATGTTGATTATAGAAGAGAAGAGCTTGGGTGAAGACCAGCAGTCTTCACAAAACAAAAACAGTTCAGAGCAACAGGCCTTCTACACAAGTTCAAGAAGAGGACGAGGTAGAGGAGGCCGTAGACGTGGCCAAGGAGGTGGCAAAACAGGTTATCAGAATTATGGCCAACAGCATCAGCAACAACAATAGTCCGAGAATTCACAACAACAACAACACGCAAGTGCAAGAGGCCAATTCAGAGACAGGGGAGTCAAAGAGGTCATGGAAATTGGCAAAGGCAGCATAATGATACACGTGGATGCTTTTATTGTGGTAAGCCTGGACACGTGCAAGCAGATTGTTATAAGAACCAAGCTGACATGCAAAATGGGAAATTGCAGTAAAACAACTATGCATCCTCGAGCAGTAGAACAACTATGCATCCTCGAGCAGCAAAACCAATGAGGATAATGAAAGGTTGTTTGTTATGCAGCATGTCATTAATGCCATGTCTGAAAATGTTGAAGCAGCAGCACATTAAGACAATGTATGGTACGTTGATTCAGGTGCTTCGAACCACATGACAAGTCATGGGGAGTGGTTCAAGGAGATGAAAAACCTTGAAAGATTAGGTTTTGTGGAAACAGGGGATGACACTGCTCATCCAATTGCCCATGTTGGAATGTGCCATTGTCTATGCAGCAGGATGGCAAAGTGAAGTACCTTGCAGATGTACTTCATGTTCCGAAAATAACAAAGAATCTGGTTTCAGTTGGCCAGATGATTGAGCAGGGTTTGCAGGTTCGGTTTAACCCTGATGGGCTGTTATGTTGAAGACTTTAAAGACAAGTGCAAGTTCGGTTTAATCCTGATGGGCTGTTATGTTGAAGACTTTAAAGATAAGTGCAGGTTGGTTGCAAAAGGCAACAGAGTGGGCAGAATGTTTACATTTTGAATGCAAACATGCGTGAAGTGAGTGCTGTGATGTTTGCAAATGGTTCAGGAATGGTTGTAGACACAGAAATTTGGCATAAAAGAATTGGACATGTGAATGTGCAGAGAATGAAGTCTATGTAGAAGGAATTGTGACAGGACTGCCAAAGTTTAAAGTTGAAGGTATGCAGAAAATATGTAAAGCATGCCAATTTGGAAAAAGCAAACAGCAGAAATGCACTAGATGTGTTTGGGGTCCTACGAAGACCATGTCTATGGGAGGCTGTAGGTATTATGTGACATTTGACCACACAAGGAAAGTGTGGGTATACTTCATGAAGGAGAAGGGTGAGGTGTTCACTTATTTTCAGAATTTCAGAGTTATGGTTGAAAAGCAAACAGGAAATATGTAAAGTGCCTAAGGTCAAATGGAGGGGGAGAGTACTTCTCCAATGAGTTCTCTGAATTTTTGAGGAAGAATGGTATTCGGAGACAGTTTACATGCAGATACACTCCGCAGCAAAATGGAGTCGCTGAGCGAAAAAACATGCACATTGCTGAGATTGCACGAGCATTGATGGAAGAGAAGAATATGCCACATAGCTATTGGGCTGAGGCTGTTTCTACAGTAGTTTACATCATGAAACAGAACTCTTACTGCAGCCATACATGATGTAACTCCAGAGGAGAGGTTTACTATGGCAAAAAACCTGATTTGTCTCATCTGAAAGTCTTTGGATACATTGCATATGTGCATGTGCCTGATGAGCTAGGAACTAAGCTGGATCCAAAAGCTAAAAATTATGTGTTTATTGGGTATTCCCTTGAGCAAAAGGGATACACGTGTTATAACCCTGCTACACGTGAGTTGAGGGTAAGCAGGGATGTTGTTTTTTATGAGATGAGTAGCTGGTATGCTGCTGAAAAAGAAGCTATTGGGGCTGATGTGAGTGGAAGTGTGAGGGTAAGCAGGAATGTTGTTTTTTATGAGATGAGCAGCTGTTATGCTGCTGAAAAAGAAGCTATTGGGGCTGATGTGAGTGGAAGTGTGGTTGCACAGAATGCAAGTCAGCAATCACAGTCTTTGAGTGGACCAGGACAATTCTCATCTAGTGGTTCAGTTGATATTTAGTACATCACATAAAGGCAAAGAGAAAATGGTTGAGCCCCTTAGTATGCCTGACATTTCTGTAGGGCATTCTCATGTTGATGGAGAGTCTAGTGGCTCAGAGATAAGCCTTGATGAGGAACTTGGGATACCAGCTATGAAAACACCTGGTGTAAGGAAGGCTATTGAAGCCATGAATGCAAAGCTACGAAGATCTGGGAGAGTGAAGAATCCTATGCAGAGGTTTACCTATGATGGTTATGTGGCAAATCACTATGCATACATGGCAAAAGTTGTGCAGGTTGTAGAGCCCACATGCATTGATGAGGCTCTTGAAAATGTGTGTTGGGAGAAAGCTATGGATGAGGAGATGGATGCACTATATGGAAATGAGACTTGGGATTTAGTGCAATTGCCTAAAGGCAAGAAAGCCATTGGATGCAAGTGGGTGTACAAAGTAAAACATAACAGTGATGGAAGCATAAGCAGGTACAAGGCTAGATTGGTAGCCAAAGGATATGCGCAGACATATGGCATTAATTATGAGGAAACTTTCAGCCCAGTTGCCAAGATGGCAAAGTGAGAGTTGTGATAGCAGTGGGTGGCTGCGTCAAAGCAATGATCTTTACATCAGATGGATGTAAAGAATACATTCTTGCATGGGGATTTGCAGGAAGAGGTGTATATGTTACAACCACCTCATTATGAGGATTTGAGTCACCCTGAGCATGTTTACAGGTTAAAGAAAGCCTTGTATGGCTTAAAACAAGCACCAAGAGCATGGTCTAACAAGATTTTTGAATATCTTATCACTATTGGCTTTCATGTAGCCAATGCAGATTTCTTGCTGTATGTGAGACACGGTGATAGAGGGGTTGTGCTTGTTGTCATCTACGTAGATGACTTGATCATTATGAGGGACCATGATGCAGAGATCTTTGATGTAAAGATCTTGCTTAGACAGAAGTTTGAGATGAAGGATCTGGGGGAGCTCACATATTTCTTGGGCATTGAGTTGATTAGGTCACCACATGGTATTGGATTAATGCAGAGACAGTATGGCTTGGACATGATGTCCAAGTATGGTATGATGGGCTGTAAGCCTATTTCAGTGCCATTGGATCAAAATGGCAAGTTGAGTGCAGATTCAGGAGAGATCTTGGAGGATCCTACTATGTATAGGCACATAGTAGTAAGCTTGATCTACATGACGATCACCAGGCTAGATTTGAGCTATGCTGTTGGGTTGGTGAGTCAGTTTATGCAGGTTCCTTGGAAGTCGCATTGGGATGCATTGAGACGCATACTGAGGTATGTGAAGTCTACTTTGCATTGTGGATTATTTTATGAAACTGGGACAGAGATATGTGTACATGGGTACACAGATGCTGATTAGGCTAGTAGTATCTCAGATAGAAGATCTACTAGTGGCTTCATGTTTTCTTTAGGGAGTGCTGCTGTGACTTTGAGCAGCAAGAAGTAGCCTACGGTTGCTTTTTCTATCTAGTATAGAGGCCGAGTACAAGGGTGCTACTATGGCAGCACGTGGGGTAGCTTGGTTGAGAAAGCTACTTGCAGATTTGGGTCTATCAGTGGATAGATAAGTTGTCATTTTCTGTGACAACATTAGCAGTAGGAACCCAAATTTTCATACACGCACGAAGCATATAGAGGTCCACTACCATTTTGTCAGAGAGAACATCTTGGCGCACAGGAGATGTTGACCTTGTCTATGTCAGCACACAGGATCAGGTAGCTGACATCTTCACCAAAGCATTGGGTACAGAGAAGCTCCGTAGATTCAGGGCTTCGCTTGGTGTGCATGAGATGGAGTTGAGCTCGAGGGGGAGTGTTGAGATATCGAGCTCATCTAGTGAGGCGGTGGACACTGACCCGCCTGGGGGATAGGCCCCACACTTACACCACTGGTATGGTTGGTGAGATCATGGGTGATATGCGGCCAGTGGGATGACAGGCTGTGTGACAGCCATTCTAGAGACTGGCATAGTTATAGCGCCAGCTCATTTAGTTGGGTGTTCACACTATAGAGAGCCCTTGTATGTATTTGGTTGAGTATCTTTTCATATGTGTGTACTCTTATCTTTGTATATAGTGTGTTGAGTGTTGGGTGAAGAAGAAGAAGATTTTCAGCCTCTCACCTTGTGTGTTCTCTTTTAGGGTTTTGTGAGTGTGTGTGCTTGCAAGAGCTTAAGCTCTCTTCTCCCCTGCATCTTTTTCATCATATACCTGGCAAGGATGGAATCACATAATTTTTAGTACTTTCACCCAATGTGACTACAGAGTAATCATGGAAATTGATGACGTAATCATGCCTTTCATTGCCATGATCATAGTGTGCATTTATCCTCCATCTGTGATCCCCCTGGCCATAAATAGATGATTGCTTCTATTATTTGCATTGTTTTCCATCATTTTTTAATTTATCATCATCTTATTTGACTGATTGAGCTTGTGCCTACATCTGCTGTTGTTTCTATACATGTCTCATATGTCGGCACAACTCTCAGGTAGGACTCATGTACCCGGTCTTTGTCTCTTTTTATTTCACTTGTTTTGTATCTATCAAAGAAAATAAGCACACACCATTAGGGGGCATTTGAGCATAAAAAGGGCCCTGTAATCCCTAATTTTAAGGAACGAAGACTAAATTTTTAAGGTTTAAGGAGACAAAGTTATAATGAAGCCTACTTTTGGCCCTAAAAGTAGGGGATCTCTCTAGTTTTCCCTCTAGGATTTTCACTCTAGGATTCTCTTTCTAGCCACTAAAACTCTTGAAACATCATCAATCTTGTCCATATAGGGGCCTCAAAAATATTTTTTCTTACAATTCAAAATAATTGTCTCAAAATAACTTTCGATCACATTTAATGCACTTTCATTGCATTTTTGAAGTTCCCTCTAAATTCCATATCAACAGTCATTAAAAGACAATCTCGTTTAATACACTTTCATTGCATTTTTTAAGTTTCCATAAATTCTAAATCAACAATCATTAAAAGACAAGGAAAACTTATGTTTTTTTATTTTTTCACTTTTAAATGCATAAAACATAAAAAGTTTATTTTAAATTTAAATTTTTGGATAGGCTAGCAATTTAAAATTTATATTTTATAGCGAACCCACCTAAAAACCGTTTTCTTCATTGATTACTATCACATCTCCTCTCTGTCCGACTCAACAACTAAAAGATTCTCTCTCTCTCTCTCTCTCTCTCTCTCTCTCTCTCTCCAAGCCCTTCTCTCATTGTAGTAGGTCTCTCTTTCAAGCTTCTCTTTGGGATCCAAGCTACCTACCATCTTCCATTGTGTCTACTATGGCACTCACAGAAATAACAAACACCTCAAATTCATCACAAGTGAGGAAGGTAGACTTGCATATTCGCATCTTGAATGAATATGCACCTATCAGAAAAGAACATCTAAACGTACAGGAAAAGCAAGAAAGAAGATAGCAGGGTCATTGTAATGTGGATCTTTGGGTTGATGGGTATTTATATCCTAATGATCCTTCTTCAAATTTCTCTCCACCTTTCACAGACCTACCCTCATTCATTCATTTTGTTGGAGAGGGCAAGAATGGACTCCTTGGGTATTGCAAATGCTTAAGTGTATGTGATGCATGGAAGGTTCAATTTATAAACTCACAAATTCATAGTTTGCAAGTCACTTTGGGTAGTGTGCAACAAGCTCTCGAAATTACACAGAATAATATTTTACAGCAGAGAGAGAGGGCAAAGAGAAAGAGGACCACATCCTAAAGGTACAAGATACAATTTCACGTATGAAGAGCACACCCATGGGATCTAGAGAGAGAAAGAGGACAATGAACAACATTCAGACACTTGCAATTGGTGGTGGTGCTCTCAAAGCAAAGAATTCATGCAGGAAGGTTTGTTTTCTATTCATCTTTTTGGTTATAAGTTATTCTTATTAGAGTGTATCTATTGTTTGATTTTTTTCATTAACTATTAATTCATTATATAATATGGCTGCTATGAGTAATCTTTGTTAGTTCATTACAGGACCTTTCTTAAAGATGCATGTGGTGATAATGGAAAGCACGGGCGATTCCTCCAGGATAACTTTTCTCTAACATAGTCAAAAGCCTGAACTAACTGAACTGATCTGACCGAACCCGTAAGTCCCATAATTAGATCAGGGAAAAGATTGTACTTGGATCATAGAGACCAAAACTTTTTTCCTCATTGAGAGGCACATCCGTTGATTCTTTTCCCATAGAACAATTTTTATCTAGGATTTACCTCATCTATCCTCAAGATATTGGACATATTTAACCGTCTGCTATTATAGCAAGACAGTAATTCTCCCTAAAATTGTAGAGTTTTTGAATGTGGGAGACGAGGAGGTAATACTTCCCATTAATTATGGACGATAGCCCAGGGATGACAAACTTTTGGACGTCAATCGCTCCCCATGGACGGATGACCTTCCTTCATCAATGACAGTGGAGGCCTTAAACTCTGCCACATCAAAATTTGTGCTAAGGGGTTCCTCCTCCTTCTCAGGCACAAGGTCCAAGACCTCTTTTTCTGTAGACTGAGCACTTGAGATAAAGGACTGTTTTGATTTATCAGTCCTTCCTTTGAGCTCCTCCTTTGTGTAATCCTCCTTATCAACATGAAGAAAGAGGTAGGCAACAAACCCAAAATAATATTCTAGCAACCTGCATTTCCTGTCATGCATTGGGCACATGTCAACACAAAGCTTGATACGTTGATCATCTGAGTAAGTGTCCCACCTCTTTGACATACTTGCATTTTGAGACGAGGTGACTGTTGCAAATCTTCACATGTGGACATACGTAATTGACCCTTCCGAGACAGTTCCTCCACTGACCAACCTACAATTCTTTGTCCACTCTCCCTCTAGCAATGTCCTTGCCATGTCCTTGATAATATCCTCCAAATTGAAAGGAATGTTGAACATAGGCTCTACATGGGAAAGGAATTTCTCCTACCCCCAACCCTCCTCAGCAGATCAAAGAGATGCTCTGTAGCACTGGGCTCGTCCTCCTTAACCTCCTCTTGCAATAAATCATCCATGTCATCTGCATTATTGTACAAGTGAGAACTCTTAACCTCCATCGTTGCTGTGATCTGGCTCGAAACCGTTCACCATGCGATAAGGGGAAAGTAAAGGAGGGAGGATGCAGCTATTGCATCGTGGATGGTATGGGTCATGGACGGTATGGAAAGCAAGAAATTTTTGAGCACAGAGAAAAGCAATTTTTTTAGCACAGAGAAAAAAAAAAGACTCACACCGTGGCTGTGTGGACGGTATGGAAATTATCAAAAGACATCTTTACATAGGTCAAATAATAGAGCTAACATCACATGATTTAGGATCAAAGGTCACGTGTGGTAGGGCTTACATCATCGAATGCCACGTGTGGTAGGGCTTACGTTATCGTCGTCCATTCGTGAATTGCCATGTGTAGGGCTGATGCTATCGACATCATGATTGCGTTTTGCTCTATAAAAAGGAGGAATATTTTTTTCCCATGCTTTTTTTCCATTGTGTTTCTCCACACTTTGCTTGTGTAGCTTGTCAGACAGCTCAATCGTGCAACTCTCTATGCTTTGCTCGACTGACAGCTCGACATACATGGAAAATCGCCTTCTATCCTAGCCCTTGTAGGTTTTTTGCTCTCTTCCCCTTGTCTTTTGCTCTCTTCGTTCACGGCACAATATGGCCATTCTCCAACTTTTGGAATCATCATATCGCTCTGTGGATGGTTGGGTTAATTTCATTGCCACATTGTTTTTTCATTCACCACGCGATATTTATATTGGTCCACATTTGGATTCACCATATCGTGCGAGTGATTTTTGGCTACTAATTCTACCTTCTCTTTTGCAGTACTGCCATGGCCCACATGAAAGAGACTATCATGAGAGTTTTAGTGCCAGCACTAGATCCAACACTATATTTATATTGGTCCACATTTGGATTCACCATATCGTGCCATATCGTGCGGTGGATGGTTGTCGAGTGATTTTTGGCTACTAATTCTACCTTCTCTTTTGCAGTACTGCCATGGCCTGCATGAAACAGACTGTCAGGAGAGTTTGCAGTGCCAGCACTAGATCCAACACTAAATCCAACACCGGTTCCAGATCTTCCAGAAGATGTTCCAAAGGACCTCGCAAGTGAACCTGTGCTTCCTGAGGTCAAACCCAATACCAGCAGGAATATTTCAAAGGCTTGAGTCTCTTGCAGAGGCAAAGGAAAGTGTTTGTGAGGAGATAAGGAAGGTGCAGGTGGCTATGAATCTCCTCATCCCCAAAGCTCCTTTCTTGAGGATTGTCAGATCCATTAGCGATAGAATAAAGGCAAAAGGTTACTTTAAATGGCAGAGTAGTGCCATTACATGTCTTCAAGAGTCATGCAAGGAATTCCTTATAGACTTATTGAATGATAGTAACATTTGTGATGCCCATGCCAGGAGGGTCACACTAATGGACAAGGACAAGATAGTAGTAAGCAGAGTTAGGTATATGTATGATAAGTTCATGAAACCTCTGCCATCATTCAGGGATAGGAAGGCAGCAGAAATCCTCTCCATTCCTCCTGTTTTGAAGAGGAAGAGGGCTGCTAACAAGGTGGTTATTGAAGAGGTGAAAACACTAGGTCCACAAAGTTGGAAGAGGCTAGTAAAGGGGGCAGATTTGAAGGAAAAGGTGACAGTTTTAGAAGAGGATGTGATTAGGGATGAATTAGCAGAAAACCTTCTGAAGTTGGAGAGAGAGAATACTGACAGTCTTAAGGCGATGCTTGGTCAGATCATATGTAATGTCTCGTACACCGCCGAGCAGGTTGAGTACCTCCATATCGGTCCAACGGATGTTTATATGCTCGTTGAAAAGAATAGAGAGATCAATGATAGTATTGTGCTTACTTGTTTAAGGTGTGTACTCTTCACCTTTTTTTTGAATGCTTCCTTATTTTAAATTTTTTTGAATGCTTCCTTATTTTAAATTTTTTTCCCTTTCCTAATGTTTTTAATTCAATCTGTAGGGCACTGTTTTGAAAGAGCTTTTGCCAGACCAAGCAAAGTAAGTATATATTTGTGATCCTTTGGTGTATCAACTATCCTAATTGACCCGTCGAGGTCTGAAGGGGATCTTGCCCCTTATTTCCAGGGAGTTAGTTCGGGTACCTGCTTTGTTGTGCTGTCATATGTAGAGAAGTATGTATTTTCTTTGGATTTCAAGCTGTTGATGGAATTTAAATTATTAGTTGCATGTATTAGGTTTCTTATATTTTTTGTTTACTTTCTCAATTTCAGAGAGCACTGGTGTGCTTGTTTAATTAATGTGGTGAAATGCCAGATAATTTTTATGAATAGCCTTCTCGGAATGCATGGACAGTCTAAATTGTAAGTCATTATACTTTATATCGTTTCCTTCTTGCTTCCTAATTATTGATTGTAAGTCATTCTTTCTTTATATCATTGACTGTAAGGCATGAGAGGGCGGTTGCATTCATTGAAACTCTATGTCCTGAATTTAAAAAGGATATAGAGTGGAAATTTCTCAACCAACCTATTCCTATGCAAAAGGATTCGCACTCTTGTGGCTAGCACGTAGTCGCAAATGTCTGAAAGTTCCTCCTTTTCAATTACACTAATTTTGACAGCCGTGTAAGTTTCTTGTGTCATTGTAATATAATTTCTCAATGTTCATTTCATGAGATCCCGCATTATTCTAATTGACTTTTATGTTGTTTTGCAGTCTGTTCACTCAGACGAGTTCTGGCTGTGGAGTGTGCGGGAAAAAGCAATAAGAATTATCCTCAACAATGCAATTACGCCCGATGACCGTGACTCGCCACTTTCACCAGTTTTGCTGGCACTAGTGCATCAAAGAAGAGAAAAAAGATGTCGTTTCGTTTTCCTATTAAGCAATTTAGCTTTAAACAAGGAGTCCCTGAGAAGGAAAGCAAGGGCAAGGCAAAGAGGAAGATTCCATTTGCAGGCAAGGGCAAGGCAAAGAGGAAGATTCCATTTGCAGGCAAGGGCATAGTGCCAACAACAAAGGAGACAAAGCCAAAGGCTGAGTCAAAGGAGGAGGTCAAGCCTGAGGCTACAAAGCCCGAAACTGCTTAGAGACATTTTGTATATGTCTAGAGCCAAAAATATTCTGTATTTTTATTGAGCTCAGCTCATTTTTGTATATACATTTTGTATTTTTATTGAGCCCTACTCGTTTTTGTATTTTATGAGTACTGTGCTTTGCCATAATAAAATAGATTGTTGAGAATTTTTATTCTTATAACTTATCTTTGGTTAAAACTGAATTTTAAAGACGTTTGCGTCAAAATCGTTATGAGTACTTTCATTGGGCAACTGAACGCATATGTCAAGAGGCAAAACAACTTGTTCATTTGCCTCCTGTATTGGGGTCCAACAACTATTCTTTTTCATCCACCGCTCGTAATAGAAGCGTATGTGTAGTGTGGCATGAGCTTTCAGATACCGAAATGAGACACTAGATTCTACTATATTTCACTTGAATGTGTCATCCTTATATATCCCTTCTACATTCCTCCAGTGGTCTCCAAGCAAGGCTACCATGTCATCACCTAATACCTTCTTACACACAAACATGGTAGGTGTTTCTGAGAAATAAAATTGATTGAACATCTTGGCAAAAAGATGTATTGAGCATACCCAACTAAGACCCACAGATCAAGAGGGCTTTTCAAACTTTAATGACCCTTGTATATCACAAAGCATCTTTGATTTCATGACCATTACAGTCCAAGCAACTGAAATTGGCCATTCTATAGAAGATAGGGGTGGAGATGTGATTATCTATAGCTTACCAAACCCACCATCTTGCTTTGGCACTAGATAAGAGTGCTGGTAAAAGAAGACCTTTTCTTTAAGAAGTTCTGCACTTGTTTTACAAGAAAACATTGCCTCACCAATGTCTGTATGCAATGCTTGAAATGTTCCAGTAAGGCTTTCCAATGGCTACTATACCATGTTTGAAGGAAAAGTATCTGCAAACAAAAAATAAGTTCACTTAGATTGAAACATCTCTGTCATAAAATCTCACATGCCCCTTTCTACCCGCGATACTTACAATTGCATGAAAATTGAGTTTGTTTGGTGAAGATGGATATCTCGTGCGGTGTAAACATGTTGCACCATGACCACTAGTTTTCCATTGCTTGCCTTCTTGAAGCCTAGAAAATGACCTTTTCAATAGTGTTCTAGTACATTTCGCTGTCGAGCTCGGTGAGGCCCGATTTGTAGCAGGCTGTAGATAAACCCAAGCGCTCTTACGAAATGCCTCTCCCACCCAAGCACCATCATCGTCCTTCTTGTTGTGCATGGATATCTCCTCAATCTCGTCTTTTGGTCTTCTTGGTGCGGCCATATCTTCTTGGAAGCTAGAGTAGATAGGTTAGGGTTAGAGTAAAAAGGAAAGAGATCAAAGATGATGTGCAGACTAGGGTTTTAGGAGCCTTGAAGATGAAAGAGATGGAGCTCGGAGAAGGGAGGGAGATTAAGATGGAGGAGAAAGTTTAGGGTTTCGGGCTTTGATGGTTTCATTAGGGTTGGGCAAATGAGATAGAGATGGAAGAGGAAGGGAGGAAGAGTAATTTGGACGTTCAAGAGGGAAAGCGGACTTGAAAATGAAATTTGAGATGGGTTTTTGGGGGGGGGGGAAGTGAGTTTTGGGGGGATCTCAAAAATTTCAAAATTTTAAGGATTTTTTGAGCCACGAAAATGGTGGGACCATACCTACCCTAAACCCCCTACTTTTTTAAAGGCATAAGTGTAATTATTAGTACTGAAAGCCTAGTCCCCCTCCCTATAGCTAGTCTCCCTCCCTATATTCAAAGGAGACCAAATGTATACAATTCTCTATTCCTGTTAGTCTGTTGCTAATTACTTTCATTAGTAAAAGGCCCAAAATATGTTCAAATTTCCCCTGATGCACACGCATCAAATGGGTAGGTTTATCCCATGGAAATTTATGTTATCTTCACCTTCACCTTCACTTTATTTCCTTCTTTGAAAGCATTCCACCCATTAACACCTCTCTTACAGCTCTTCACTTCCCTCACAACCTCATAAAACATAGGTTAATCCCATTGTGATTATGTAGTCTGTACAATCACAGTCCCACCATCGTTACCGCATAATCACATCATCTCAAGCCTAACACATCCCAAAATTAACCCGTCCACAAAGATATCCGAGTTGCCAATGACATTAATGCCTCATCAAGAACATCCAAGGGTAGCCGTAATTCTGCAGTCTGCGAAATCACGATGCATGATTCCTATGTCATAAATTATAGTGCCACATCACCAATCACATCACCAAATATCAAGATGCATGATTGCTTATGTCATAAATCACGATGCCACATCATCAATAACGCCTCTGATTCCCATGTCACAAATCACGATGCCACATCACCAATTATGTCGCCAACAATCACATCAATCACGTCACAAATCATGGTGTTACATCACCAATCACTCAACCCAATCACAATGTGATTGCCATGTCATCTTTGCACAATCATATCACCACCATGACTGCCCAATCAGAAATTTAATTTTTTATGCACACACCCTAACCTTCACCATATCGAGCCATCTCCCATGTGATGCTGCTCTAAATGATTAAGAATATAGAAGTTGTCATGCCATGATTATGCAGTCTGCTAAATCAAGGCTTGTGACTGTTGATGAAAATAGAGAGCTGCATTTCATTCCAAACCCCTCACACAATTCTGTGCTAACCCATGATTCTAACATTCAATCTCAAACAACTAACCATAATGCTCATATCACTCAATTCATTGAAAACATTTTCTCTATTTTGGCATGCAAGGATACCAACCTAGATCCACTGTATAGGAACTAGGGTCACCCATTTCCTTGGGTGGTGATGACAAAACCCCTAAGAAGCAGTCCAACAAAAAGGTCAAGCAATTGGACATAAAAACGCAAGCTATCTCAGATCACTTATGGACCAGTGCCAAGGCACAATCCTCGACTACACAGAGACAGTAGACAATAAAAAAGTGTACTTCTAGTAATTCACCCAGCTACATGTAGTTGGTAAACGATACTGAGGTTTAGGAGAAGCTGGAGCAAACAGGACTTGGGAACCTGGTCGTGGGTGGCTATGCAATGCAGAGTCAACACCAGACTATGTGCTGCCGAGTTTCTTGCCTCCTCCTAAGAGGGCTTGGGAACCTAGATGCAGTCATGCAATGAACGGTCAACACCAAACTATGTGTCAATTTTCTCACCTCCTACCAACAAGGCACTGAAAGAGGCATGGTTATAGGTGTGGATGGATCTAAGAAACCTGTTTTGATAACGAAAAAGCTTATTTGAGATGCCCTCCACCTGGCCGTCGACCCACCCCCTTTTCAAAGAAGTTGGATTTTTCAAACATCTACCCACCCACTAAATTCAACAACAATTGAGCTGAGTTCGTTGCCCTAAAAGATCCCAAGATGGAGGCTTGCAGCGTTGCCTCCATGATAATGCAAGTGAAGCCCACATACCGTTTTATAACAAAATGGATATGCACAAGGTTTATCGCTTGCACAAGGGAGAGCAAGATGATAGGGGCGAGCATGCTCCATAGAGATGTCACACACTACCTCACAAAGCATAGCAATATGGTAGTGATCTCGTACCTCTTGACACGACCGGAAGGTCGACCTCAGAACCTGACGTAGCCACCCTAGAATAGGAGGTAATATAAAGAGAGCTCACGCGGAGGGATCATCAGTCATCATAATAGATGCAAAGAAATTGGTGGCAAATTTTGGTTTAAGCTCTCAAAAGAAAGCAAAGAAAAGAATAAAGAAAACTCCTTGGTGGCCCCTTTCTGCTTCATTGACCACTTCAACTCATGCTAAAGGTCATGAGATCACTACAAAAGAAGCCCCAAGCTCTCCATCACCATCTTCTCCAATCCCACAAGAACCTGCTATTCTGGACGAAGAAGCCACTAGGCCCAGCATACCACTACAGGAACCTAGAGTAATGACCACGTAGGTCTTTACCACACCAGCAAATCCCCTTTGTCCCTAGTCCTTGAGATTTGGTGGACCCATTTGAACTAGGAGATTTGATCGTAGAACCAAACCCTCAACTTCCAAGAAGCATGCAGGAGAGAGCATTCTAGTCAATTTATGGGAAGAGGTGGATAGTGTAGCCAAGCACCAAAAGCAGGAAGCATCATAAAGTGAAGACGAACCCTTTAAGCCCCTCTGTATACAATTTCAAGACATGGATGCCACAGCCAGGGGTGGCATGAGCACTCAGTCAAGTCACGGGGCAGTTATGAAGAGGTACAAAAAGAGGTTGATGGCCAAGTTGCACAATTACTAACTTCGGTATCGAGTTGGCCTAGAGATTTGCCTTCCTCACCATCAAAGAATATGCAGATACATACAGGGCTTATCCAAGGAAGCTTCATGTTGACCCATTGTTCATGCCAATCAAACAAAGATTCACTGCCCGAAACACTACAAGAGAAGGCATCATTTTTAGTGGTACTTATTTGTGGTGTTTTAGTAGAGTTTTACGTTACAATGTTATAAGCACTAGAGATAAAATGCTACTATTAGCACCAATATAAATGCTACTCACAACAACGTTGGAAAAAAACATAGAATGTTGAAATGGAGTGGAAATAAAAATTTAAAATAAATTCAAATCCAAAAATCTTGACAAACATCCAAATATTTTTGAAATAAAACAACAAAATCACCAAATCGTTATACAAACTAATCAATTTGTACATATATTATGATGATATATATTTAAAATGCTGGAGGGAGCATTTGGTATGTGTTTTTCTAAGGGAAGTTTGGTTGTATCAGCTGGTGGGGAGTGTTCAAATAATCCATGCATGCCAATTAGTCTATCTCTAAATCTATCATATTAATGGCTCCTATATCAATACAAAGTCCTATTCCACTACTTGAAGAAGATGAAGAGGTATTATCATCGTGTTCCTCATGGTCGTCATATTGATTGTTAGTTGCATCCTCCATTTCTTGTCCAACATACATTTCTTCTTCAACATCTTGACCTTGAAATATATGTTTAGATCGAGGAGCGACTTGTATTACATACCACTAGTTAGGATCTCATTGCTTGTCCAACATACATTTCTTCTTCAACATCTTGACCTTGAAATATATGTTTAGATTCGAGGAGCGACTTGTATTACATGCCACTAGTTAGGATCTCTTTCTTCTGGATGAAACACAACCTAAAAATAAGAACCATAAAATATTTATAAGAAAATATATACAATGCCTTCCTTTTATCTATAGATTCATCAAAATTGAAAATCAAGTGTAAACCTATTCATAATGTTGTGGTAGAACATATGTGTCTCTTGAATCTTGCCATAATTTAGTTGAGTCAATTGTAAAAAATCTGCTTGGATGCTTCTTGACGATTGCATGAGTACCTCTATATACCACTTTTAACCACTTAACATCAAGATGAACACTTTGAAAGCTCTAAATCCACCAATCTCCAAGATGTCGACACAATATTCAAGTTTCTCCACTATAATATTATTATCTTTTCTACTAGCTCGACTTTCTTGGTCAAAACTTGGCATTACACCACAATCATATGTGATTCTCTTGGATTCCACACGTTGAGTGTGAAAATGTCGACCTTTTGACCACATTATATTATGCACTTTATACTATAACCCAATAAACAATCTTTAATATAGCTTATATGTAACAATTTAGTATTAACATTATATATCATAGCAAAATACAATATATGTTAGTTAAATATTAAAACATCTTTACTTACATTGTAGTCGCATCCCCTTGCATACTCCCATTCTTCTCTTGTAATCTCCTCTCCCATCCTTTCAGCTTGCTCTATGGCATCTCTAAGCCATTTAATATTGCAATCCTTTGGAAGAGCCTTTAGGTTAGTGGGTATGCCATGTGCCTTTGTGTTGATCTCTTAAATATGCTCTTCTCTTCTCTGTCCTTATCTTTCTTGCATCTTCATATTTCTTAAATATGCTCTTCTCTTCTCTGTCCTTATCTTTCTTGCATCTTCATATTTCTCAATCCACTTTTCCATCAGAGAAGTGTTAAGAAGACAAATGTAATGACCTTTTTGCGCTTGGACTCATCCATGTTTCGAGTGCATCCTTTTCCATGTGGCACATGTGACACCATTCATTCATCCTCATCGTTATTGCATGAATCTAGGCATAGATGGATCAATTTATTTCAAATATTTAGAGATGTATACAAGGTTCTTGCACCAACCATCCCTCTGCCATGCTTCCTTCTGGCCTTTCCCTTTACCCCATAAATCCCTTCAAGGTTTTCATGAAGCGTTCAAGAAAGAACATCCACCAAGTATGAACAACGCTACATATAGCCACCTCATTAACCAAATGTACTAGAAGATGCAATTGAGTTGTGATTATGCTTCTTGGAAAGCTTTCTTCGATCATACACACCGCCTCAATCGACTCAATCGACTCAACTCAAGCCTTCTCAATGGAATTTGGATGAATCTCTTTTGACACTATCCACATATTCAACAAAGGAAGAAATGATAAATTGAAGAAGAATAGATAATTTCAAAGCTACATGTTATACCAAAAGCACAAATCTATAGTTTTGATTAGAACTTATCTTACCAATCCACCTAATTTATAGATGGCATTTTGAGCTTTCTCTTCTCCACACACCCACCAACTGATATTGCAATTATGAACTAGTGAAATCAATTTTTGAAAACAATAAAAGATCAATGTAGAGTCCACAAAACATAAATCAAGGAGTGCCCAAAAATAGATATAGTTATGTATGTACATGTGTCATCTTGTGCCAATCATGTGATTTGAGACCATACAATTGATGCTCACCCTTCTTTTTTGACACCATACAATTGATGCTCACCCTTCTTTTTTGTTATTGTAAATGCACCATTTAATGAGTGCATTACACTGGTTGGTGTACGAAAAGATGAAATTTGAGTCTTGACATTCTTTTCCTCTTACCTTGTCAACCTCCATGGCGCCTTTGGTAAAACCACCTTGTCATTGACTACCCTTGGCCATGCATTTTCCATGCATCCAATATCCTTTAGGTTATCCCTTATTGGGTGTCTTTTTTACCAATTAGATAGTCCCAAATCATTGATGCCACATTCTTAAAAATGTGCATTAGATCCAAAAGATAATTTATTCTTAACTTTGTCCAATATGGTATATGATAGAAGATTGAGTACCTTTTCATGCTCGTGGTGGGTACTGTAATGGGAGAGTAGCCCTCCATCTCTCCTCCCACTCTCCATCTCTCCACCTTCTCTCCAATGGCATTGTAGGAGGCAAATGCCACATGGCTTCCCACTATGCACCTCTCATCACAATCAGAGAAACCTTTGATGGAGCATAATTAGGGTGGTTTGGAGGAAGAAATCTATGATGTTCATCATACACCACTTTCTTTAGTGCATGTTCTTGTTTGGATACAAGTGATGGACTACAAATATTGGACATGCATTATATTCTGTGAGACCTATGAAAATGGCATGTAAGAATTGAAAGTTAATAAACTGTTATGGCTCACCCAAATCCCCCTTGGAACACATCCAAAAAGAAGATTACCAAGTGAACCACAACTGTCATAAGGATCTTTCCAATGGTGGAGCTCATAACTTTTGAGGTCTCCAAGCTCTACAACCCCTTGAGAAGCAATTCCACCACGTCTCTCGCAAGCATTGTCACACTATCGCATTGCACTATGTGTACTCGTCCCTCCCTTCCCCTCACCTCACTTCACTCATACACACTCACTAGCATGGGTTAGAGAGAGATTAGCAAGAGGATTACCAAGAGCAAGACTCTATTACACAGTGGGAGAGTCCTCTTTATTATGAGAGATATTCACTTATATACATGGCCATAAGTGTTCACACTCAGTTAATGGATGGGCACTTAAGCTCATAAGAGACTTAATGCTATTACAATGACTACTCTCATAATATATCCATGAAGTATCTTACTTGGGACTTCATCCTAACTTACTACCACACGCTCTTGAAGCGAAAATCACCATAAGTATTCTATCAGACCATTACAGGCGCCCGTCCAAGTTGTAGAATTGGACACCATTGCTTCATATATCTTGATAACATAGACATTACAATACATTAGAGTTATAAATGAATCATTTGCATATGCTTAGGTTATAAGAATCAATTTATGAGTACAACGTACCTGAGCACTCCATATAACCCAAAAATTTATGCATAATCCACATCAAGATACCCTTGACCATTGTATTGTGCCATGAAATTGGATGTGAGAAACATCATGCACCCTTATGCCTCTCCATAATTGCTCAATCTCATCAATCAAGGACTCAAGATATACATCCATATACTTTACCTTGTGCTTCTCGGGCACAAGAAGCGCAAGCATCACATGGCCCTTCTTGATGGAAATCAATGGAGGAATATTGTAATTCACAACAACAATGGGCCATATAGACCATGATGTAGACCTCAATCCAAATGGGTTCATCCTATCCATAATCCAAGCCGTAAATTACGGGACTCATCTTTGAAATTTGGCCATCCATCCTCAATGTGAGACCAATCCAGTGAGTCGGCGGGAATCCTCATCATGCCAAGTTGAACGATGGTTCACATTCCATGTCATTAACTCAGCTGGATTTGACACCGAAACATATGTTGAATGTGAGGTATAATAGGAGAGTACCTCAATACCTTTTGCAAAATTTTTGCACCCTATAAATTCTTCCTCTAATGATCCTCTCCACAAATTGGACATTTTATGATATTGGCAAAGGCACCACCCCTGAATAGTACATAATCATTATGACATGCATGAATTCAAGTGTAATCCCACAAAGTTGAGTACTTTAATGGTGTGTTAGCCTCCTTGTGTAACACATTTTCTCTTTCATGTGTTTCAAAGTTAGGTGTCTCTTCCTCACCCTCGCTTAAAAAAAAGTGAGTAATCATCTCCTCCATGACATCCTCTTCCTCTATCGCATGTGGAGGAAACCCAGAGTCTTCCAAATGTACTGAACATACTCCACTTTTTAAGTGCTTCTTACGATGCTTGAACTCCTTCCTCAAGTTTCCCCCAATGACAGAATAATGAGGTATATTGTCCAGTAATTATCTCGTATTTGTGTACAAATGTCCATGCCCTCCTCATCCTAATGAACCATATTTAAAAATGAAACTCAACATTACATATGGCAAACCATGAGTTTACATATCATTTCATAAGTTTAAATACTAACCAAAGTATTTGCTTGTATCATCAAGTTGGTTGGCATTGGTTCAAACAATCCCCATTTTCTAATATGCTCCAATGTCACTCGACATTCATGTACACAAAAATTCTTGCATCTTGCACATGAACAAGGGATTCTTCTTCACCAACCACTCTGGACCTCCAATTAATGGTGACCCATCACTATCCGAACTAGTAGAAGACATAAGTACTGGTGGGCACAAAAAGTGTGCAGCAATTAAAAAACTGAATATGAATATATGCACTAAATCTAGTAGTGTTAATGGTATATGCATAAGTGTTAATCCCATTTTGGATTAACAAATATGCTCCTCCATTTGAGAATATTTATAAGTATCATGCAAAGGCACTATAAAAGTCATACATTATGAGATATTGGCCACCCAAGTCCTTAGTGAAGTAAGTTTTTGGGCGCCCAAGTGTGAATAAGAGCCAATGGTATATAAGGCATTTTCTCATAATGAATGGACACAATCTCCCTTTGTGCTATGAGAATATTTATAAGTATCATGCAAAGGCACTATAAAAGTCATACATTATGAGATATTGGCCACCCAAGTCCTTAGTGAAGTAAGTTTTTGGGCGCCCAAGTGTGAATAAGAGCCAATGGTATATAAGGCATTTTCTCATAATGAATGGACACAATCTCCCTTTGTGCTATGAGAGCTCTTACTTTTGTCTTGAGAGAGAGCATTCTAGCACTTGTGCCTTCTCTATACTTGTATGTTGCATGCTTGTATTGATAAGTGAGAGAGAGTCATTGCCTTGTGTGTGGTGGTGTGAGTAACTCTACGGTGACATCATGGAGGTGGAGCTTCTCAAGCGAGCTTGGAGACCTCAAGGGACATAAGTTCGAAGCATTGGTAAGTGCTCTACACGACAGTTGTGTTCTATTTCTCTTCCCAAAGGTGAATGCATTAAGTTCCCTCTTTTTTGGAGGTGTGGTAGTCCATAACACTTTTGGCACCGCTGCCGAGGAAACATCTTTGTTTCTTCCATCCTCTTTGAGTTTCAGCTCCCATTACATAAGATTCATCATTGCCTTTGCATTCTGGTAGTGCATTGTGTATGGAATGAATGGATAAGATTTGAGTGAAAGTGAAAAATTGTGAGAAATTGGTTGTTTTTGTTGTACAGTTATGTGGTGGAGTGGCCTTGGAAGAAGCCTCCACTATTTTTTCTAGTTAATTTTGATGTTTGTATCACCAGAATCGTTAGCGTGAATGAGTAGCGTAATGTTTTGTTTTTCTTTCCTTTCAAAAATTTACAAAATCACAAAAATAAGGAGCCATTGATTGTGTCTTGAACTCATATTACATTCCTTATGCATGGCACAATCATTCTAGAAGCATCTGGATAAGGATTTTGCACCCAAACTCATCTCAGTCGTGACGAGGGAATTTTCCATGTGAAACTGTAGGAGACCATTTCATGACATGAAACATTTTCTGTAACTTCACAGCGTGAAACACTCCTGGCATCATCGCCATGATTAGTGCCGCAATTCACAGGATTACCTTGTTAAAAATAGGTAGCCTTATCTTGACACCTCTAACACCACGGGTCTGACAAAATTTAGAACTGTGAATTAGCAAAAAACATTCATGACGTGAACTAATTCAGTGCATTTCACAACATGGACCGATTGCTTTTCATGGCGTGAACCATTTTCATTTCATGAGTGAACTATTTTAGAGCCTTTCATGGTGTGAAGCATTTTCATTTCACAACGTGAACTATTTGCATTTTACAACGTGAAATATTTTTCCTTCACACAGAGCGTGAACTATTTCTGCAATTTCACGCCTTAATCAAATCTAACTCACGAACCTGGTATTGTCAGATTAAGGTTAAGGAAGTTCTTGAGACCAGTAAAAATTATAACAAGGTAACGTGGATTTCTAAGTCCAAAACAAAAAAATTGAACACATGAAAGTGCAGAAAATCATTCACGACGTGAATAGTTTTCTGACATTTTACGTCGTGAACTATTCTCTGCAATCTCATGGCCTCTAAAGACAAGTCAACAATATCTTACCGGAGTTTGATTGGGGCAGCACAATAGCTTATCAAATCATAATCACATGCTCTTGAGATCTAGAAAGCTCATCGGAGATGACCTTACTCCTCCTGCCGATAGTGCATCAAATCACCCAAGATCTTCCTATGAAAAGAGTGGGGGTTCAGGCCACTCAATAAGCACTCAATTGAGTGTCTTAAGTAATCTAACCACCATCAAAACTAGTAGTGAAGAATCCATGGAAGAAGGGATGCAATACTCTCTGTTTGGTGAAGAGGAGAAACCACCCTCCCCTACCAGATCCAACGGTATCATTAATATAGTCCATGTATTTTTTGGTCTCCAAACTAGCAACAATGAAGAGGTGCAATTTGTGGGCACGGGTCCGTCAACCAATGCTAGACTTGGTCCATGGAAAGAAGTTCCTGTCCAACTTTCAAATTCAAGGTTTTCAAACACTGGCACCCCCCCTCGAATGAGAAGAGACATGGAAAGTGCAACCAGGATAGGTCAAGTATTCTTCCTAACCTCATAGGAAGTAGAATTAGATCTAAAAAGGATTGAAGTAGAACGGCAGTTAGTTGAGCTTAAGGAAACAAGAGCTTGATACTCAAAGGGCTAAAGTCGAACAAAAGGAGATGGGAAGTGTAAACCCATTAATGAAGAGCCAAGAGCAGAGGAAGGGCATGTAACCCTAGATGAAGGGGATAATCTACGAAGAGAAGCAGGTGAAGTGGAAGACCGCCTGTACACCAAGAAGTGGAAGACCGCCTGTACACCAAGAAAGACATCGAGGAGATGATCAATCATCCCACGTTCTTACAAGACATGGAGCTCTTAATTCTACAAAGGCAGACATAGGCAACTAATGATGAGCCATTCTAGAATGAAGTGGCCGAACCGTCCTATAGACTAGAAATGCCTAGAAGAGCCAACGTAGGAAGAGGACGAGATCTAGGTAGGGGGGAGTAGATCCTCAAAGACCAAGGCCGGATCCAACCATAGATCTTAATGCAGCAACGAGGACGGATTTGTTGAATATGGCTGTGGAAATGGGCCAAGAAATGGTGAACTAGACCCTACTCTAGGATCCTGACCCTCCCAAATGAAGCCACACATCATTTCAAATCTCATTCAAACATTCTCTCGGGATGGGGATCCAATTCAACATGTAGAGATCTTTGAGTCCACATGCAAAACCTGCGGGGGCCAGTAAGTGATGTAACAATGATTCATGCTTTCTTACTGACCCTATAAGGAAAAGTGCATCAATGGTTCTGAACCCTTAAACTCAAAGATAAGGTTAATTTCACATGGCTTAAGAATGTGTTTGTGCCAAGATTTTCTAGAAGTGACGATAGATGGAGTCATGTGGCACAACTGCATAACATCAAACAAAAAGAAATGGAGTCGATGATGCGAGGCTATGTGTCTCAGTTAAAGCACTTGAATTCAAGGTGCAAACCACAGGAGAGGCTAACTAATGATCAGTTATTTCCTTACTTCCGGAGAGGAGTTCAAGACCACAAGATGCATGATTATCTGATATTAGCCCAATCGGCTACTCTGGATGCATGTTGTAAACTGGCAATTGAATATGAAGACAATATGCTAGAATTGCCACAACTAGAAGATGTCACAATATCTTCAGTAGCAATGACTTCGTGGGCTTTTGAGTCACCAAGAGATTGGAACTCAGAGCAATCGTCGACGAACATGACTGTGGATGAACTCAATAATGCAATATTGGAAAAATTGAAGGTAAAGGATGGCAGAGAAACATCTAGACATGGACATACCCATCTTTACCCTCATAGAGAATTGGTGTGGTGCTCTATGTGCATATTGAATCACGCTACCACCGAATGCCCACAGTTAAGAGAAAGGCCATTAGTCTATTGTGCACACTGTGTAAAATTAGGGAATCATGACACCTCCATGTGCAAATATCCAAGGCTCCAAATAGTAGCAGAGTTGCCTGCACAACCTAGAGCTCCATTGGCATTACTAGCACCACTTGTGCAAATTACTACAACTGCAGGATAGCCCAACTCTTCCTATTTACTTAGGGGGATGTTTCAGGTACATGAAACATCTACTTGCCACCTGTTCTACCACCACAACCACCACAGGCTAAAATCAACCAAGTATTGATTGAAGAGCCATCAAAAGATATGGTACGGTGCGTGAAGTAGAAATCAGTTGGTGAGCATTATGAGGAAGCTGCGGAGATTGCACCAGAATTCTATGTCTTACAAAATAACACGCAAGTATCTGTGTTTCAAACCACGGTACAGTGGAAGGGTAATGACATAAACTCAAACATGAGTAGAGGACCGCTATAACGTTTTGGTTGCTGTGGACTTCATCAAATCGCTAAATGTCCAAACAAGAATGTGGTTCATACACACCAACCTCAACAATTGACTACACCCCCAATGACATGCCAGTACTTATACTAAATGTGGGATTGATCATTTGATCAAAGATTGTCCATACCATGCAAGTGGTTCGACTTCCACTTCTAAACCAAGCCACTGTCCGGACCATTAGTGTGCAACCTGGAAACATCACGCCACTCAATGTCCTGAACACGAGCCCACCCAATTGGGGGACAAAGGGAAGAACCCCGCAAATGCAACCACGTCCAGAACTGGCATGAGAAGGACTGTAAAAAAAGTGGGTAAGGGTGACACCAGGGTCACAATTCAAGATGGATCTGAAGAAGATACGATTGACACTAGGTCCACTCAATCAAGAGAAGAGAGGAATCAAGCTATCAAACCAAATGAGTCTGACGAGGGAAAGACCATCAACCCCTAAAGCAGTTGGTGAGTACCGAAATGCTAAAGAGGATATAATCAAGCTCGAAGAAGCCAGGGCCCTAGTCGAAGAGTGTCAATGACTTCACGAAGCCAAGTTAAGGGCTAACCGGGTCAAGGATACAATGTATCCAAGAAACAAACCAACAAGGGAAAGGGAATTGGACATACCTACTCCAACTCCAGAAGAGACGGAAGAGGGATCTCAAGGAAACGCGATGTCAAGAATGTTGAGGAAGATGCACAGGATAAGTCCATCCATTCATTCCTCCCTAGGAATGGATACGAGATGCACACCTAGAAGGAACTCGCAATTGCCAGAGAACTGAGACATAGGCAGTCTGGTGGTTGTATTGTCTACTTCTATGCAAATGCCATAAGGACGCAGTTCACCAACATTATGGGTAAACATAAAGGAATGGGTAAAGGGCGGATTAAGACCAGTCGACACTATAGAGGATGTTCTGTCACCTCTGGCAAAAAGAACCTTAAAACACACAAGGGAAAAAACAACCAGAGTCGTCAAGATACTGGTTAATCAATTGGGGCATTATTACAAAAAGCGACAACACTAATGCTACAATCCCAATTCATCATAACGTATAACAGGCATTGGTTATCGTGGATGGTGGGGTGGAGGTTAGCATCATCACAAAATGATGTTGGGAAAACTCAAGAAAACTTGATCTGAAAAGAGAAGATCTTATTGTTAAAATGGCAGACGGAACATCTTCAAAGGCCCATTGGGCTTTTGGAGAATGTGAGACTCAAACTCTTTACGTTTCGCTACCATTGTACATTTGTAGTAATGGGTTTTCTGTGCCAACCAAACTCATATGACATCATATTGGGGAGACCCTTCATGAGGGAATCCAAATTGGTGCATGATTGGGCATTAGATCATGTGTATGTTCTCACAGGGATTCACAAATTTTAAAGATAGATCTGAGAACATGGAGAGCACACCCCATGGAAGGGCAACTGTTCGATAATGATTCGTCACAACCGAGCGGACCACATCCGTACAAATATGCCAGCCCATGGTGGAAATTTCCAAAGTGGAAGAGGAAACAAAAATTTATGCATCACTTCCTCCTCTGGATTTCAATGAAAATTGGATGCATGTGCTAGCTACCATAGATGTGATGTAACCCCGAGGAACCCAATATGTGGAATCTGCAACTGTTCTCACTACCATCTGTAGTATGGTCAATTGGCAAACCATTGATGAGGAATCAGAAGAGGAGGTATCTAGCATAGAAGGGACCGGATCACAAGGCCGTACCAGCACCCAATGCCTTAGAAGATGGCAAAAGCAGAAAAGATATATCGCTCGACGAAATGCCCCACTAACGAAGAAAACCCAAGGATTCCCAGTGGCTGAGATACCTCAAGGCTACTAAGGTACACGATGAGTTTTCTAAGGATTGGGGTGAGGAATTGAGTAAAATATCTCTTGAAGGGAAATATAGGAGGAAGTCATCCTTCGAGAACCAGAAACGCCTAAGTTCACGAAGGCTAGGCACTGAAAACGAAACAAAGCTTTGAGAGACGCTGAGCAAGAGGCCAAGAAAGAAACGAAACAAAGCTTTGAGAGACGCTGAGCAAGAGGCCAAGAAAGTTATGGCTAAAACAAAAAGTGAGAATGAGGATAAACCAAACCTGCTACCTACACGATTGACGAACGAAAGGTGGTTCAACTGATGGCAAAAAGAGTTAAGGAAGATGGGTTATCCACATCATACAATGGCCTAGCTGAAGTCAACAAAGTTGATATTGCAAAACTAGGGGAGGAAACCAAACCTATTTATATTGCTAAGGACTTGACTCCAGTTGAAGAAAATGAACTTGTTGCTCTCCTTAAAGAGTTTAAGGATTGCCTCGCTTCAAACTACAAAGAGATGAAGGGTGTACCACCTGAGGTGGTGCAACATAAAATCCCAATCATGGATGGATCAAGACCAACCATGCAAAAACCATACCAAATGAATCCTAAATATGCGGCAATTGTAAAGAAGGAAATAGATAAACTCATTTGCTATGGATTTCATCTATGAGATAAAACATACGGATTGGTTGTTACTAATCATAATAGTGCCAAAGAAGAATGGGAAACTTAGGGTATGTGTCGATCTTAAAAAGGTCAATGCAGCTACTAGGAAGGACCATTATCCATTGCCCTATATGGAACACGTTTTGGAGAGAGTAGCTAGTGAAGAAGCTTACAGCTTCTTGGATGGATTTTTAGGTTACAATCAAGTGTCTATAGCACTCGAAGACCAACATAAGATAGCCTTCAATACAATGTGGAGACGTTTGCTTACAAAGTCATGCCTTTTGGTCTCCTAGTAACATTCCAATGATTAATGTGCACAGTATTCAAAGACTACTTGCAAAAGTGGTTGGAGGTATTCACTGATGATCTACGTGCACACTCTCAATGGACAAACCATCTGGCTTGCATAAGGAAGGTGTTTGAGCGATGTCGATTGTATCATATATCCTTAAATCCTTTAAAGGACCAATTTTGGGTCAAACACGATGTGATATTAGGACACATTGTCTCTAAGAATGGTATATCCATAGATGACTTGCAAGGTTTGGTTGATTTTGGAACTGCCACCACACCCACTAATTACAAAGGTGTGCAAAGATTTATGGACCACGTTGGGTATTACCCCGCTGCTTCATAATCTTCTATGGTGAAATTGCCAAGCCATTATATAAGCTACTCATTGTCTTTGAATGGACTGAAGAATGCCAGGAAGCATATGATAGATTGAAGCAAGTGCTGGCTAGCATGTCAATTCTAAGACCACCTAATTGGGACCTTATATTTCATGTGTATATCAATGCATCAAACTTTGCTATTGGATGCGTGTTGGCACAGCCTAGTGAGTTCAAATTGGACTACCTAGTTTGCTTCTCTAGTCACCAACAATTGAATGATGTAGAAGTGAATTATACTACCATAGAGTGAGAAGGGTTGGCCATGGTTTATGTAGTAAAGAAGTATCAATGTTACCTATTGGCCAACAAATTTGTTTTCTTTGTGGACTATTAGGCCTCATTATACTTTCATGGGATTCTCTTATATAGCCTAAACACCTGTACTTTTATGGTGCTTACCACCTCATAGGATTTGACCCATGTTGTGTCATAGCACTTGTACCCTCTTAATTTCTCACACCACTAACACACTTCCCATCAAAATTAACTGTGACACTTCCCAAAACAAAACAAAACAAAACAACAAGGCATGACACATGCCCTCACTAGTCTATGGACTGACCTTCTTCTCAATGTACAGATGTCAACCTTAGCAACATCTGACTCAGAAGCCTCGGAGACCCCGACGATGACACAAGTTAGTGCAACAAGTTCCCCAGTGAGCAGAAAGAGAAGACCCACATGGGACCCGAAGCTAAGCTACCTGGGTCAATATGCCCAGGCATTCCATGGCGCGATCATCAGCAGAGGGAACTCCACACTATGCATGGAAATGTAGCTCTACAGTACCACAGTCCTGAGTGCCTGCAAATTTTGGAAGATGTCAAAGTCAAAGAAAAGCTAGAGAAGGTGGGCCTAGGGTGGCGGATGGCACAGACTCTCCCTCGAAACATTGATACTACAGAACTATGTGTGGAATACATCAAGACATACGACAAGGCCACTAAGAGGGGGATAGTAACTAAAGCAGATGGCACCATAGAGCAAGTTTTGGTCCACGGAGGAATTGATACGTGAAGCTCTACAGCTGCCACCACCAATGAAAATACACACACATAATTATGAAAAGATGCCCCTAGATCCAATGCTGAAGAAAAGTTCGTACAACTCTAATGGAGCAAAATATGACAATATCAGGGATGAAGTAAAAGAAAAGGCATGCAGGGCAATGTCACTAATTATGCAAGTGAAACCAGTGGATAGGTATAATAGGGTGCCACTAAATAGGATAGCCAAGGTACATGAGGAAAAGGAGGACGACTAGGCCTACTACATGCACAGAGAGATGGAAAATTATCTAAAGGCCCATCAGTCAAAGATCTACAACCTGTACCTAATGACACACAGGTACTGCATCACGTGGCTTAGAGGCCTCTTCTAGAGGCCTCTTCTAGATCCGAAACCAAATGAAAGGATGCAATTGGTGCTACTGAAGAAACAACCACCACTTACTATTGAAGAAATGCAAGAAGGACAAGCCGTGCGAATGGAGACTAAAGAGATCATGAAGGAGATCAAGAGAGGGAGAAAGAAGAAGACTAAGAAAAAGATGAGGGGCATTATACCGGATGTCATTGAAGAGACACAAAAGATTGAGGCGGAGCTAGCTCAAGAATTAAAGTCAAACCAAGAAGTACTGGGGCAGTAGGAAGAAAGTATCAGCTTGGCAACACCTCAAGAGAGGATGGAAGTACAGCATCTAACTCCTCAAAGTCTGGCACAATTAATATTCATGAATCTTTCTCCCCCCTAAAGAATTCCACAATGTTAGACACACCTGTTGGGTTGTAGAAAGAGTCTGAACCAGAAGCATTGCTAGAAGCAGAGCCCCAAGGACACGAAGAAGCTACATCACTCCCAGTATAGCTCACAGAAGAGCCACTCAATACAGGAAAACAACCACGGGCTGAAGATACACCAAGTCCCAGTAAAAGGTGACATGTGGAGGAATAGGAGGTGATACCAGAAACATCCTTCCTCCATAATTTGGATTATGAAATATTCTTTCAAGAGACTATGGTGGAGGGACTAGACAAACTCTTAAACTTGCCACACACTAGACTAGAAGGGGCCGTAGTAGCAAAACAAGTGCTTGGGAGCAAGAGCAATGTGTATGGTGGTGCCATCTCCTCACAACCCACATGCGTCATGACCGCATTGTAACATTATGGAAGCAGGTTCAAGAGACTACCAACCAAGTACAGACATTGCAAGAGCACGTCATAGCAGCAGAAGCGACCCATAAGGAATGTGGTCGAGGAGTAGAAAGCCAGATACCAAGCACTAGAAAATAACAATATGGTTTTGAGCCAAACTATTGTGTAAAAGATCAAAGAGAATGCAGATTTGAAAGCGCAGCTAGAGCAAGCCAAAGAGCAACTTCAAAAGGAAGTCACACATAACCAGGAGCAAGCGACTATCCATGCTTAACAGCTACAAGAGCTAAAGCAATCCTCCCTATCCAAGGAAGAAGAGCTACAAGGACAACTCCATACACTATCCTTAACCCTAAGGGAAGCAGAACAAAGAGTGCTCCAACTACAACAAGAAAGAGAACAGAACAACAAAACAAATGCTGAGAAGATTAGAGCACTCATCAATGAGACCATCAGCACCGCACAACCAATAAGTCCAAAATGCAAATAATGATGGTTACACACAAAGATTCTATGGTGCAAGTCACACAATAGCTCCAAGAAAGTAAAATTTAGTTGTAGAATGACTTCAAAGGATTGCAAAGGCTCGGGGAAGGGAGTCACACAATAGCTCCAAGAAAGTAAAATTTAGTTGTAGAATGACTTCAAAGGATTGCAAAGGCTCAGGGAAGGGAGGCTACCACCAGACAAGCACAAGAAGAAACAACAAGGCGTTTTGAAGAGAGAGCTATTTCAAACCTTCTCACCACCACAAGGACTCGTGCATCCAATAGTTGGAGCACCAACTGGCCATCCAAGAATGCAGCCAATGACAAGAACCCATAGACAAGATGCGACTACTCCTTAAGCGAGCCTCAAAGATAGGTCAGTTGCTAGTAACTCCTTGGAGCACCAACTGGCCATCCAAGAATGCAGCCAATGACAAGAACCCACAGACAAGAATGCAGCCAATGACAAGAATGCAGCCAATGACAAGAACCCATAGACAAGATGCGACTACTCCTTAAGCGAGCCTCAAAGATAGGTCAGTTGCTAGTAACTCCTTGGGTCCCTCCTCAAACTCTGACTCTCTTTTTGTCTACACTAACCCTCTCTTTACTTCAATATGATATCAACCTGTCTGATGACGTAAGCCTAGGAGAACTAACACTTATTAAACAAAACACAGAACGTGATGCTGATCCTACCATCATCATGGAATTTTTCAGGGGGACTTAGTATTAATTGATCCTAAAGATATTTACTTTTATCCCTTGCACCCCATTGTGCTCAACCTTCATAGTTGGTGTCGGGTGCTACAAAACTCTGAAATCCTAGACAACATCATCGATAAATTAGACCTGTTTGTTCCAGATGATATTCCTGACACACCAGCCAACTATGAGGTTGTAGCCCAAAGTTATCAATCGATCATCAGCCATGGGTGGTTAGAGGTATATAATACTCAACAACATTTAAATCTATGTAAGTCCTCATTATATCATCCTTTTGGCACAGGTGAAGAATGCTAAGCCAGTTTCTATAGCCAAAGTAGTGCGGATGGCGAAGGATTTTGCCAAGGCCTTTGTTGTCAAGGTCTTGCCTGTTTGAAATATACAAGTGAATAGGGTGTGTGTGCGGAAACAAGCCCTTGGCTAGAGGCTATAAAAGAGAATTTGTAAATGTGAGAGAACCTGTGAAAAGGTGAGAAGAATCTACTGGGAGAGAATAAAGGGTAGCATGAGGAGATTTAGGAGGTGTGCAGATATTCTGGGAGAGGTGGAGAGAATCAAGCAAAGAGGTGGAGTGAATCAAGGAGAAATCAGTGGGATTAGATGCTTGGATGTAAACTCTATAAATTGAGGCATTGGCCTAATGAGAACTTGCTAGTTTTTGATTATCCATGCCTACATTAAGCTATTAGTTAATTACTCACTAATCACGTCTTAATTATCATCTAATCTCTTTGTTAATGATGTTAATTCTAGCATTTGATCCACCATAGCTCATCACATTGCTGTAATTTCAACATGGTATCAGAGCCTAGCCTAGAATCCATCAATTTGTGAGCCCATTATCTTGTTAATCACCAAACTAATTAGAATTAGTAGATAATTAATATTTTTTCCTCTTTTTCAACTAACCCTCTGTACCCCCAACTGGTGGAGGAGCTCTATCTCCTTACATACATCAAATTAGCCCAAAGCCTTCTAGCCCAACATAGCTACTTCATTGGTGCTCCAGCCCATCGAATCAATGCAGCAAACCGCCAACGCAATCAGGAGAAATCACGTTTTTTCCAGCGCTTATTTTTCTAAAGAAAATAAAGATCTTGGCTGCTCCAGATCAAATGGGTCTAATTCCTCTTAGCCCCAGGGGTTTTCAAGCATGTTCTACAAGCTGGTGAAGTCAAAATTTGTTTTGATCAAGTCTACCATGAGATCCAAGCTCTTCATCAAATCTGCAAGTGACTTTGGTAAAATAGAGATTAAGCATTCAATGTTTAGTCAAATCTTGTGTTTCTTGGTTTAATCCTCTACTAGAATAATTTCTATTTATGGCCTTGAAAGCATTTGAGCTCATTTGAACTCTAAGGCCTCAGATCTGGGCTCCCCGCATACTCTATTTTTTGCACACAAAACAGAGGATTAATTTGGTAATCAGTGATTAATCAATGCTAATTACTATATTTTGGTGTGATTGAGGGTTCAAATTAACGATTAGGTATCTGATACAGATCCCTATAACTTCATATTGCAGTTCCGAGATGGTTTGATACTCCAACCATTCTGTACACATTGGTTACCCTTGATTTAATGTAATTTTTGGTAAAATTATGCTGATAAATTTGTGGTAATCATCATTTTACATCTAACCCTTGGTTAATGCCTGCAAATCACACTCAAATTCAAGATTATTTATAGCCAGAGTTGCATTTGGGAATGTGTATAAGAATGAATGCTATATGCATTATGTATTGGACACATTACATCAGTGTAAAAATGGGATCAGACACTGCCCTTGTGTCCAAAAAAATAAGGCAAGAGGTAAGACCTCCTGCATAGATTTGGGTTTGCATTGCATAATGACACAAGATAAACATCAAAAGCCCAAAAGAACTGTCGGAGCAAGAAGAACTGACTGACAAGCTCATGGCCCTAGCCATGAAAGACGAAGAACATCTCTTTCCAAGAGGAAGATCCACACCAAGAAGACTAAAAGAAGAGGAAGACATGGACGCGTGAAGAGAAGCTACCATGACAAGAAGACTGAAGACAAGAGAAGAACATCTCTTTCCAAGAGGAAGATCCACACCAAGATCCACAACCAAGATCCACACCAAGAAGAAGAGATAGAGGAAGCATTGAAGGAAGACATGGACACGAGAAGAGAAGCTGCCACAACAAGAAGACTGAAAGAAGAGGAAGACATGGACATGTGAAGAGAAGCTGCCATGATAAGAAGACTGAAGACAAGAGACGATGTGAGGCTCCAAGAAGTGAGGAGCCATGTGAAAATCTCAGAGAGAGAGAGAGAAACCCCACAACCCAATGTAACCTTCCCCAATAGAGTAAAACCACCTCTGAGACATCGATGATGTAGGCCATGTGGTAGATGTATGTGTGAGCACTTTAGTCAAGGTCACGGGCACTTATAGTAGCCTTGGACACATAGAGAGAGAGAGAGAGAGAGTGTTAAGGACTATGAGTTTAGGGACTTGAGGCACTGGTCTCACGGACTATCAAGTAAGAGGGAAACTTGGTATAGGGTCCAGGTGTGCTAGGATTGTTCACTTGAGGGGAGGTGTGCTAGGTGATGGTCGCGGACTATCAAGTAAGAGGGAAACTAGTATAGGGTCCACGTGTGCTAGGAGTATTCACACTTGAGGAGAGGTGTTGAAATATACAAGTGAATAGGGTGTGTGTGCAGGAACAAGCCCTTGGCTAGAGGCTGTAAAAGAGAATCTGTAAATGTGAGAGAACCTGTGAAAAGGTGAGAAGAATCTACTGGGAGAGAATAAAGGGTAGCATGAGGAGACTTAGGAGGTGTGCAGATATTCTGGGAGACTTAGGAGGTGTGTAGATATTCTGGGAGAGGTGGAGAGAATCAAGCAAAAGAGGTGGAGTGAATCAAGGAGAAATCAGTGGGATTAGATGCTTGGATGTAAACTCTATAAATTGAGGCATTGGCCTAATGAGAACTTGCTAGTTTTTGATTATCCATGCCTACATTAAGCTATTAGTTAATTACTCACTAATCACGTCTTAATTATCATCTAATCTGTTTGTTAATGATTTTGATTCTAGCATTTGATCCACCATAGCTCATCACATTGCTGTAATTTTAACACCACTGAAGCCAGCACCCTCGTCCTTCAAAAGGTTCCAAACCCCATGAAATACTTCCAACTTTCTGCTTCCTCCTAAGAGACAGCAAGGTCCTAATCAAAACCAGGATACAGGAAGTTTTAGAATGAAAGGAAGGCCTTTTCCTCATATAGCACATTTTCTAGAACTCTGGCTCTTTTCAAGGGATGCAAAAGGAAGATCTTTGAAGTGAGAACAGATGTTTTGGTTGTCAAGGTTTTCGAGTGCTGAGACCAACCCCTTCGTATCAATCTAATCATATAGCACATTTTCTAGAACTCCGGCTCTTTTTAGGATGCAGAAGGAAGAGCTTTGAAGTGAGAACAGATGTTTTGGTTGTCAAGGTTTTCGGTGCACCAGCTCAAGGATTGCCCAACTCCTTCTATGTCAATGGACCAGGGAAGCCAAGGTCCTAGAGTGCCGAGACCAACCCCTTCGTATCAATCTAATCAAGGCCCCTCGCCAAAATCAGGGTAACCCTAGAAGAATGCTAGCTCAGCCTCTTGCAGCCTCAATGCAGAGTAGTCTCAGATCCCCCTCCCAGAATTGGGGAAGCCAGAGAGAGAGAGAGAGAGAGTTCCACCCCAGAGACAACAGCAGCTAGAGCCGCCACAATACCTGATGTAGTTAAGGAAGAAAGAGGATAGATTTATGCCATGAACATCAAGCGTAGAATTGTCAGTTCTCAGTCATTCACACTCTAGCAGAGCATAAGGGTAAGCACTTTAAGCTTTTGATTGATTCAGGCAGTACGCATTCTTTTATTTCCCCAGGATGTTTGCGTAAGTTAGTCTTAGATCAGAAAATAGGGAAACCTATGCAAGTAGAATTGGCCAGTGGGAAGATTCTTTTTTTCACACACCATGAGACAGATCGTATTTAGTTTAATCTAGATAGGAATGTAACAGACTTCCAGTTCAGAGTCTTACCTTTGGGAATCTATGAAGGAATCCTTGGAATAGATTGGCTCCATAAGAATCAGGCTTATATTCACTGTCATGATGGAACCATCTCTGATATATTCCCAAAAGAGCTGACTAAGATACCTCCGACACGTGAAGTAGATCATGAGATAGAGCTAACCCTCGGAGCTCAGCCCCAATAGTCCAGCGTGCATACAAGATGCCAGTCCTCCCAGAAGCCATAGAACTTAAGGAGTAGTTAAGACAACTGTTAGAGCAAGGATTCATAAGACCCAGTGTTTCACCTTAGGGTGCACCTGTTCTCTTTCAGAAAAAGAAAGATGGAACGTTAAGACTTTGTATTGAGTACAAAGGATTAAATCAATTGATGAACTTTTGGATTGATTAAGTGGAACCCTAATGTTCACAAAGATAGATCTCAAATCTAGATATTACCAGATCAGAATTAAGGATCAAGATATCCCCAAGACAGCCATCAATACTCGCTATGGGCATTATGAATTTATAGTCATGCTATTTGGATTAACAAATGCCCCAGCATGTTTAATCACCTCATGTACGACATTCTCAGAGAATACTTGGAAGAATTTGTTCTTGTCTTCTTCGATGACATCTTGGTATACTCTAAGAATACAGCAGATCATGAAGATCATGTGCGTAAAGTCCTAGAGGTCCTAAGGAAGCACCATCTCTTTTCAAAAAAGAGAAAGTGTACTTTCTTTGCTAACCATGTTGAATACTTGGGATTTACAATATCTAAGGATGGGATTTCTCCTGACTCCGCTCCAAGTAGTCGTAGATTGGCCAAAGCCCAAAATAGTGAAAGAAGTCACAAGATTCGTAGGATTAACTAGATGGTATCGAATCTTTATACCTAGGTATGCTCAGATAGCATCCCCCTTGACTAACCTTCTCAAGAAGAGTACCCTATTTCATTGAACCGCTATGTGTCAGAGTTTTGATAAGCTTAAGACAGCCTTAGTAACCAACCTTGTTCTTCAATTGCCAAATTTTTCCATATCCTTTGAAGTAGTAACAAATGCCAATGGTTTTGCCCTAGGAGGTGCACTTATGTAGGAAGGTCTTGCAGTAGCCTATGAATCCAAAAAACTCAAAACGCATGAGAGAAATTATGATATCCATGACTTAGAGTTACTCTCAATAGTTTATGCTCTAAAGCTGTGGAGACATTATCTCTTGGGATAGAGATTCACCTTGATGAGATAGATCATCAAAGTCTCAAGTGGATCTTCACCCAAAAGGATCTCAACATGCGTCAAAGAAGATGGATGCAGACCATGCAAAAATTTGATTTTAAGATTAAGTACCGGCCAGGGAAAGAAAATGTGGTAGCAGATGCGCTCACTAGGAAAGCCTCCTTGCTTGTTGCAAACAATAACATTGGTGTCAAATCCATTGATGAGTGAAGTAAGAGAGAAGATCATGTAGGACAAATTCTTTATCTCTATTGCTACCCTACTTATGCAAGAAAGTAGAGAGAAGTAAGAGAGAAGATCATGTAGGACAAATTCTTTGCCCCTACTTATACAAGAAAGCAAGACTCCTCAAGAAATGAGTCGAGTTCTTGGGCACAGATTGGACGAAGGATGCATGTATTACAATAATCGGCTATGCATTCCCAATGATAAGGGAATAAAGGGTAAAATTAATAAAGAAGCCCATGATAGCCCGATAGATGGACATCCAAGGTTCATAATAAAAACTTACCCAGGATAGACAAAAGCAGTATGCTGATAAAAAGAGAACGGAGAGAGTGTTTGAAGAATCAGATATGGTCGTCATTTGAGTACAACCCAAAACAAGTTCTTTATCTCTATAGGGAAGTACAAAAAGCTGTCTTGTAGATACTGTGGACCGTATGTCGTTATAAAGAAAGTAGGAGATCTAACCTATTAACTTCTTCTACCTCCCCATCTCAAGGTACATAATGTGTTCCATGTCAGTTTGCTTAAAAAGTATGTACCCAGCCTGAGTCATGTGCTAAGATGATGAGCAGTTGACTTCTTCGACTCAAGGTTAGATGGAACTCCAACTCGAAGAAATCCTAGATGTTCGAGAGAAGGCTCTCGAACAGAGTCCTAAGAGAATTTTTGGTCAAGTGGAAGTTCTACCCTTTAGAGGACGCCACTTCGGAAAAAGAAGATCAACTCTAGGAAAGGATTCCCACTTTGCGAGATGTCAGTCCCCTGTGATCATACCTTTTTTCAGAATACAAGAAAACATTGTTTTCCTTTGTTTTTGGCCTAGAGAGAGATAATACAGTTTTGAGATATTTTTGGATATAAAGTTATTCTTTAAATTTAAGGTAAATTCCCCTGAAACAGAAGTTTAAAAAGAGTTTTCTAATATGCATTAGAAATTAATTGTGAATATGTGCACTGGACACCTTAGCCTAGGGGTACCTATTTTCATAATATTTTTGGATACAAAGTTATTCTTTAAATTTAAGGTAAATTCCCCTGAAACAGAAGTTTAAAAAGAATTTTCTAATATGCATTAGAAATTAATTGAATATGTGCACTGGACACCTTAGCCTAGGGATACCTATTTTCAGAAAATTATGGATTAAGGTCCAAAGAGTGTCCTAATGTGTCAATGGGGTTAATCCAAGTGTTTGAATAAAAAAATGCAATTATAAAAGAAAATCCACCAAAAATTCTCACATAAGATGAAGAGTTGACTAGTACTGGTACTTAATAGTATAAAAATGGAAATTTTGACACCTAAGAAGGGTGAGTGGAGCTCATGAAGGAGGCACCTAGAATCCTCATCATTTCCCTAATTTTTAATTAAAAAAAAATGAGATATTTCATCTCTCCTCTTTCAAACTAGATCAGAAAAGTGGGCCTAACTAGTCTAAAACTTGTACAAATTGGATAAAACTGAAGCTGGAAGCCTAGACTAGATCCTAGTTGGACTTGCTTGGTGGCCTCCCTCACCTATAAATAGAATCCCATTCCTTTTTATTTTCATCTTAGTGTATTTACATGCTAGTGTAATCTTCATTTTAGTGTAATTCCATTATCCCTCTCCTTTGCCTCTCCATTGTGAAGCTTTGGAGCTTCACTAAACCTCTTCTTCTCTTGAAGACTACCCTCTTCTCTTCGTGGGGCCAAGCCTCTTCCTTCAAGGCTACACATCTCTTACAAGCTAAAGAATCAAGCACACCAAGGGTAAGCCTAAACAAATAATATTTCTTCTCTTCTTTAAATGTTAATCTTCTTCGCAACCTCTCTACATGCTTAGGAAGCATTTTATTTCATGGTTTCTTCTTAAAACCATGCCCTTCTTGATTTATGATGAAGTAATGTTAATCTCCTATGCTTAAGTGTATTGTTTATGATTTTTATTCACTCTTTATGAACGGAATACCCACTTCTTATGATTAAATCCTTCTTGGAAGGATAAATCTTAATTCTAATCTCATTTTCCTAACCAAAACTCTAAGCCTAACAAGCTAGAGATGAAGATTAAATATTTTTATGATTATTAACCTATTTAGAATAAAGTTAATTTATTTAAGCTTGTTTTTATGATAAGAAATTTCATATTTATTCATTTTATAATGAAAGAGAGCTTAGGATGATATTCATATATTTATTGTCATATGGAAGTTATATTTGGATATTTTTTTTAAAATAAACAAGATGCTTAGATACAGTTATGCTTAGGTTTATGCATAAATAATTTTTATATTAAAAGAGGAAGTCCCACCATATTTTTATGTAATTATGTCTATACATAAATTTAATAATGCTAAAAGAGGAATTTTCATGATATTCTATGCATAAACATCTTAAATGCTAAAAGAAGGATTTTTGTTACATTTTTGAATATACATTCATAGCATGTGCATGCATAAATATCTAGATGTTAAAAAGATGAATTTTTGTTATATTTTAAATAGGTATATTCATGGTATGTATATACATGAATATTTTTATTTATCAAAAGAGAAATTTCCATCGTATCTTTAAATAAGAATATGCATAATTAATTTTGGTATCAAAAAGAGAATGTTTCATCATATTTCTAAGATAATTATGGCATGTTGATGCCTAGGTTCAAATGAAGAAGATAATTATGGCATGTTGATGCCTAGGTTCAAATGAAGAAGATAATATTTAAGAATATTTCTATGAGAATATTTTAATAAAATGATGTATGCATATTTATTAAAGGATCATTTAGAAAAAGAAATATCCTTATTAAATTTCATTATTCACAAGTAGAGTTATTTATAGTTCTATTATATCCAAAGTAGAATGAATTTTCGTATTATTGGATGTTTATCCTTACGATTAGAAATCATAGTTATTTTATGAGGTAAATGGAGAAATCATAGTTATTTTATGAGATAAATGGAGAAATATCTTTAGGAAATAAATCTAGGAATAAATTCAAGTAATTCTGTGCTAGATCATGACCACTTGAGAAAGGTGGGCCAGTAAGATGCCTGCCCATCTCTTGAATTGTAAATTAAGCCAAGACTTGTGACCATTCCCATTTCTTCAATACGAAGAAGGGATAACTGTCTGATTTAGAGAATTTTTCCTAAGACCTGAAATCGTCTAGAAATAAGTTAGAAATTCATTTTAAATTGTAATTGATGGATGGATCACCCGAGATACGAGATTCATGATTTTCATTGAGGAAGTCTAGGTTTTGAAAAAGAGGGTCTTGTGAAACCAACACCAGAGATGTTTTCTCGTGAAACGGCTTTTCGTGAGAGGAAATCAAACTCAATGGGAAAATCCTACTTGCATAGAAACTCTGTTTTTGTAAAGGACTATCTTACGCCAGAATGCTGGAGGAAGCATTTGGTTTATTGTTTAACCTAAGGAGAGTTTACATTGCAACAGCCGGCACAGGGAGTCATCGAAGGACGTCTCTCGCGGGCAAAGCCTACCAAGGTCTTGATCAGGCTCGATACGGTTAAAAATGGGGCACTTCTAGTACGATGGGTGAGGGCCGACGAAGCGGGCAAAGCCTGCCAAGGTCTTGACCAACCTCGGTATGATAAAAAATGGTGCGCTTCTGGTACGATGGGTGAGGGCCGACGAAGCAGTCCCTCAGTGAAGTTCTAGGATACCTAAGGAGGATTCTAGAGGGTTCTGACTAGGCGATGCACGGGCTCGTGAAGTTGCAAGGACACCCAAGTGTATGTCGAGAGAGATCTTCATGGATTGGCGAGAAATTTATTTAAGTGAACTAGAAACTATGAAATTTATTTAAGTGAACTAGAAACTATGAAATTGGATCTCGTTGGTTGACTAGTTGGAGAGTTCGGGGATGACACTTGATTGTAAAACAATGGAACTGGAAATCTGAGGTTTATGATGAAAACATTGTGGTTTTATTCCAGTTCTGTCTTGAAAATAGTTGAATCTGAGAAAAGGCAATTTTATATTGGGTGCGTAAAGTGGTTTATCTATTTTATATTTTTGCATGAGTGCCGGCTAGGGGGCCTGGGAACTCTTTTCCCTGGTACCCAGGACAAAACACAACCAAATTTTTATAAAGAGAGATCCCACCAATACAGTGGTTGGGTGGTTGGCTAACCCATGGGCCACCGGTTGGACTGGATCATGGATTCCTACAATAAAGTTCAGTTATGTTCAAGTTACAATAGTTGAAGTAAGTCACAAGGTAATTCTTGTCCTATTGGAAAGAATCAACGGCTTTGCCTTCACTTGAGGGGAAAAAAGCGATGATCTCTATGAACCAAGTGCAAGTCCCTCCTTGATTTGGCCATGTGACCTGCGGGTTCGGTCCGAAGTGCTAGCAGCACAGCAGAGCGAAAGTAGCAACCTCTCTGCTACTAGCACTGCGGAGTTCAATGCGCAAAGAGGGCAAGGGTCTCACATTCCTTCTTCTTCTTCTTCCTCTTTCTCTTCCCCTTTCTCTTCCTCTTTCTTTTCATATTCATCACTCTACAAGTGATGGTGTGACCTAATTATTAGGGTTTGCTTCCATTATTCTTAACCTAATGATTAATAGGAAACATAATGAGATTAGGATTTAAGTAGAGGACTAACCTTCGTTTTGGTTCTTCTCCTTCTCCTTTTGTGGGTGTAAGATTCCTCCCCCAACCCTTTTTGATGTCTAGTATCTTCCCCTGTAATCAATCCCTCTTCAGAAATATAAAAGACTTGTTTCTAACTGTTTTAACCTAGAGAGAGAAAATATTCTAGAGAGAGAATATTCAGATTTTGAATATTTTTGGATAGAAAAATATCTCTTCTAATTCAGATGAGTTCCCCTGAAACAGAAATTCAAAAAGAATTTTCAATGTGCAATTGGAATTAATTGAAAATAGCTATAAAGAACCTTAGCCTAAGGGTCTAGATTTTCAGAAATCTTTAGACTATGGTCCAATTAAGGTTCCTATGGACCAATAGCATCAATCCATGTGTAGGGAGGAGATAAATCCAACTTGTAAAAAGAAAATACCCAAAAATGAGTAAATGCTCACATGAGGTGAAGAGTTGAAAATGTACAAGGTTTATTAGTAAAAAAACTATGTGCAATATTAAAAATATGAGATATTTTGGGTATAATGATTTTATTATGACACATATGTAAGGAAGGGGAGTCCCTTAAATGCTCACATAAGATGAAGAGTTGAAAATGTACAAGGATTATTAGTAAAAAACTATGAGCAATATTAAAAATATGACATATGTAAGGAAGGGGAATTCTTTAAAGGAGGTGCATATTTCACATAAGATGAAGAGTTGAAAATGTACAAGGATTATTAGTAAAAAAACTATGAGCAATATTAAAATGATTCCATTATGACACATATGTAAGGAAGAGGAGTTCTTTAAAGGAGGTGCATATTTCACATGCTTGAATGAGTTTTAAACTCATAAAAATTGAGATATTTCATCTCTCCTCTCTCCTCATTCAAGTCTAGTTCCAAAAAGTTAGCTTAACTGACCTAAAAATGGTCAAATATTGACCAAACTGATTTAGAAAATTCTAGAATCAGTTTGTTTGGTTAGGAGCTCAATTTTTCCTATAAATAGAAGCCTCCCCCTTGTTGAAAAATATATAGTGTTTATGCATCGTTACTCTACTCCACCTAAGCCAAGAACTGTGAATTCATTTAATAATTCACTAGTTTTTGGAGCTTCCCTCTTTCTTCAATCCCAATTAGTGGCTCCATCAACATACTTAACCAATTGATTGGTTGGGGGCCTCTACCGTGAACAAAGAATCAAGCAAGTTGTAAGGTAATTAGTGAATATTGATCTTTCTATAATTTCTCAATGTTTCTCTCTTCTCAACCCCTCTCAAGCTTGAGAAGTTTAATTGGTATGGTTTTTTTTAATGCTATTGAAGTTTGAATAGTAGTGAAGAGTTACATAATGCTATTGAAGTTAATTTTCATTTATGTTTAAATTCTAATGATTTTTATGTAAATTCTCTCTCTCACTCAAGAAATGGTCATACTCATGAACCGTTCTCAATCCAAATCAAGCTTTTCATAAAGCTTTTCCTTAACCCAAGATTAAGCTATGCTTGAGGCCAAACTAATGGCTTTTTTCTATGCTTTTAGTTTATGTATATTAATGATTCAATCCATTATGGATTGATAATCCAATTAGAGATTATTTTAATTATTTTCTTAATGATAAGCATTATCCCTTAGAAAAATTGAGATTTATCAGTCATAGCAGCGGAGCTATGGCAAAATTTTTATAAAAATTATGCATAAAATAATTTCATTCAAAGCATAAAAAGAGGACTTCCTACCATATTCTAGGAATTATCATCCTAGATTAATTGAAAGAATTTCATTATAATCATGGAGAAATTAAATTTTAATATCATGCATAAAGGATAAGTTTTTATATCAAAAGTGTTATTTTTACCATTTTTATTTCATGCATAGAAGTATGCATAATGGATAAATTTTTATATCAAAAGTATTATTTTTACCATTTTTAATTTCATGCATAGAAGTATGCATAATGGTTAAATTTTTATATCAAAAGTGTTACTTTTACCATTTTTATTTTCATGCATAGAAGTATGCATAATGGGTAAATTTTTATATCAAAAGTGTTATTTTTATCCATTTTATTTTCATGCATAGAAGTATGCATAAAGGATAAATTTTTTATATCAAAAGTGTTACTTTTATCATTTTTAATTTTCATGTATAGAAGTGTGCATAAAGGATAATTTTTTTATATTAAAAGTGTTACTTTTATCATTTTTAATTTTCATGCATAGAAGTATGCATAAGGGATAATTTTTTTATATCAAAAGTGTTACTTTTATCATATTGGATTTCATGCATAGAGGTATGCATAAAAGTCGATTATTTTATTATAAAAGTGTGACTTTTATCATAATTGAATTTCATGCATAGAGGTATGCATAAAAGTTGATTATTTTATTGTAAGAGTGTTACTCTTATCATATTGGATTTCATGCATATAGGTATGCATAAAAGATATTCTTTTTATACTAAAAGTGTGATTTTCCTCATAAATGGATTTTATGCATAAATTACATGCATAAGAGAAATTCTTTTATTCTAAAAGTGTAATTCCTACCAAATTGAATTTATGCATAGGAAGATGCATAAAAGATTGATTCAAAAGTGTCATTCTCATCTAAATTGAATTTATGCATAGGAAGATGCATAAAAGATTGAATTTTAATTCAAAAGTATCATTTTCATTTAAAATGAATTTATGCATAGGAAGATGCAAAAAAAAAGATTGATTTTTACTTCGAAAGTATTAATCTCCTTAAATGGAATTTATGCATAAATAAATGTGTAAAGAAATCTTATATCAAATATAAGAGTTCTCTTGTATTCTATAAATAGATATGAGATGTGATAGGATGTGATAAGAGGTGTATAAGATGTGATAAGAGGTAATAAGATGAATTAAGATGTGATAAGATGTGTATGAGATGAGGTAAGAAGTGTATGTGATAGGATAAGATGTATATGGGTTGTGATGATAGGGCAAGAATGGATGTGATGATAGGGCAAGAATGGATGTGATGTAAAAGATTAGATGTGAAGGCATATGGGGTTATATGAATGGGAATGTGGAAATGGATGTATGTATGTGGATGTGTGGATGTGAAGATGGGAGTGTGGATGTATGAATGTGAAAATGGATGTATGCATGAAGATGTATATGCATAGATGTGAATGTGGATGTAGATGTGGTTGTATAGATGTGAATGTGGAATGTGGATATGGATGTATGTATGTATGTGGATGTAGAGGTGGATGTATAGATGTGAATGAAAATGTGGATGTGGATGTATGTGAATGTGGATGTAGATGTGGATGTATAGATGTGAATGTGGAAAGTGGATGTGGATGTATGTATGTATGTGGATGTGGGTGTGGATGTATGTATGTATGTGGATGTAGATGTGGATGTATAGATGTGAATGGAAATGTGGATGTGGATGTATGTGAATGTGGATGTAGATGTGGATGTGGATGTATGTGAATGTGGATGTAGATGTGGATGTATAGATGTGAATGTGGAATGTGGATGTGGATGTATGTATGTATGTGGATGTAGATGTGGATGTATAGATGTGAATGAGAATGTGGATGTGGATGTATGTATGTATATGGATGTGGATGTGGATGTGGATGTATGAATGAGGACGTGATAGTGGATGTATGCATGTGGATTTATGGATGTATGCATGTGGATGTGGATTTATGGATGTGGATATGGATGTGTATGTATGAATGTGGATATGGGATGTGGATGTATAAATGAGGATGTGAAAATGGAGGTAAGCATGTAGATGTGAATGTGGATGTGGATGTGGATGTATGGATGTGGATATGGATGTGAATATATGATATGTGATGTGAATATATGATATGGATGTGGATATGGATGTGAATATATGATATGTGATGTGAAGGAATCTGAAGTGAAGAGATGAAAAATGATGTGATTGGATGAGTACACATATAAATGGAATGTGGAATAAGTAATGTGGATTAATGAGGGATAATGTGGAAAAATGAGAGTTAATATAGAAATTGTATTTGTAAACTGTTTGTAAATGCTGTTTGTAAATGGCTGTTTTATGTCAAGAATGCTGGGGAAGCATTTTGACCGTCTTGTGTTTAAGGTCGTGGAGACCTAACTGATAAAGTTGCAACTGCTGACGGAGAGTCAATGGAGGACGTCTCGCGTAGCAAGGTCGACCGAGGTCTTGACCAGCCTCGGTTCGATTTAAATGGTGAGCTTCCGGTACGGTGGATGAGGGACCAAGGAAGCGGCCTATGAGTGAAGCGCTAGGTCACCTGCGAAGGATCCTAGAGGGTGCTGACCATACGGTGCTCGGGCTCTGGGTCGCCGAAGATACCCACACGTGCGTCGTGGAAGATATTGGAACAAGGAGTAAGAGTTGTTTTGTGAAACCGGGCATGGATCTGGTTGATTGACCTTGCTGGTCTTCAATGGATGAGTCCATGGCTCTTTATATGGATCTGTTGGTTGATCTTGCTGATCTTCAACGAGAGTCCATCTTGATTTTTATAAGTGATTATATTGCCGAGTGTTATGGGCTAGGAACTATTGAAAAGGCCCCTGTGTGGACAGGTGGTGAGCGTTCTAGTTGCCAATGATGCCATAGATACTCTGATGAAGGAATGATGGGAAATTATGAATCAACTGGATAAATTGGAAGATTGTGATCAGTGGTATTATGGTTTCCTTAAAGGATTGTTTTAAAGTTAGCTGATGCTAAGAAAAAGGCAATTTCATATTGGGTGTGTAAGTGGTGTGGCTAATTTTATGCTTGCATGAACTTCCGGCTAGGGGGCCTTGGAACTCTTTTCCTTGGTACCCGGGACAAAATCTAACCAAATTCCAAATTGGATCCCATCACTACAGTGGTTGGGCGGTTGGCTAACCCATGGGATCGGATGGGGTTAGGCTGGACTGATGGATCCGTAAATCGAGATTTAAATTCTATTATTACGATAGATGAAGTAAATCCCGGATAGAAATTGTTCTATGGATAGGAATCAACGGCTGTGCCTCTTGATGGGGAAAAAAGCGTTGATCCCAATGATCCAAGTGCAAGTTCTTCCTTGATTTGACCAAGTACCGTTAAAGGTGCAGTCAGATCAGTTTGATCAGTAATGATCTTGACTACGTTAGAGTAAAGAGTTATCCTGGTGGAATCGCCCGTGCTTTCCGGGTAAAGGAAGTTTTTCCGGTTTCGGTTTTGGACAAACCGATGGATTAGTCTCTTGTCCGGATATCCGTGGGCGAGGCCCCGAGTGTGGGACCCCTGTCCCGCGCGAGAAGTGCTACTTCCGCTGCTAGTACCCCGAATCCGTTGCTCGGTGGGAACAGGGATCTCACAGTTGGTATCAGAGCGGTTTTGAAAGCTAATAAAGATAATTAAATTCTTATCTGAAATTGGTAATAAGAATTCAGAAACAGCATTTTCATAATGAATTCTCATTCCGTAAGCTTCTTTAATGAAGAAATTTTAATCAAAGAAATTGTTTTTATAGATGGAAGTTCCACATTTATCTGGTATTCCCGACCTCACCCAGTCTCAAGATATGATTGCATTTGCCTTCGAGCATCTCATCTCTTCCGCTTCAACTCAAACAAGCCGAGCAAGACTCGCACGCCATTTCGCGGATTTATATTTTCCTACCCCAGCGGAGAGAATACAACATAAGTGGTTTGCAGGGCAATATGTCCACGCCCATTGCAACCACCATATAATGCTGTGGCAGAATCTCTCATTGACTATGATCCTGTTAAAGCTGAAAATGGTGCGTGGTGTCATTCTATATCATTCGACACCTCGAAATTTCAGACTTTCATGTCGAATTTATAGACTCCTTAGTCGATTTATCCCTAAGGAGAAAATAATAGCTCCCTTCGCAGTTAGAGAACTTATGTAACAGGGCATGACTATGGCCCAGTACCGTCGTCTTATGCGTCTCTCGAAGAGATTTTGAATTTTGGAGCCGAGCCACTCTATGTAATTATTGTAACTTGTATATAAATATACAAATGTTTTTTTTAACGGACGATCGGATAAAGAAAAATCTATTTATCAGACTTAAGTCATAGATCTCCAATAAGATCAACTGAGGAGCAAATTATGTCAAAAGTTTATCAAGACGCACAAAAAGGTTGTAATTGTTTGATATAATTCATACAAATTGTTAATTCAAATTGAAATTCGTAAATTAGTAATTGGGTCTTCAATTGGAAGTACCGCAATTGTATGGAACCCTGACTTGCTTGAGACCTAGACATGATGGTATTTACCTTATAGTTTCGAGTATCATGACTATCCGTATATACCGAGGGTATAACTGCAGCTCTTTACCGACAGTATATACGAGTAAATCTAAGACTTGAAATTATAAGTGTTAATGCTATCCAGATGATGATTTTGAATGTGGTTGATATGATTTTTAATTCTGTTTGGGAACTGATGAATTGATTTGGATTCTGATTGAAAAATGATGATCCTTGAAAATGGGTTGAAATGTAATAAGCTGAGCGAAACCACAATGTGGATGATTGGGACGAGTCCCTGTAATGATAAATGATGAAAATGATTCAGCAAATCACTATGAGATTAGTGGATTGTGCTGTCAAATTGCTACTGTTAACACTTGACCGTTAGATCAAGTTAAGGGATGACAAATTGAGAACTTACTTGACTGAAATTGAGAACTTACTTGACTGAAATTCCCGTGGAGGAGGAATGCTCAGAAGGAAATTTTTCGGTCTAATGGACCTTTATCATGTTAAAGATATGAATGATATGATCTGAATGAATTGTTATTTAATGATGAGTTCTAAGGGATATTTATCCCAGTATTCTGTTGGGTTGACCAGAATATAAGGAACCCCAGAATAAAATTGGATCTTAAGAAAAAGAGTTGTCCTCTACTTTATGAGATGAGGACATCTCGCACTTTTTAAGTGGGGTAGAATGTAACATTCTCCCCCAGCCTTAGAGGTATACAGGAGTAAGAATCTCCCTTTTTGATCTTATAATTATTCCCTCTCTAAAATAAAAGAAAGATTCTGTTTAAAAAAGGAAGAACCTTTTTCCTGAATACTTCTTAAGAGTCCCACCTGTTTTAAGGATTCAGAACAACGAGTTCAGAAGTGAGAATCGATGTTTTGGATATCAAGGTTTTGGTCTCGAGTACGACCCAAAAGAAGTTCTTTATCTCTTGGGAAGTATAAAAAGTTATCTCCCAGATATTGGACCAAAGAAAGTAGGTGATTTAACTTACGAACTTCTTTTATCTCCTCATCTCAAAGTTCTTAATGCCTTCTATAGAAAATTGTGCCAAACCCAAATCATGGAAAGACGGTAAAACTTCAGTGGCAAGTTACCGTTGGCTTCTAAGTTACGCTAGCTCCTTCCTTTATATAAGTCGTAACTTTTACTTGTCGCTCACAGTAATCTTACTTCCATCGATCTCCTTTCTTTCTTAATCTCCTTCATGGCTTGGCAACAAGAACTAGTTTTATCCATAATGATTCCTCACCTTCAAGACGCAAGTGAATCTGTAAAGAAGGATTTTATAGAGCAGTATGAGCACTCACTTTTCCCTCACTTGGGAACTTCTGTAGCGCAAACCAAATGGCGGACCTATCAAAACATAACTAGGGTAACACCCTGGGGTCAGCAGCACTTTCGTAACAATGTCCGCTTGGCCATGGTTATTGAAGCTTTGGGTTTGGGTCCCCGATGCTACTGCGTCATGAGATCAAGGCATCCTGGGTTTTCTGAGCGGGTCTTCTTACTGGCGTGTTTTCTTCCTCATGAGAAGATATGCCTTTACCCCGTTTTTGGCTTGCCTCTCAGAGGTCCTTTTGTTAGAACACCTCATACCACTGAGATAGGCGCAGCAATAACCCACAGAATCATTCCCATAGATGAGTTACCTTATACTTGTGCAGCTTGTGAGGACTGCTTTTGTGACCATATGATGGACGGGCTTATGGAAGTGTAAAGAGTTCCTCTATATTTACTGTATAAGTTCCGAGAATGAATAAAGTTTAAATCTTGTTCGTATTTTGAATCTTGCTCTCTTTAAGACTTATCTTGGTGGTTAATCTTGATTAAATTTTTTTTTCTAAGTCTCATATTCGTGAATCTTGCGAAATTATCACAAGTTGCGAGATGAGGACATCTCGCGTTTTTTAAGTGGGGTAGAATGTAAGATTCCTCCCCCAACCCTTTTTGATGTCTAGTATCTTCCCCTGTAATCAATCCCTCTTCAGAAATATAAAAGACTTGTTTCTAACTGTTTTAACCTAGAGAGAGAAAATATTCTAGAGAGAGAATATTCAGATTTTGAATATTTTTGGATAGAAAAATATCTCTTCTAATTCAGATGAGTTCCCCTGAAACAGAAATTCAAAAAGAATTTTCAATGTGCAATTGGAATTAATTGAAAATAGCTATAAAGAACCTTAGCCTAAGGGTCTAGATTTTCAGAAATCTTTAGACTATGGTCCAATTAAGGTTCCTATGGACCAATAGCATCAATCCATGTGTAGGGAGGAGATAAATCCAACTTGTAAAAAGAAAATACCCAAAAATGAGTAAATGCTCACATGAGGTGAAGAGTTGAAAATGTACAAGGTTTATTAGTAAAAAAACTATGTGCAATATTAAAAATATGAGATATTTTGGGTATAATGATTTTATTATGACACATATGTAAGGAAGGGGAGTCCCTTAAATGCTCACATAAGATGAAGAGTTGAAAATGTACAAGGATTATTAGTAAAAAAACTATGAGCAATATTAAAAATATGACATATGTAAGGAAGGGGAATTCTTTAAAGGAGGTGCATATTTCACATAAGATGAAGAGTTGAAAATGTACAAGGATTATTAGTAAAAAAACTATGAGCAATATTAAAATGATTCCATTATGACACATATGTAAGGAAGAGGAGTTCTTTAAAGGAGGTGCATATTTCACATGCTTGAATGAGTTTTAAACTCATAAAAATTGAGATATTTCATCTCTCCTCTCTCCTCATTCAAGTCTAGTTCCAAAAAGTTAGCTTAACTGACCTAAAAATGGTCAAATATTGACCAAACTGATTTAGAAAATTCTAGAATCAGTTTGTTTGGTTAGGAGCTCAATTTTTCCTATAAATAGAAGCCTCCCCCTTGTTGAAAAATATATAGTGTTTATGCATCGTTACTCTACTCCACCTAAGCCAAGAACTGTGAATTCATTTAATAATTCACTAGTTTTTGGAGCTTCCCTCTTTCTTCAATCCCAATTAGTGGCTCCATCAACATACTTAACCAATTGATTGGTTGGGGGCCTCTACCGTGAACAAAGAATCAAGCAAGTTGTAAGGTAATTAGTGAATATTGATCTTTCTATAATTTCTCAATGTTTCTCTCTTCTCAACCCCTCTCAAGCTTGAGAAGTTTAATTGGTATGGTTTTTTTTAATGCTATTGAAGTTTGAATAGTAGTGAAGAGTTACATAATGCTATTGAAGTTAATTTTCATTTATGTTTAAATTCTAATGATTTTTATGTAAATTCTCTCTCTCACTCAAGAAATGGTCATACTCATGAACCGTTCTCAATCCAAATCAAGCTTTTCATAAAGCTTTTCCTTAACCCAAGATTAAGCTATGCTTGAGGCCAAACTAATGGCTTTTTTCTATGCTTTTAGTTTATGTATATTAATGATTCAATCCATTATGGATTGATAATCCAATTAGAGATTATTTTAATTATTTTCTTAATGATAAGCATTATCCCTTAGAAAAATTGAGATTTATCAGTCATAGCAGCGGAGCTATGGCAAAATTTTTATAAAAATTATGCATAAAATAATTTCATTCAAAGCATAAAAAGAGGACTTCCTACCATATTCTAGGAATTATCATCCTAGATTAATTGAAAGAATTTCATTATAATCATGGAGAAATTAAATTTTAATATCATGCATAAAGGATAAGTTTTTATATCAAAAGTGTTATTTTTACCATTTTTATTTCATGCATAGAAGTATGCATAATGGATAAATTTTTATATCAAAAGTATTATTTTTACCATTTTTAATTTCATGCATAGAAGTATGCATAATGGTTAAATTTTTATATCAAAAGTGTTACTTTTACCATTTTTATTTTCATGCATAGAAGTATGCATAATGGGTAAATTTTTATATCAAAAGTGTTATTTTTATCCATTTTATTTTCATGCATAGAAGTATGCATAAAGGATAAATTTTTTATATCAAAAGTGTTACTTTTATCATTTTTAATTTTCATGTATAGAAGTGTGCATAAAGGATAATTTTTTTATATTAAAAGTGTTACTTTTATCATTTTTAATTTTCATGCATAGAAGTATGCATAAGGGATAATTTTTTTATATCAAAAGTGTTACTTTTATCATATTGGATTTCATGCATAGAGGTATGCATAAAAGTCGATTATTTTATTATAAAAGTGTGACTTTTATCATAATTGAATTTCATGCATAGAGGTATGCATAAAAGTTGATTATTTTATTGTAAGAGTGTTACTCTTATCATATTGGATTTCATGCATATAGGTATGCATAAAAGATATTCTTTTTATACTAAAAGTGTGATTTTCCTCATAAATGGATTTTATGCATAAATTACATGCATAAGAGAAATTCTTTTATTCTAAAAGTGTAATTCCTACCAAATTGAATTTATGCATAGGAAGATGCATAAAAGATTGATTCAAAAGTGTCATTCTCATCTAAATTGAATTTATGCATAGGAAGATGCATAAAAGATTGAATTTTAATTCAAAAGTATCATTTTCATTTAAAATGAATTTATGCATAGGAAGATGCAAAAAAAAAGATTGATTTTTACTTCGAAAGTATTAATCTCCTTAAATGGAATTTATGCATAAATAAATGTGTAAAGAAATCTTATATCAAATATAAGAGTTCTCTTGTATTCTATAAATAGATATGAGATGTGATAGGATGTGATAAGAGGTGTATAAGATGTGATAAGAGGTGTATAAGATGTGATAAGAGGTAATAAGATGAATTAAGATGTGATAAGATGTGTATGAGATGAGGTAAGAAGTGTATGTGATAGGATAAGATGTATATGGGTTGTGATGATAGGGCAAGAATGGATGTGATGATAGGGCAAGAATGGATGTGATGTAAAAGATTAGATGTGAAGGCATATGGGGTTATATGAATGGGAATGTGGAAATGGATGTATGTATGTGGATGTGTGGATGTGGAGATGGGAGTGTGGATGTATGAATGTGAAAATGGATGTATGCATGAAGATGTATATGCATAGATGTGAATGTGGATGTAGATGTGGTTGTATAGATGTGAATGTGGAATGTGGATATGGATGTATGTATGTATGTGGATGTAGAGGTGGATGTATAGATGTGAATGAAAATGTGGATGTGGATGTATGTGAATGTGGATGTAGATGTGGATGTATAGATGTGAATGTGGAAAGTGGATGTGGATGTATGTATGTATGTGGATGTGGGTGTGGATGTATGTATGTATGTGGATGTAGATGTGGATGTATAGATGTGAATGGAAATGTGGATGTGGATGTATGTGAATGTGGATGTAGATGTGGATGTGGATGTATGTGAATGTGGATGTAGATGTGGATGTATAGATGTGAATGTGGAATGTGGATGTGGATGTATGTATGTATGTGGATGTAAATGTGGATGTATAGATGTGAATGAGAATGTGGATGTGGATGTATGTATGTATATGGATGTGGATGTGGATGTGGATGTATGAATGAGGACGTGATAGTGGATGTATGCATGTGGATTTATGGATGTATGCATGTGGATGTGGATTTATGGATGTGGATATGGATGTGTATGTATGAATGTGGATATGGGATGTGGATGTATAAATGAGGATGTGAAAATGGAGGTAAGCATGTAGATGTGAATGTGGATGTGGATGTGGATGTATGGATGTGGATATGGATGTGAATATATGATATGTGATGTGAAGGAATCTGAAGTGAAGAGATGAAAAATGATGTGATTGGATGAGTACACATATAAATGGAATGTGGAATAAGTAATGTGGATTAATGAGGGATAATGTGGAAAAATGAGAGTTAATATAGAAATTGTATTTGTAAACTGTTTGTAAATGCTGTTTGTAAATGGCTGTTTTATGTCAAGAATGCTGGGGAAGCATTTTGACCGTCTTGTGTTTAAGGTCGTGGAGACCTAACTGATAAAGTTGCAACTGCTGACGGAGAGTCAATGGAGGACGTCTCGCGTAGCAAGGTCGACCGAGGTCTTGACCAGCCTCGGTTCGATTTAAATGGTGAGCTTCCGGTACGGTGGATGAGGGACCAAGGAAGCGGCCTATGAGTGAAGCGCTAGGTCACCTGCGAAGGATCCTAGAGGGTGCTGACCATACGGTGCTCGGGCTCTGGGTCGCCGAAGATACCCACACGTGCGTCGTGGAAGATATTGGAACAAGGAGTAAGAGTTGTTTTGTGAAACCGGGCATGGATGTGGTTGATTGACCTTGCTGGTCTTCAATGGATGAGTCCATGGCTCTTTATATGGATCTGTTGGTTGATCTTGCTGATCTTCAACGAGAGTCCATCTTGATTTTTATAAGTGATTATATTGCCGAGTGTTATGGGCTAGGAACTATTGAAAAGGCCCCTGTGTGGACAGGTGGTGAGCGTTCTAGTTGCCAATGATGCCATAGATACTCTGATGAAGGAATGATGGGAAATTATGAATCAACTGGATAAATTGGAAGATTGTGATCAGTGGTATTATGGTTTCCTTAAAGGATTGTTTTAAAGTTAGCTGATGCTAAGAAAAAGGCAATTTCATATTGGGTGTGTAAGTGGTGTGGCTAATTTTATGCTTGCATGAACTTCCGGCTAGGGGGCCTTGGAACTCTTTTCCTTGGTACCCGGGACAAAATCTAACCAAATTCCAAATTGGATCCCATCACTACAGTGGTTGGGCGGTTGGCTAACCCATGGGATCGGATGGGGTTAGGCTGGACTGATGGATCCGTAAATCGAGATTTAAATTCTATTATTACGATAGATGAAGTAAATCCCGGATAGAAATTGTTCTATGGATAGGAATCAACGGCTGTGCCTCTTGATGGGGAAAAAAGCGTTGATCCCAATGATCCAAGTGCAAGTTCTTCCTTGATTTGACCAAGTACCGTTAAAGGTGCAGTCAGATCAGTTTGATCAGTAATGATCTTGACTACGTTAGAGTAAAGAGTTATCCTGGTGGAATCGCCCGTGCTTTCCAGGTAAAGGAAGTTTTTCCGGTTTCGGTTTTGGACAAACCGATGGATTAGTCTCTTGTCCGGATATCCGTGGGCGAGGCCCCGAGTGTGGGACCCCTGTCCCGCGCGAGAAGTGCTACTTCCGCTGCTAGTACCCCGAATCCGTTGCTCGGTGGGAACAGGGATCTCACAGTGGGCATGCTTAATATGTAATGGTCTTTTGTATGTCTCTTTTTTTTGGTAGGTAGAGTTCATTAAATGTGTTTACTAATCACTCTTTTGCCTTTTTATGTTGTGTAGCTCTTGCACTAATCATCTCTTTTAGCTTGAAAATATAGAGGTAAGCTCTCTTTTGCTTGTATTCTTTAGGGTTTTGTATATATGCATTAAGCTTTTAGGGCTTTGTATTACTAATTAGTTTGTTTAATCTTTTGTTTTGTAGGTCCTCTAATCCTCTCCTCCTTCAACTTCATAAAAAAGAGATAAGCCCTCTAATCATTTATGCTTTTTTCTACCTATTATTGTACCCTTGGGTGCCGAGGTTTAGGATTAGCTTAGGCTTAAGTATGTATAGCTTAAGCTCTATGCATAGAGCTTAATACATGCATTAAGCTTAATGTATAGAGCTTAATACATGCTTAATGTATTAAGCTCTATACATTAAGATTAATGCATAGATTAAGCTCTAAAAGCATGTATTAAGCTCTATACATTAAGCTTAATGCATGCATTAAGCTCTATACATTAAGCTTAATGTATGCATTAAGCATACATTAAGCTCTATACATAGAGCATGCATTAAGCTCTATGTATAGAGCTTAATTTATGCATTAAGGTTAATACATAGATTAAGCTTAATAGAGCTTAATATGTGCATTAAGCTTAATGTATTGATTTAGCTTAATGCATGCATTAAGCTCTATGCATTAAGCTTAAAAAAGCTCTATGCATAAAGCTTAATCTATGTATTAACCTCTATGCATGGAGATTAATTTATGCATTAAGCTTAATACATAGAGCTTAATGCATAGACTAAGTTTAATGCATGCATTAAACTCTATGCATAGAGCTTAATGCATAGATTAAGCTTAATACATAGAGCTTAATCTATGCATTAAGATCTATGCATAGAACAATCATTAATGCATGCATAGAGCTTAATGCATACATTACACTCTATGCATGCATTAATGCATGGATTAAGCTTAATCCATGTATTAAGCTAGCTTAATGCATAGATTAAGCTCTCTGTATAAAGCTTAATGCATGCATTAAGCATAATCTATGCATTAAGCTTAATGTATACATTAAACTTAATCTATGCATTAAGCTCTATACATTAAGCTTAATGCATAGATTAAGCTCCATGCATATAGAGCTTGATGCATAGAGCTTAATCTATGCATTAATCTTAATACATAGATTAAGCTCTATGCATAGAGCTTAATGCATGATAAAGCTTAATCTATACATTAAGCTTAATGTATAGAGCTTACTGCATGCATTAATGCATAGATTTAAGCATTCTTAGAGCATCACTCCTATCTACATAAAGCTTTTTTGATATGGAGTGCTATGTATGGATGGAGAGTATAAGCTTTTTGAATGTTTATACTCTCTTATGCATATAGCATATATTTCTTATGCTCTCTTGTTCTATGCATAAGGTATTCTCTCTATTCATGGAGTTTACAATGCTTGCTAGACCTCCTTATGTTAGAGTTCAATGTGATGAGAAGTGACATTGCATGCTAATGTAAGGAGGTCCTGCAAGCATTGTGAAATGGGATCCTCTCACATATTATAGCATACATAGGCTCTATGCATGCATGCATATAGATCAAGCATAGATGTGTTACTAAATAATTTTTTTCATGTTATGTTTTTTAGGTCTTGCATTGTTGTCCTGCCTTTAGCTTGACATTGTCTCGTGGGGTAAGCTCTCTTATTCATGTTATTATTCATATAATCATTTTATTGCACCCTTGGGTGCCGGGCTTAGGATTTAGCATAGTGCATAAGGCTTATGCATAGAGCTTAAGGCATAAGACTTATGCATAAGTCTTATACATGAGGCTTATGTATAAGCCTCATGCATAGAGCTTATGCATATGGAAAGTATAAGAGTTCTAATGCATTCTTGTGTTATTAAAGCTTTGAGCATTCTTAGAGCATCATTCCTATATACATAGAGTGACTCAAGTATCCCGAGAATCCTTCATCTCTTTGAGGTAAACTCCAATGTTCTTATTCTTAAATAATTTATTTAGTTTGCACCCTTGGGTGCCAAGGTTTCAATTTTTCTATTCTCTTACACATAAAGATTAATGCATAAGGCTTAGGCATAGAGCTTATGCACAAGGATTATGTGTAAGGCTTATGCATAGAGTTCATACATAGAGATATGGGGCATTATTGTAGCCCTTTTAGAATGTTGGTTAATTCAAGTTAGGAGTGGTTATCCATGAGTAGGTGTGGCAAAGGGGGAGCCCTCGATCTTTTAACTATCCTTCTCTTGTAAAAGAGAAGTTCCCTTTGGCTTTAATAGTGTGGGAAGCGTATGGAAAGTCCTTAAAAGCTATCATCCAAAAGGAGAAATGTTCAACCTACTTGTCTAAGTAGTATTCTAGAAGGTCTCAATAGAGTTTTAATATCACATGAGTATTATAAGAGTGCTAATGTGTTCTTATATTCTTGCTCCACCCTCGCTTCTTTCGACAGTCAACCCTACATAGATGGGGTGGACTCCAATGGGTGGTTCTACTCTTGGGTTACGCAATTCTATACCCATCTCCACTCCCATTAGAGGATCTAGTCCTTTTCAGGGTATTGGGTTATGCACTCCTATACCGATGCGATAGTTAGCCACTCACATCGGTATGGGAGAGAGAATGTGTGGAACATTTTTCTCCACCCTTGCTTCCTTCCACAGTTAACCCTACACCGATGTGGTGGGGGGTGCTCTACTAGGTGGTTCTACTCTCCTGGGTTATGCACTCCTATACCCATGTCCGCTCCCATTGGAGTATCTACTAGTCCTTTTCAGGGTGCTAGGCCTTCACACAGAGGTTGTGACCAGGCCACTCCACTCTCTTTTGTGGCACCTAGTCCACAACCTTGTTAGATAGGAGTTTTGTCTCTTCTTGTCATTCTAATGGGGGGTGGATGCGGGGGTTTGTTTTGGGGCAGTAATAGATATACTTCCGATTCCCCATCAGAGGATGTGCAATCATAGAAGGTGGTGGATCCAAATGCCTACAACCCTGTGATGCTTCCTTACCATGTGAAGAGGACAGATGGATCAATCTCATTGAGGTTAACAAGGGAAGCATGTTATAGCATGCATGCATCACCTTGTAAATCTTGAGTATAGAAACATTTGGGGTATTGAATGGATAAATTAAGACAATACAAAGAAGCAATAAATTCTAAGTGTATTGAAGACAGAGTTTCCACCCTGACTTACAATTTAATGTCCTTAAGATGCTGGATCATATACAGGGTCATGTGAGTCATAGGAAATCATTGATTTCCAAGGCCATCAAGCATGGTGGCATCAAGCCACCAAGAGAATTAGAAAAGATTGGAAGAAGGCCAATACGTACCGAGAAAATCTCGATCTATTCAAGGAACAAAGAGAAGCAGCTTGAGTATGCATGCATAAAAGAGGGCTTCATCAAGCATGGTGGCATCAAGCCACCAAGAGAATCAGAAAAGGATTGGAAGAAAAATACGTACCGAGAAAATCTCAATCTATTCAAGGAATAAAGAGAAGCAATAAATTCTAAGTGTATTGAAGACAGAGTTTCCTGTGCCCCACCCCGACTTACAATTTAATGACCTTAAGATGCTGGATCATATGCAGGGTCATGTGAGTCATAGGAAATCATTGATTTCCAAGGCCATCAAGCATGGTGGCATCAAGCCACCAAGAGAATCAGAAAAGGATTGGAAGAAGGCCAAAAATACATACCGAGAAAATCTCGATCTATTCAAGGAACAAAGAGAAGCAGCTTGAGTATGCATGCATAAAAGAGGGGCTTCTCATCTTGGATCGGGTGGAAGGTCATCTTTCCTTGCTCAGTTTGTAAGTATTTGAACTCTTAACAATTTGTATTCAAAACTTTTGTTTTCAAAGAATAAAAATCTTATATAAATTGTCCTTTTTTAATATGTGTTTAATGTAGGAAAAATGTGGTGGGCCACTCTCCTTCTCGTGTGAGGAGTACAACTTTTCTTATCTCAATAGGATCTTGGCCACATTTGAATGGTTGTTGTTGTGACAACAGGGTGTCGCTCTTTGAACTATGACGCTATACCCAATATGTAAGTTCATATTATTGTGGTTTTATAAGCTTTTAGAAATTTATCTAGTTTGTGTTTTAACATTACTTAATCTTGTGTGATACAAGGTGAGGAGAATGAGGAGGAGGAGGAGGAGGAGGAGGAAGAGTAGAGACCGGCCTATTTTTTTTAATGTTGTGTAACTCCATACTTGATGTAGCTCACCTGTTATGGCATTTTAGATGTAACTCGCCTTTTATAGCGTTTGGGATTTAACACAAATAAGATTTTGGGAGTTACTATGTTTTAAATGTATTTTCATATGCCGATATGTATGTTTGTACAAATTAGAACTGTCTTCAATATATTGAATTAAATTTAGTCCCAATCTGCCTCCCCCCCCCCAAAAAAAAAAATCACAGCTCCGCCCACCACTAAAGCAACAAAAATAGCAATGTTGTTTTTTATCAGCACCGTTGATGAGCAGTTGAAATAGCAACGCTGATGTTTTTTGATGCCACTGAGCGATGGGAATAGCATCGCTATCATTTTTTATTAACTTGGAAAATATCGACACTTATACCATGGGATATAGCGGCCTTTATAGCATGGAATATAGCGGCGGTTATGACGTGGCATATAGCGGTGGTTATAGCATCAAAAAAATATCAACACTTATAGCGGTGATTATGCCCGACAATTTTTCAGATCCTTTTATAAAAGCTACACTATAACTGCCCCCGCTAACCTCTCTTTTTGTTTTAGTGCAAGTTCCACAAAAGGTGTGGTCTCAGGACTCTTACTTGATTTATAATTATCCTCACTTCGAGCATAGCTTCTTCAATACATTGAACTAGCAATGATAGTTCATGTTGTCCATGCATGGTAGGCGATTCCAAATCCTTCCATCATAGCTATTATCAGGTTCTTCAATCTCATTATTCTTTTTATTGACATCCAAGATGATTATTTCTATAGCTACTACAACAGGGAGGGCATGCACTTTATCTCAACAAAGGGTCCTCAGACAGCTCCATCAATATTATCATCACCTTTGTTACCTTCCCTAAAACATGTATACAATATTTAAGGATATGATTAACACAAATTTTTGGAGGTCACTCTACTTCCTACGTCACACCCTTTGCATCCTCCAGACAAGAAAGATCCGCTATAAGGAATATCTGGGCCAACAAAATCCTTGTAGACATAGATTCCGAGGATGGAATCTCTAGGGGATGTTAACTACATTTTAGGTTAACTTAGTATCTCCCCATTACATAAGAGAGATAGAAATCTCCAAACAAGTAGGAGGGGATGTTAACTCCATTTTGGGTTAACTTAGCATCTCTTCATTACATAAGAGAGATAGCACAATAAGTGTCATGAAACGGCACTCTAAACATTTGTTGTAATTATGAGAATAGCTAGCTATGCCACAAAACTCTGTAACTTGTAAGATTCTAGTTTATCTTTCATTTAGTTTTGGGTGCCTAAGTGTGAATGAGGGGCCAATTATATAAATAACAACACTCTCACAATGCAAGACATAATCCCCCTTTGTGCCAATTAAGTCTAGTCTTATCTCCTTACTCTCTTGTGTGTGTGTCTATGGTGAGAGAGAGAGAGACTGGAGAGAGGAGAGAGAGCTACATTATTGGTGCATGTTCCTCTTATGCTTGTATTCTTGAGTGTGAGAGTTGATAGGAGTGAGTGTCCTTGTATGGATAAAGGCAACCAAATGGTGACAGGTTGTTGAGGAGGAGGCAAGAGAGTGGTGCTAGCTACCACTAGCAAAGCTTGGAGTCTACCGAGATACAAGCTAGACACCGACAAGTTCCCCACATGACAAGTTAAGGTAAGCAATATCCATTGCACGACTAGCCTATAACACGGATGTGCATGAATAATTATTTTAGCAGGTATTCACAATTTTGAGAAAGCTTTATATATATGTGCAAGATTGTGTACATTATTTTATTTATAGTATTCATATACCTAGACTCAAAGCATAGACTTTGGTAATTATATTTACTTTTAAATATTTTATAATGCTTAAAAGCTTTCTCCTAGCTTGAAGAAATTTGATAAAAATAGAGTTCTCTATTTTGAGAAAAAAGAGAGCATCATACAACGTAAAAGAACTACTTTTGTACTTTTGGAGACTATGGCCTATTTGTGGGCATTGAATATACAAAAATAATCATGTGTGGGGATAGGGCACAAATATAAGTGGGGAAGATTTTACCTACCTCTCTTGGTGTCATGTGAGAGCTAAGTATTTTTATGTTTTTTCATGTGTATGCATAAGCTTGATTTTTGTTGAATATGATGCAATTGCTTTATATTGAATGGTTGATTAAATAATTTGCTTGAAAATTTGATTTAACAAATACCTAGATGGAGATTCTCATATTAAGGTCTTTGTTATTTTAACCACCATTGGGTATTAGCCAAAGGGAAAAAAGGTGTAAAACCACTACTACAAGAGGATGAGGGCATAGACATGTTATGTAAAACCACCACTACAAGAGGATGAGGGCATATTCATGTTATGTAGTTGCATTATTAGTGAGAGAGTGGTAGCTACTATAGGAATGTAGAATTGCATCACGTGTCTATGCACGTAGCTCAACAATTGCATGTATAGTTGCTTACTATAAGAGAATTCCTTAGGCATACTCGAGAGTAGAATTTTCACAATCACCCGAGAGTAAATGTGTGTTGGTTTAAGGTGGGATATAATAGAGGTTCCCAGGAGAGACTAGTTATCGCGCTAATTTTTGTTGCTTTATGTTGGGAGGTAATATTGGTGCCAAGAGAGACTAATCACGGTGAATCTTCATTTTCGAGGTGGACCAAGATCGTCATTCATATAAAAAAATATAAAATTAACATTGCTAATTGATAAATCAAATAATGTATTAGGGTGACCTTGGCCCACTGCTAGCTATATTGTCCACATTATCATCATCATTGAAATGTTTGGATTCAATTACTCCATCCTTATCTTGGATAGAGACACCTTCATCTTCATTGGTTGGTGGTATGTAACAAAGCTATTTTCCACTAGCACATGTACACATTGGGGTTGAGGCACATAGGCTTTGGGCATGAGCTAGTGTGGACTTTTTAGGGAATGTGGCTATATAAGTTACCTAGTAGACAACTATCGTACCTTTTGATATCTTTTTGACATATTATACACGACCTTTCTTGGAGCTATTAGCTTCTTATATAAGCTTTTGTGGCTTTCTTCATGAACCTATGGCTATTCTAGGTATTGAGGAGCAACAACCTATGTGGACTCCAACCCATTGAGTCTAGCTGACGCCGGGACCCAACTTTGACGCACTAGAAGAAGTGATTGCGATGCCCAAATCTATGCACGGAGTGATGTGGACATAGAGCAACTTCCCTAGCACAAGTCGGTGTGGTCCATTCTCTGCTGATGGGGTCCCGGATCCTCAACTTCTAACTGTCTGAATCTGGGTTCTCGACCTTGTTTGCCTAACAAAAACAAACCCAACACCCCCTTTACCAAGACTCCTTTTAAAAGCCCCATCAAATAATAGAGTCCCATCTATATCCAATAATTCTTCATGCATCCTATGATCAGGAACCACTTGCTTTTCAATATCCTTAATGGGTTTTGGTTTAACCTGTACCTCTTTAACAGAGTTTCGGGTCCGAAATGAGTCCGAATTGCATCTAAACACAACAAGAAAGATCTGGGTTGCTTTCCACACATTTTTCCATGCATGATTTGAATTTCATGCCTCTTCAGCACCGTTTGGTTAACTGTTGTAAATTTTTGTCATTTGCCACGCTCATAGATTATACATGCTTTTATGCATATGCTTAAGCGATATATGCATGAAATTTCTTGGACATATACTCCCCCCCTCGATCTGAACAAAGAGCGCCAGCTTTACATTCACATGCATTTTCAGACATGGATACAAAGTGCCTAAAGCACATAAAAACCTCTGACTTCTGCTTTAATGGTGGATACACCCAACTATATCTGGAGTAATCATCAATAAAAGTGATGAAGTAGAGATATTCCCCAATAGATGGTGTCCTGGACCACATACATCACTATGTTTAAGCTATAATTTCTTAACAACTCTCATAGATCCATCCTTTGGAAATGATGCCCGATGAATTTTACCAAGAATACACCCCTCACATACATGTCTCTAGCAAGGGTCTCAAGAGTTGGCAACTCAGACACCATATACTGCCTTTGAAGGCATAACAAACTGCCATAATTCAGATGGCCAAATCGTGCATGCCATAATCTTGCATCACTCATAGCACGAGTCGTAGAGACTGAGCAAGCATCATGTTGCAACTTCTCAAATACATCCATCTTGTATAGGCCATGAAATAAGGTACCTGAGACAATGATAGAATAACCATCATTTTCTATCCTGGACTATACATCTGTCACACAAATTTCACCATCAAGCCTGATAAGGTTAAGACTAAAACTGGTAGCAAGTTCTTCTTAATGCCTGGCACAAATAAAACTTTAGAAAGAGTAAATGCATTTCCATTTGCAGCAGTGAGCACAACTCTACCAAATCCTTTGACAGGATATGAGGAACCATTTGCAGCAGTGAGCACAATTCTACCAAATCCTTTGACAAGATATGAGGAACCATTTGCACATGTGATGGTTCCTAGATTCCAGAGATGAGAATAAATTTTTTTTGTGAAGTAATGTGCTTACTAGCACCATTGTCAAAGTACCAAGCATCCGATTTTGCCACTGACATGCAAACATCACATGAACAGAAGGGACATAATTGCAATGTATAGTCCATGCCCAATCATCTTGAGCAAAACTTGCAGATTCCTTCTTCTCTCCACTTGGTGCAAATGCATCAGCCACCACCACAACCATGCCCGATTCTTTCTATTTCTCCTTCTTTAGCTTTTTTTTGCACTCATTTATGTAGTGCCTTGGTTTCCTGTAATAGTGACACTTGCCCTTCTTTTTAGGCTTATCACCTTCTTTCTTTGCATTCTTACCTAAGGATTTTGATTTTGGCTTATAGCCACCATGCAAAGAAGCTTTACCTTTGCCTTTCTGACTGGCAACAAAAGCTTGGTCACCAACTTGCATAACAGATCTATTTTGCCTAGACTACTCTTCTTGCAAGAGTACTGAAACTAGCTCATCAAATGTAAGGGCATTTGGATTTCCCTTCATCTCATGAGTCTAAGGGTAGAGGCAAAACTGTGACAAGAATCCGGCAATGCATTGAGAACTATGGGCACTAATGTACTATCAGGATATATCTCATCCACACTAGCGAGCTGCTCCTTAAAATCTTTGATCTTGGTCAAGAGGCTATCCATTGAGTCTCCCTCATTCATGTGCTCAAACTCCAACTGTTTGTGCAGATATGCAACACGTGCTTCATTGCGCACTTGGTATAATGTAGTTGTGCATCCCATGCTTATTTTGAAGTTTTACATGACATAATATGAGAAATAATGCTTCGCTTCACAGAAAGTGCAAGCAATGCATGTGCTTGTGGGCTTGGAGTCAATATTATAACCACCATGACTTGTTGGAAGTATGACTTAATGCAATGGGAGGCAATACCTTTTTTGGTTCGAATGGCAGATTAAAGATGGGTGCATCCTTTGGGAATTTTGTGGGATATGGTGGTGGAGTTGACTGGAATACAGTTTCGTTTGTCCTTAGTAGTTCTGGATATGGAAGGAGCGTAAGATGATTTTAATTTGTTTGCTAGGAGACGGCCTTGGCTCTAGCAGGCGAAAGTTAAGCATGATTGGGAAACAAATGTGCTGACACTCCGCAGGGGGAAGAAGAAAGTTAAAGTAACTTTGGAAGAGCGGTGCCGCTACTGCTGCCAGACCAATCATTGCAAAAACCGTCAATATGGTAGAAGGATTGGATGATGATGAGGAAGCAGAGTTTCTCAAAATTATTGAAGATCTGGTGTCACTCTATGTTATTGATATTGAAGAAATACAACAGGGGTACCAATCTGTGAAGGAAGCCGGAAGTGATGCAGAAGCTGGGGATAATCAGAAAGTTCCCATGAATTGCCCGAGTTGGACATAAAGGAGATACTGTTGAGGAAAGGAATTTCAAGAAACAGATGCAAATAGTGACCAGGGCCAAGGATGAGGAGTTGTAGAAAGTAAATTTGGGTGAGCAGTCAGAAGACAAACCTGTGAAGATTAGTGCTGTTCTTCCAGTGGGGTTTCGGAGGAGGATTTGATTAACCTGTTGTGCTGGAATTCAAGGATGCGTTGACATGGGATTACTCAGATATGAAGGGTTTGGACCCAAAGTTTTACCAGTATAAGATTATTTTGAAGCCTGATGCGGTACCGATTAAGCAACAGAGATACATAATGAATCCGCATGTGGCCAAACAGGTTAAGGAGGAATTGGATAGATTGCTACGAGTGGGATTTATTGCTCCAGTGGATAAAGCCAAATGGATATCCCCAATTATTATAGTACCCAAGAAGAATAAGAAATCACAGATTTGTGTGGATTATCACAAGTTGAATGCGGCCACTATTCCGGATCCTTTTCCCTTTCCGTATATTGATAGTATCTTGGATGATGTAGCTGGCCCACGACATTTCAGCGAGTATAATCAAGTGCAGATGGCACCGGGGCTAAAACTGCATTTATCACAAACTAGGGAGTATTTATCTCTACCATTATGTGATTTGGACTTCGGAATGCTCCATCCACCTTTTAGTGGGACGTGCATGAAATTTTTGGATGCTGGAGTTTATGCGGGTATTCTTGGATGACTTCAATGTTGAGAGATCCCTGTTCCCACCGCGCAACGGATTCGGGATACTAGCAGCGGAAGTAGCACTTCTTGCGCGAGGCAGGGTCCCACACTCGGGGCCTCGTCCACGGATATCCGGACAAAAGACTAATCCGTCGGTTTTTCCAAAACCAGATCCAGAAAAACTTCCCTTATCCGGAAAGCACGGGCGATTCCACCAGGATAATTTTTACTCTAACGTAGTCAAAACTCTTACTGATCAAACAGATCCGACTGCATCTATAAAGATACTTGGTCAGATCAAGGAAGAAACTTGCACTTGGATCATTGGGATCAACGCTTTTTTCCCCACCAAGGAGGCACAGCCGTTGATTCCTATCCATAGAACAATTACTATCCGGGATTTACTTTATCTATCGTAATAACAGAAATTGAGTCTCGATTTACGGATCCATCAGTCCAGCCTAACCCCATCCGATCCCATGGGTTAGCCAACCGCCCAACCACTGTAGTGATGGGATCCAATTTGGAATTTGGTTAGGTTTTTTCCCGGGTACCAAGGAAAAGAGTTCCAAGGCCCCCTAGCCGGAATTTCATGCAAACATAAAACTAGCCACACCACTTACACACCCAATATGAAAATTGCCTTTTTCTTAGCATCAGCTAACTTTAAAACAATCCTTTAATGAAACCATAGTACCACTGATCACAATCTCCCAAATTATCCAGTTGATTCATAATTTCCCATCATTCCTTCATCAGAGTATCTATGGCATCATTGGCAACTAGAACGCTCACCACCTGTCCACACAGGGGCCGTTTCAATAGTTCCTAGCCCATAATACTCAACAATATAATCACTTATCAAGATGGACTCTCGTTGAAGATCATCAAGATCAACCAACAGATCCATATAAAAGAGCCATGGACTCATCTGTTGAGGACCAGCAAGGTCAGTCAACCAGATCCATGCCCGGTTCCAGAAAACAACTCTTACTCCTTGTTCCAATATCTTCCTCGACGCACGCGTGGGTATCCTGGGCGACCCAGAGCCCGAGCACCGTATGGTCAGCACCCTCTAGGATCCTTCGCAGGTGACCTAGCGCTTCACTCATAGGCCGCTTCCTTGGTCCCTCATCCACCGTACCGGAAGCTCACCATTTTAATCGAACCGAGGCTGGTCAAGACCTCGGCCGACCTTGCTACGCGAGACGTCCTCCATTGACTCTCCGTCAGCAGTTGCAACTTTATCAGTTAGGTCTCCACGACCTTAATCACAAGACGGTCAAAATGCTTTCCCAGCATTCTTGACATAAAACAGCCATTTACAAACAGCATTTACAAACAGTTTACAAATACAATTTCTATATTAACTCTCATTTTTCCACATTATCCCTCATGCAATCCACATTACTTATTCCACATTTCATTTATATGTGTACTCATCCAATCATATCATTTTCCATCTCTTCACTTCAGATTCCTTCACATCACATATCATATATTCACATCCATATCCACATCCATACATCCACATCCACATCCACATCCACATTCACATCCATACATCCACATCTACATGCTTATCTCCATTTTCACATCCTCATTTATACATCCACGTCCCATATCCACATTCATACATACACATCCATATCCACATCCATATCCGCATTCATACATACACATCCATATCCACATCCACATGCATACATTCATTATCACGTCCTCATTCATACATCCACATCCACATACATACATACATACATCCACATCTATATCCTCATTCACATCCATACATCCATACATACACATCCATATTTACATCCATGCATCCACATCCACATCCTCATTCACATCCATACATCCACATTCATGCATCCACATCTACATGCCTACATCCATACATACACATCCACATTTACATCCATGCATCCACATCCACATCCTCATTCACATCCATACATCCACATTCATACATCCACATACACATCCACATTCACATCCATACATCCACATCTACATGCTTATCTCCATTTTCACATCCTCATTTATACATCCACATCCCATATCCACATTCATACATACACATCCATATCCACATCCACATGCATACATACATCCACATCCACATTCCCATTCACATATATACATCCATATCTACATGCACATTCACATCCATACATCCACATCTATATCCTCATTCACATCCATACATCCACATTCATGCATCCACATCTACATGCTTATCTCCATTTTCACATCCTCATTTATACATCCACATCCCATATCCACATTCATACATACACATCCATATCCACATCCACATGCATACATACATCCACATCCACATTCCCATTCACATATATACATCCATATCTACATGCACATTCACATCCATACATCCACATCTATATCCTCATTCACATCCATACATACACATTCATGCATCCACATCTACATGCTTATCTCCATTTTCACATCCTCATTTATACATCCACATCCCATATCCACATTCATACATACACATCCATATCCACATCCACATGCATACATACATCCACATCCACATTCCCATTCACATATATACATCTTTATCTACAAGTACATTCACATCCATACATCCACATCTATATCCTCATTCACATCTATACATCCACATTCATGCATCCACATCTACATGCATACATCCATACATCCACATCCACATTTACATCCATGCATCCACATCTACATCCTCGTTCACATCCATATATCCACATTCATACATCCATACATCCACATTCATACATCCACATCCACATCCACATTCACATCCATACATCCACATTCATACATCCACATCCACATCCATACATCCACATTCATACATCCACATCCACATCCACATTCACATCCATACATCCACATTCATACATCCACATCCACATCCACATGCATCTTATCATATCTTATCACTTCCCATATCTTTTATGCATACCTCTATGCATGAAATTCAATTATGCTAAAAGTAACACTTTTATAATAAAATATTCAACTTTTATGCATACCTCTATGCATGAAATCCAATATGATAAAAGTAACACTTTTGATATAAAAAAATTATCCTTTATGCATACTTCTATGCATGAAAAAAAATGATGATAAAAGTAACACTTTTGATATAAAAAATTTTTCTTTATGCATCCTTCTATGCATGAAAATTAAAAAAGATAAAAATAACACTTTTAATATAAAAAAATTATCCTTTATGCATACTTCTATGCATGAAAATTAAAAATGATAAAAGTATCACTTTTGATATAAAAATTTTCCTTTATGCATACTTCTATGCATGAAAAATTTAAAAATGATAAAAGTAACACTTTTGATATAAAAATATTATCCTTTATGCATGATATTAAAATTCAATTTCTCCATGATTATAATGAAATTCTTTCAATTAATCTAGGATGATAATTCCTAGAATATGGTAGGAAGTCCTCTTTTTATGCTTTGAATGAAATTATTTTATGCATAATTTTTATAAAAATTTTGCCATAGCTCCGCTGCTATGACTGATAAATCTCAATTTTTTCTAAGGGATAAAGCTTATCATTAAGGAAATAATTAAAATGATCTCTAATTGGATCATTAATCTATAGTGGATTGAATCATCAATATGCATAAACTAAAAGCATAGAAAAAAAACCATTAAATTGGTCTCAAGCATAGCTTAATCTTGGGTTAAGGAAAAGCTTTATGAAAAGCTTGATTTGGATTGAGAACAGGTCATGAGTATGACCATTTCTTGAGTGAGAGAGAGAATTTACTTAAAAATCATTAGAATTTAAACATAAATGAAAATTAACTTCAATAGCATTTATTAACTTATGTAACTCTTCACTACTATTCAAACTTCAATAGTATTTAAAAAAAACCATACCAATTAAACTTCTCAAGCTTGAGAGGGGTTGAGAAGAGAGAAACATTGAGAAATTATAGAAAGATCAATATTCACTAATTACCTTACAACTTGCTTGATTCTTTGTTCACGGTAGAGGCCCCCAACCAATCAATTGGTTAAGTATGTTGATGGAGCCACTAATGGGGATTGAAGAAAGAGGGAAGCTCCAAAAACTAGTGAATTATTAAATGAATTCACAGTTCTTGGCTTAGGTGGAGTAGAGTAACGATGCATAAACACTAACTATTTTTCAACAAGGGGGAGGCTTCTATTTATAGGAAAAATTGAGCTCCTAACCAAACAAACTGATTCTAGAATTTTCTAAATCAGTTTGGTCAATATTTGACCATTTTTAGGTCAGTTAAGCTAACTTTTTGGAACTAGACTTGAATGAGGAGAGAGGAGAGATGAAATATCTCAATTTTTATGAGTTTAAAACTCATTCAAGCATGTGAAATATGCACCTCCTTTAAAGAACTCCCCTTCCTTACATATGTGTCATAATGGAATCATTTTAATATTGCTCATAGTTTTTTTTTACTAATAAACCTTGTACATTTTCAACTCTTCATCTTATGTGAAATATGCACCTCCTTTAAAGAATTCCCCTTCCTTACATATGTGTCATAATGGAATCATTTTAATATTGCTCATAGTTTTTTACTAATAAACCTTGTACATTTTCAACTCTTCATCTTATGTGAAATATGCACCTCCTTTAAAGAATTCCCCTTTCTTACATATGTGTCATAATGGCATCATTTTAATATTGCTCATAGTTTTTTACTAATAAACCTTGTACATTTTCAACTCTTCATCTTATGTGAGCATTTACTCATTTTTGGATATCCAAAATATCTCATATTTTTAATATTGCTCATAGTTTTTTACTAATAAACCTTGTACATTTTCAACTCTTCACCTTATGTGAGTATTTACTCATTTTTGGGTATCTTCTTTTTTACAAATTTGGATTTATCTCTTCCCTACACATGGATTGATGCTATTGGCCCATAGGAACCTTAATTGGACCATAGTCTAAAGATTTCTGAAAATCTAGACCCTTAGACTAAGGTTCTTTATACCTATTTCCAATTAATTCCAATTGCACATTGGAAAATTCTTTTTGAATTTCTATTTCAGGGGAACTCATCTGAATTATAAGAGATATTTTTCTATCCAAAAATATTCAAAATCTGAATATTCTCTCTCTAGAATATTTTTCTCTCTCTAGGCTAAAACAGATAGAAACAAGATCTTTATATTTTTGAAGAGGGTTGATTACAGGGGAAGATACTAGACATCAAAAAGGGGTTGGGGGAGGAATCTTACATTCTACCCCACTTAAAAAACGCGAGATGTCCTCATCTCGCAACTTGTGATAATTTCGCAAGATTCACGAATATGAGACTTAGAGAAAAATTTTAATCAAGATTAACCACCAAGAAACGTCTTAAAGAGAGCAAGATTCAAAATAAGAACAAGATTTAAACTTTATTCATTCTCGGAACTTATACAGTAAAGATAGAAGAACTCTTTACACTTCCATAAGTCCGTCCATCATATGATCACAAAAGCAGTCCTCACAAGCTGCACAAGTATAAGGTAACTCATCTATGGGAATAATTCTGTGGGTTATTGCTGCGCCTATCTCAGTGGTATGAGGTGTTCTAACAAAAGGACCTCTGAGAGGCAAGCCAAAAACGGGGTAAAGGCATATCTTCTCATGAGGAAGAAAACACGCCAGTAAGAAGACCCGCTCAGAAAACCCAGGATGCCTTGATCTCATGACGCAGTAGTATCGGGGACCCAAACCCAAAGCTTCAATAACCATGGCCAAGCGGACATTGTTACGAAAGTGCTGCTGACCCCAGGGTGTTACCCTAGTTATGTCTTGATAGGTCCGCCATTTTGTCTGCGCTACAGAAGTTCCCAAGTGAGGGAAAAGTGAGCGCTCATATTGCTCTATAAAATCCTTCTTCACAGATTCACTTGCGTCTTGAAGGTGAGGAATCATTATGGATAAAACTAGTTCTTGTTGCCAAGCCATGCAGGAGATTAAGAAAGAAAGGAGATCGATGGAAGTAAGATTACTGTGAGCGACAAGTAAAAGTTACGACTTATATAAAGGAAGGAGCTAGCGTAACTTAGAAGCCAACGGTAACTTGCCACTGAAGTTTTACCGTCTTTCCATGATTTGGATTTGACACATTTTTCTATAGAAGGCATTAAGAATTTTGAGATGAAGAGATAAAAGAAGCTTGTAGGCTAAGTCACCTACTTTCATTGAATTCAGATATAAGGCTCACAATATCTGGGGGATAACTTCATATACTCCCCAAGAGATAAAGAACTTCTTTTGGGCCGTACTCGAATGAAGACCAAATCCTTGATATCCAAAACATCGATTCTCACTTCTGAACTCATTGTTCTGAATCCTTAAAACAGGTGGGACTCTTGAGAAGTATTCTAGAAAAAGGGTCTTCCTTTGTTAAACAGAACTTTCTTTTATTTTAGAGAGGGAATAATTATAAGATCAGAAAGGGAGATTCTTACTCCTGTATACCTCGAAGGCTGGGGAGGAATCTTACAAATGTTTTCAGTGAATTCTGTAAGCATTTGCAGTTATGTTTGCTGAAATGCCTGGAGGCTAGGTTAATTCTCAACCCACTGAAGAGTGTGTTTGCGGTAAAAAGTGGCATGTTATTGGGCCATATCATTTCTAAGGACAGCATTGCGGTGGATCACGACAAGGTGGCAGCTATTATGTAGGCACGTGCACCATGCAATCCAAGGGAAGTTAGCCGATTTTTGGGGCAAATCAGATGGCATGAAAGACATCTCCGGTTGTTGGCCCATATTGCGGTACTGCTAAATCTGATGAACCATATTCCAAAGTTTTAGTTCCAGTGGACTTTTGATTGCGATATGGCATATCGCAAATTGCGGTTATTACTGTCACAAGCTCCGATGTTGATGCCCCTGGATTGGGAGCAAGAATTTCATGTTTTTGTGGATGCCTCGGCGGATACCGCAAATAGGTAGTGTTTTGATGCAAAAGAATGTGGATGGGTGGTTCTGGCCTATGTTTTACGCCAGTCGCCCCAACTGTCCAATGCTAAAAAGAATTATTCAGTGACATAACGGGAGTGTCTTGGGATGATTTATTCTGTGAAGAAATTCTGGCATTATTTGCTTGGGCGTCCATTCATTTTTCATGTGGATCATTCTGCATTGCTGTACCTAGTGAAGCAACAGAATCTGACGGGCAGATTAGCACGATGGGTGCTATTGTTATAGGAATTTGAGTACACTATGGTGTTCGACCAGACATTTAGCATGTTATAGCCGATTATTTGTCTAGACTGGATAATGGAGAATTGCCAGCAGGGGTGGAAGATGAATTTCTTGATACACACTTGTTTGTAGTCTAGTCAGAGGTGGAAGATATAGGTGTGTAGATTCCGTGGACATGGTATGATGAGATGCTGCATTTTTTGGTTTCTGGGGAGATGCCAGCTCATTTATCAGTAGACCAACGGAAAAGATTGGCACTTCTAAGAGCCAGAATTTTGAAGTAGTCTTGGGACAATTCTACCCACAGGAATCTGATTGGTGTCTTGCAACAGTGTGTACTACCAATGGAGCAGGAAGCAGTGCGAATGCTGCCCTACAATCGGTATTACCATTGGAGCCTTTTCAAAAGTTGGGACTAGATTTTGTTGGGCCAATTAAGCCAGCAGCACAAAGAACTGGGAACATGTATATCCTGACAGCTACGGATTATTGCTCACCAAATGGGTTGAAGCTTGGGCCTTGCAGGATAATATCGTAGCATCCGTAGCCAAGTGTTTGTACAAGGATCTACTGACGCGGTACGGCTGTCCGGTTGAGCTTGTTAGTGACAGAGGCACACATTTTGTCAATAAGGTGGTATATGAAGGATGATGGCATTCTTTATGGTAATTCACAAGAAATCTTCTCCATATCACCCCCACAGGAAAATGGGTTGGCAGAATCTACTAAAATAAGACATTGGGGAAAATGTTGACCAAGCTCGTAGCTACTAATAGGAAGGACTGGGATAGTAAGCTACCAGCGGCATTATGGGATAGTTAGCTACCAGCGGCATTATGGGCATATCGGACCGCATTCAAGGTAGCCACAGGATTGACACCGTTTAAGTTAGCATTTGGGATGGAAACAATCATGCCTTTAGAGTATGTGGTTCTGAGTCTTCGGATTGTGGTCGAATATCGTTTACTTCTAGAAGAATCTCTACAGTTTTGGTTTGGAAGATTTGGAAAATCTGGAAGAAGACTGGCTATAGAGTTTTTATTTGTTGATAGAGTTGCAGAACCGCAAGAAAGCTCAGATGGACTGATTGTCTAGGAAACGTATTTTCGAACGAGGGCAAGCAGTATTGGTTTTCAATACTCAAACGGGTAAGCTGTCGAGAAAGTTAAAAATTCACTGGGTAGGACCTTTCTGGATTTATCGCAATATCGGAGGCAATGCTTTCCAGCTGATGGATATGTGAGGTGTGCTATTACCGCATACTGTTAATGGATGGGTTTTGATTGCGGCCTTATCATGCAAAATATTTGCGGTGTTTGTTTCCCATTAATGAAGAAGTGGCGGCAAATTGGGTGGCTTTTGAGGTGCCAGGTCATCGTGAGTCCCCGGTTTGAGAACAATTATTAGGTATTCAATTTGGGAGTAATACACGCCAATTATGGTTGGGAGGGAGTAGTCATGGTGCCAAAGAGGGTGTAGCTGCTATGATGGGGTGTTACATGCAAAACAAATAGGAAAAGCAGTTTGCACATTTACTTGCTCTGCCACGCTTTTGCACTTCGCCTTCTTGCTTCCCCACTTCTCCCTTACAATCTGCAACAATCTCTGTGCAGTCGTCGTCGCAGGTTCCTTCCAAAAGGTTTATGGTGATGGCACCTATTAAGTTCATCCTTGTAAAGTAGTTGCGTGCTCCAGTGGATGACCAGTTGGTGGCATGGCTTCACTAGATGTGCCTCTGGGAGTTCTTGATGCTGGACTGGGCACCAATCCCTTTCCATCCCCTAGCTGTTTCACTTGCATAGGAGTTAGCTGTGGGGGATGTGGTGCAATTCCTACCATTGGATGGCACCACCATAGTGGCACACACCCCTTCTGGAGAGGAGATGGAGCACGTCTTTGGAGCCAAATAGGGGTATGAATATAAATTAATGGCTTGCTCTTCAAAACACCTGCGCCAAGCGTATCGCTGGTTCTTGGAAGTGATTTGGATGCAGGCAAAGACTTATACCATCTCCGTGAAGGCCAAAGGGTATTTGAATACAGCTGAGTCTAAGCCGGTGGCATGGGCCAAAGTTTTGAAGCTGAGAATCCGATAGGAAGCAGCTTGGGTGGCAGTGCAGATCGCCAGAAACGCCATTGGCAACTCCAAGTTGGGACAATTTCTCACTATCTTATTTCGAGACCCTAAGCATTATGTTCCCAGGAGAAGATTAACCAACCTAGCTTCGGAGGTGGTGGTGGAAGCCACCATTAGTTTTTTAGAGCAATAGGCGGAGGTTGGGGCGACACTGCAGACCGAGGAAACCCCACAGTCTCGTCACAACAGAGGAACAATTTGCGACTAGTCGAGGTGCAGAAGCTGAAGTAGAAGAAGTCCCGAAAAGACACGCCTCAGTAACTCCTAGTTCTCGACTGCCTCTCATTGAATTAGGGAAAAGAAAGATTTCAGAGGCAGGGTCTTTTGCCTATAAAAGGTGGAGAGAGTCCGTGCACCTTGCACCGGCACCAATAGCTATGCTGAACCTAGCACATAGGTAGAGGCAGAGGCTGCACACACTATGGTGGAAACCGTTCTGCTAAGGTCTAAACAAGCCGCAAGAGGGTTTCCTTGGGAAGACTTGGATTTCACTTTACAAGCAGAACATGCCCAGTTTCTCACAACAGTAGGAGAGCAGTGGCTGCCGGTAGTGATGACAACTGACTGAAGAGTTCAGGAACTCGAAGTTGAGTTGGCCCAAATGTGGGCAAATAATGAAAGGTTGCGAGATGTACAAACCAGAGTCAGCCACAGTAGTACCTGAATCGACATTGGCAGTAGTCCTTTCTGGTTTCATGGCACTAGGGAAATGATCGTACAACTGCAATTTGGTCGCGCACCTTCAGAGTCAGCCGGAGTAGTACCTGAATCGACATTAGCAGTAGTCCTTTTTGGTTTCATGGCAAGTGCTAGGGCAAGTTAGTTTGTGGAAAGACCCTTGGATAAGGGAAAACAACCGGTGGAAGTAATCCTTGAAATGATCAAACCTACTGACATGTAGATAGTAGAAAGCCTGTTCTGTGGCATTGGAGGCTTTAGCTCAAATCCACAGTTAGAAATGATGAGGGAGCATGTAGCTGCATTAGAGCGCATAATACAAGATTTACAATCACAGTTAGTAGTGCTGCGGGAAAATCCGAGGAGCTCGCCACCGCAAAGGGGACGACCGCAGGGAGGATGGAGGATGCGGGGTGCGGGTTGAGTAGGACAACCTGGATGGGAATGGACAAGGAGAGAAAGGAGGCTGAAGGAAGAATGAAGATGCCTATGTTTCTGGTTAGAGATGTGTGCGCATCAGTTGGCACTCTATCTACCGATGTAATCGCCCTGGTGGAAAGCGGCCAATGATTTTCTTTCTAGAAAATACTTTCTACATGTCCAGTTTTCCCGACTACCGGATACTCGCACAGTGAGCCTGCTAGAGTAGACCCCTCAGCACCACACCCATTACAATGGTTGCAGGATTGGCAAGATCCGTGAGTTAGTACGCCAAGGCCTCGCACTAGACAGCAAGAAGATCGACGAGCTGGTGGTGTAGCTGCAACATCGATATAGGAATCTATTAATTTACTCCCTGAAGACAAAGATTAATATTGACGTAGAAGATTGTGGGTTCCCGAGTCCACCGTGCAATGTGCCAAGGGTAATGGGCGGCCGCCGGTTTGTACACATTAACGAAGAGTCGCAAACTAGTCATACTGGAACGTTAAGCGGTGCTCGTTAGTAGCTTGCTATAAATTGTATGGAATACATGAATATATTAATCAAGGAGTTATCTTGTCTGTGTGTTCTGTTTGTGCAATCTTTACCATGTTTTGTGTTTACCGTATATTTTACTCTTGAAGCTTGTTCTTTCTAAATTACACAGTCTTTAATCTTATGTTTAACACCGTTTATCCGTATTAATCATTAATTATGATGGATAACAAAGTCTTAATCTTGTAACCTAATTGTGCTTGAGTCTAAAGCTTCATTAGTTTAGTTTATTTATCATGATTGTGTTTAGGTTCATTCACTCTACTAGTGGCTCAAATTTGTTGAGCTTAGCATTGCTTGTTCCCTCCACCATTTCCAAAATCCTTTTAAGGAGAGATTCCTTAGCTCATTATTAAGAGGCTCACCAAAGGAACTAGACAAATTTCATTGCTACTACCCGATTTTCATGATGCTGTAGGCCATCCTACTGCTTTTTCTCATTCTCATTCTTCTCTTACAATTGAGCCAAGCCCTCTTAAGATCTTGCTAACCATCATTTAAGAAACCCACGGCACAAAACTAAGCAATTTTGGTCCACTGGAGTCGTAAAGAAGTAGAAAACAAGTCAAGAAAAATCACCCTAAATTCGCATTTTATGCACTTAGCAACCTAATTGAGGATGAACAAGTGGAGGTAGTGCCACTTTAAAATAACAAAGCATTGGGCCTCATTGCTTAAAACCTTGGTGATAATGTGATTAGTCTCACAACAAGGATGCCAAATTGGCATAGTAGGAGCTTGATAAATTTTTTGGCACTGACTTAAAGAGCTCAAAGATCAATCTTGTCATACAGTTTTATGAGCTCAAAGGACACAAATACCATGGCACAACATATATAAGTTTAAAGCTATCAAGAAACATTTAGTGCTTTAAAGAAAGTTATCGAAGAAGATAAATCCATTACTATGTACTGTTAAAGAGTGTTGACAAAGAACCATATGAATTACTTGTTGTGCTACACTTAAAAATGTGCCCAATACTAAAATTCAAGACATAGAATTATATTTATTTGAACATGAATCAAAAATCAAGGATAAAGAACCATTAAAATCATATTCAAGTTGTTATGGCTCACCCTAACCCCCCTTTGAAACACATCCAACAAGAGATTACCTGGTGAACCACAACTATTGTAAGATTCCTCCTCAGCCTGAATAATGAATAAGCTTTACTTCAATCCCCTGAAATCATTCCCTATTTTTGAATACAAGAAAATATTATTTTTCCTTGTTTTTGCCTAGAGAGATAAAAATTCTAGAGAGTGATAATTCAATATTGAGATATTTTTGGATAAACAAATTCTCCTAATATCAAAAATATTTTTTCTTGAAACAAAAATTCATAATAAATTTTCCAAGGTGCATTAGGAATCAATTAAAAATGATTTAAAAGACCTTAGCCTAAGGGTCAAGATTTTTAGAAAATTTTGGATTATGGTCCAATTAAGGTTCCTATGGGCCAATAAGATTAATCCAAGTGTTGAGGTGAGATAAATCCAATGAATAAAAGAAAATACCCAAAAATGAGTAAATGCTCACATAAGATGAAGAGTTGACTGACTATAAGGTTTATTAGTTAAAAACTATGAGATATTACTAAAAGAATGAGATATTTTGGTAATGATACATTTTTGACACCTTGGTAAGGAGGGGGGAGACTTCAAGGAGGCACCTATTTCACACATGTGAATGAGATTTAAAATAAAAAACATTAAGATATTTTTATCTTTCCTCTCTCTTGGATCAAACTAGATCAAAATGGGAGCTAAACTGGTCTAAATCTTGTCTAAATTCAGCCAAACTGAACCTGAAAAATTCTAGAACTTAGTTGGACTCAGTTAGTGGCCTCCCTCACCTATAAATAGACTCTCATTCTTTTGTATTCTCATCTGTGAACTAGACCATGCCAGTATTACATTAAAATAAGTATATTTTCTATTATCCCCTAATAATCCTCTACAATTTGGAGAGATTGGAGTTTCTCTCTCTCTTCAACCTTCCTTGGAGATTTTCTCTCAACATACTAACCAATTGATTGGCTGGGGACTTCTTCTAAGAATAGAGAAGCAAGAAAATCAAGAGGTAAGATGTGATTTTATGGTTTTTTCTCTAATATTCTAAATGTTTTCACTTCTCAACCCCTCTCAAGCTTGAGAAGTATTCAAATAAATGATTTTTTTAATGCAAATGAAGCTCTCTAATGAATTCTAATGATTAATCATAAAAAGATTATCTTTATGCTTAATTAGGATGTTTTTTAAGTATATCTCTCTCCCCCCCAAAGAATGGTCATTCCTATGACCAATTCTCTATTCAAATGATGCTTCTCATGGAGAAATTCTCAATTCTAAAATCAAACTCTATGCTAGTTAAGCTAGAGGCTAAGAAAATAGCTTTTATGCTTTAATGTTACATAAATTATGAAAAACTTAGGAATTAATTCCATAAATTGGATTTAGTTCCAATTGATAGTTACTCTATCATAATCGTATTACTAAGTTTTATTCTTTTTAAAATTATTAAAAATTATCAGTAGCTATGGTAAATTTTTTATAAATTAATACATAAGTCATTTTTTTTGCATAATGTGAAAAAAGGACTTCCTACCATATTCTAGGATTAGTCATCCTATGCTAAAAGAATAATTCTCATCATATCCATGGAAAATTAATTTTTAATATTTATGCATAAATAGTTAAAATGAAAAAAGAGAAATTTTTAGTAATTTCATTTTATGATAAAAGAGAAATTCCCATGATAATGGAGATCCATGTATTTTCAATGGAGAAAGAGAAAAATAGGTATATTAAAATAATGAATATTTTTATTTAAAATTAAAGAGAAATTTTAGATAAATTATTTTTATGCATGAATAAATTTAAATGATGAAAGAGGAATTCCCATCTTATTTGGAATTCAATCATTTAAATGGAAAAAGTAGAATTCTTGTCATATTTAAATTAATGGATATTTTTATTTAATTTTTAAGAGAAATTTTAGTTAAAATTATTTTATGCATGAATAAATTTAAATGATGAAAGAAGAATTCCCATCATATTTGGAATTCAATCATTTAAATAGAAAAAGAGAAATTCTTGGTATATTTGGAATATTGAATATTTTTATTTAATTTAAAGAGAAATTTTAGATAGATTTATTTTATGATAAAAGAGGAATTTCCATGACATTTGGATTGCCCTCATTAAATGAGAAAAAGAGGAATTTTAAGCTTATTTAAAAAAAGGATAATTTTATTTAATTAAAAGAAGAATTTTTATGATATTTAAGTAGAGAAAATTTCGAATTAATTTTTAATGACAAAAGAGGAATTTTCACCATAATTCCACCTAGGAAATTAAGGTTGAGAAATTAAATGGTAGAAAGAATATCTTTAGATATTTTATGTGGCTAAATCACCAAATTAGTATTTACCCAAAAATAGATTAAATGGAAGAAGAGTATTTTCATTAAAACCCAATATTCTCTAATAAAACCTTTTCTTAATCTACTATGGAAAAGAAAGAATGAAATTCACAAACTTGGAATTTCCTTATGATTAGAAGTTCAGTAGTTATTTATCTGAGAAAATCCTTGTTAGAACTAAATCGAATGATTATGGTTACTCTACGAGAGGGATGGATAGTAAACCTACTTGTCCATCTCTCGATCTGAATCAAGCAAAAACTTCGTGACCAATTCCAGTTCCTAAATACAAAGAATAGACTACCATTGAATCAAACTAGTTTTTCTTTGACTGAAATTACCAAGAATCTAGTTGGACAATCAGTCAAATGATGGGTAGATTGCCTTGATGAGAGATCAAGGATTCTCGTTATGAAATTGGGAAATTAAGGAAAAAGGGGTTTTGTGGAACCAATCTCAAACTGGGAATTTTACTTGCATAGAACCTTTGTTTTCATTTAAAAGACTGTTTTACGCTAGAATGCTGGAGGAAGCATTTGGCATGTGTTTTACTAAGAGGAGATTCATTTTGCAACAGCTGGTGATGGGGAGTCATCGAGGGTCATCGCCGCTCGCGGCAAAGCCTACCGAAGTCTTGAGACTAGACTCGATATGGTTAAAATGGTGCGCTTTCGGTACGATGGGCAAGGACCGACGAAGCAGTTCTTGAGTGAAGTGCTAGGACACCTAAGTAGGATCCTAGAGGGTTCTGACCAGGTGATGCACGGGCTCGCGGTTGCTAGGACACCCATGCGTGTGTCAAGGAAGATTCGGATGGACTAAAAAGAATGACTTTTGTGAATCAAATTTTGATATTGGATCTTGTTGGTTGGCCAATGGAGAGTCCAGGTGACATATTTTGTAACACAATGGACTCAGAATTTTGGAGGATGATCATTAGTAATATTATGATTTCTATTGAAGGATTGTTTTAAAGACAATCGAATCTATTATAAATGGCAATTTCATATTGGGTGTGTATGTGGAATGCCTACCTTAATTTTTGCATGAAACGACGGCTCTAGGGGGCCCGGGAACTCTTTTCCTCACGTACCTGGGCAAAACATAACCAAATCTTAATAAAGGAATCCCACCAATACAATGGTCGGCTAACCCATGGGCCGTGGTTGGCTAGATCGGAGGATTCCTGTGATTCCATTAAGATAGGAAATGTTGCGTTAGTTAGATTAAGTCCTGAGTGAGAAGACCCTTGTTCTATGGGAGGGAATCAGCGGGGCTGTGCCTCATTAAAGGAGGAAAAAAACGGTGATTCTATGGACCAAGTGCAAGTCTCTTCTTTGATCTAACCATGTGACTTCAAGTTTGGTCGGATCAATTTAACTAGTTAAGACTTTGACTCGTTAGATTAATTCCCCTGTTAGAAGATTTTCCCTGGAGGAATCGTCCGTGCCTTCTAGGGGAGGGAAGTTTTTTCAGGGTTGGTTTCGGAGGAACCGCTGGGCTAGTCTCTTGTTCGCGATGGCGGGCGAGGCCCCGAGTGTGGATCCCTACCCCATGCGCGAGGCTGACACTGCTTCCGCGGCCAATACCCTCAGAGGGGCACTGCGAAGGAGGGGCGGGGGTCTCACAACTGTCGTGAGGATCTTTCTATTGGTCGAGCTCATAGCCCTTGAGGTCTCCAAGCTCTACAACTGTCGTGAGGATCTTTCTATTGGTCGAGCTCATAGCCCTTGAGGTCTCCAAGCTCTACAACTTCTTGAGAAGCAATTCCACCGTGCGTCGCGAGTCCCGAGCGTTGTCACACCATTGCGTGGCACTATGAGTACTCGTCCCTCCTCTCACCTCACTTCACACACACACACTCACTAGCATGCATTAGGGAGAGAGATAAGCAAGAGCAAGACTCAATTGCATAATGGGAGAGTATGTTGTATTATGAGAGAAATTCACTTATATACATGGCCATAAGTGTTCGCACTCACTTAAATTATGGCCGAACGGGCACTTTAGGGTCATAAGAGGCCTAATGCTATTACAATTACTACTCTCATAATATATCCATGAAGTACATCACTTTGGACTTCATCCTAACTTGCTATACCACATGCTCTTGAAGCAGAAATCGCCCCATAAATACTCCGTCATACCATTATGGGTGCTTGTCCAAATTGTAGATTTGGAAACCATTGCTTCATATCTTGAATGTATGACTCTTTGGTGTATCTACCTTGACTCCTTGATCAAAGATAATGGTGGTAGCTCTTGTTAACCCTAAGAATGGGTTAACAAGAGATGGGTGCTAGTGCACATGCTTCAACAAGGATACTATGATGGTAATCCCATCATATGGTTGCCCAAATCGAAGAACGTGAAGAAAGCCTCACCACCACCACTGACTTCAACCCGAACAGCTTTACCTAAAGTTTGAAAAGAATGGAGGCCCAAGCATGTCTCACTCATGCCCTTTTTTCCCACCATTTAATCTATTTTCAACCAACAAATCTAAGGGTTTCTATCATCTAAAGAAAAGACTGAAGAGTTATTATAGTTCTATTGACTCAATAACAATGTCTTGGAGCAAGCATGAATGACCCATAATGAGGACTAAGCCAAGACTATAAGAACGAAGACTCAAAAATAAAATATGCATAATCTAGATTAAAAATTATGTGAACAAATGAAATAACATTTTACCATTAATATACATAATTTTTCAAGTTAAACTTTTAAAATTGATATTTACAAGCACTTTTTAATTTAAATTGCTCACAAACTTATACTTTGGAATAAAAATAACCTTGTATATTATTATGTTCTTTGTAGATATAAAAACACAACCATAAATGTTATTATAATATATTATATAGCAAGTTAAATGCTTTGTCTAAAATCTAATCAGAATATGAGATAAATTTAGGATTATAAATACAATAAGTTTTTCAAACTAGAGTGTGTAGAGTTGAAAATATGAAATTGTTAGACAAAGTCCTAATAAGAATAATTAAGAAGATATTCTGGTCAATCTATTTTCATGGTGTCTTGCTAATTCATGGGGTTTTCTCTACGATGGGTGTGTGGAATTATATGACTACATGTTCTTTTTTCTTGCAAAAATGTTGTGCCCTAGTTGGCAGTGGGGATGCCAAGGCAAACCTTTAACAGTGTGAATCCATCTTATAAACTAAAATGACATCCCTAAATCCTATCCATAGGCTCATTAATCAACGCCTTATTCATGATTAATCTTACATGTCAGACACAAGAACTCATGCTATTGATTATTCAATTTCATGGATCCATGCTATATAGTATAACCTTTCCACTTATGTGAATGCTACCTATATGCCCATTCTCAAATGAAAGTGTGCGCATACTTTATCTAAGTAAGAAAATGATGATGCTATACATAATAGTGGTGTTAAAAGTGAAGAAAGTGCTAATGCGATACATAGTAGTGATGACAAAAGTGAAGAAGAGTAGGTGAACTCAATGATGACATTGAAATTTTTGTCCATAGTTTGTATTTTAATCTCTTTTCTCTTGTGTAGAACTCTGTAAAAACTAACACAATCAATTGACACTTCAATCATTAACTATTATTGAATTTATGAAAGTATGTATTTTGTTTGAGTACTTGAATTCAAAAATTAAATGCACGAGAGTGGTTGAGTGACTTGCTTTGGTGTTGCTTGGGTCTCCATTCTTGTCTAACTTTAGGTGAAGCTGTTGGGGTTGAAGTCGGTTGGTGAGGCTTTCTTCACGTTGTTTGATTTGGGCAACCATATGATGGGATTACCATCATAGTATCCTTGTTGTTGAAGCACATGCATAGGCACCCATCTCTTGTTGACCCATTCCTAGGGTTAACAAGAGCTACCACCATTATCTTACATCAAAGAGTCAAGGTAGATACACCAAAGGGTCATATATTCAAGATATGAAGCAATGGTGTCCAAATCTACAATTTGGATAGGTTCCTATAATGGTGTGACGAAGTATTTATGTGGTGATTTCTACTTTAAGAGCATGTGGTAGCAAGTTACGATGTAGTGAGTCATGCACACATCATGATGAGTCAAGGATTAATCTCCTAATACTTTGTTAAAATCAAAAATTTTAGTTCACTTTTCTTGATCTACAGAGTGAATTTCAATATACAATGTTAATATCCTACTCCTTCCATGTATCCCTTAACTCACACCCCCGACTCACAACAATGTGAGGAGCACGCGTCCCCTTGGTGCTCACGTGCCTCCTCGCATTGTAGTGAGCCACGCACACATCATGATGAGTTGGGGATAATCTCCTAGTTATTTTGTTAAAATTAAAATTTTTAGTTCACTTTTCTTGATCTACAGTGAATTTCAATATACAAAATCCATATCCTACTCCCTCCATGTATCCCAACTCACACCCTTGACTCGTGACCGCGCAAGGAGCATGCATCTCGTTGGTGTTGACGTGCCTCCTCGCATTGTAGTGAGTCTGTTGGGCCCTTAGAGATAGCCGCCTGTAGACTGGGACAACTGTTTCCGGCAGAGCCAGCGAGCTGGAGCAACATCGGAATGTTAGAGCCGATGTACTTACACACTAGTTAATTAGGTCATTACTTTTGTAAATCAGCCATGCTTGGAGCATAAGGGTATCTTTGTACCACTCTATGACTGCAAGTTAAGCAGTATAAAATGATGTAACCAGAATTCTAAAAAGGCTACTATGCTGTGGCTGATTTTTGATTGCCATTATAAATTCTATCGCATATTGCTAAGGCTATATATTTATCTTTGTGAATCGAAGAAGACCATTCTATATCATTCTATTTATTCATTAACTATCTGTCTATTCTGTATGATCTGTCTTGTCTATTATTTCCTATGAATCGGTCTGTTAAGTCTTTTGCATTTCATGTGATAAATCGAGATCATTTGCATAAGTTGGTCAGTCTTAAGTAATCGTTCCATTGCACAGTCACCTGTAATCGATAAGTTATTTTTGCATCGTCTTGTGCATGAATCATATCAGCCTGGTGTATTCCTATATGCATAACTAGAGACACTTAGTAGGTTGATCGGGATAACGATCAGTCCCAACAATACTTTAGCAATGACGATGCATCTTGTTGCCTTGTTATTTTGCTGCTTGATTTTCTTTGTGTTCGAATCAATTTCCTTGTGTTCAAATAAATCTTTCATGTCACCACATGAACTGCGCTACTTGGTGCGACTCGAAGAATTTCCTCTGCATTATGTCCACAATCATGAGACTGTAGTGGCTTCTGTAAGTTTGAGTGAATCTCTAAGACCCATCATTAAACCTGAAACATTACATTACTTGTATGGTATTTATTAATTGACACTTACCCTTGGCTCTATAACCCAATATAATGAGTCGGTTGAATTCACCCATCAGAACCACTGAGGGATGCCTAGGTAGGAATAGCTATCCAAAAGTAGAGTTGTCCATAATAGGGAATCTACAATATAAACTTCATTCTGTTTTGCGATAATGGAAGTTTAGTTATAATATTACTGCATAAACAAAAAATATACAGATCAACACCCTACACAATAATAAAAAAAATCCCTTACAACTCAAAAAAAGAAAACTTACCAAAGAACAACAAGCATGATGCTGCCGTTCACCTCCCTCAAAGAATTCAACAAATAGTATAGTGTCATTGTTGGCAACCACCGCCTTTCCTGATACATACTGAAGGTGACGTACTAGACGGGGCCAAGAATAGTGATTTCCTACAGCTGGATCTATGCAGCTTTGCACAAGCCTCATAGCGGCCCACAAGAATAACCTCCACTGCAGTATGCCTCCACTCGGCATGCACTCTCACCCTCCTCCTTCACCTGCTATGGGATGACTTTCACCAGCTTGAATGCTGGGGCCCACTTCCCTGGAAGAATTGAGACAAGTGTCCCTTCCATACACGAGTACTTAAAAAACTTTAACCTCATTGCGAGGCCTTCTCGAAAGAGGTAGCAAGGATACTCTTCATTTTCGGGTCTCAAATTGGAAGAATATCGAGGACCCGATTGTACCTATACCTAATCTGCCTTATGGACCTTAGGTCCCTATAAAAAATAGTCACATGGTGTGTGTGTGCTACCATGTAATCAAAGTCTTCAAAAAACTCTACAAAAAAGTCTTCAGTTGCACCGTAGAGACTAAAGGTAGCCCAGCGTCGACACCTGCCATTTGACGTTTAGGTTGGCGTCCTTGCAGATTTGTCTCACGACCCTCTAGAATGGAAATTTTGCAATAGCCGACTATATGTACCTCTGTGCTGGCTTGATCTCTCTGAGGACACAAGTATACTTCTACAGCCTCCTCCATCTCCATGCTTGCATCATCGTCCTTGCCGATTTACCACTATCTTACAAAGTTGCTATTTCGGCAAGGTGTGGATTGTCGACCCTATGAGTAGTAGACTTTGTGCAATCCATCTTTGAAACTCTCAAGAAGAACAAAAGTAAGGAGAAACGTAAGCAAGCAAAAAAACAAGAAGGCAAAAGTGTAAGGGGGGCACCGGTCTTGAGGGAGGGATACTCGAGCTATTAATGTGTGAATATATGGATATATACGATGCAAGCATGCAAGCATTAAATGCAAAGAATGATCAGTGTTTTTAATTATGACCTTGCATGCATATGGCACACTCATGTACATCTCAGACATATGGTGGCGAGGAGGATCTATACAACCATGCACATTTAATGCAAGGAACTTGACGGATATGTAGGTGGACATGTTTCATACATGCATGTCTTTAAGCTATATATATATATAGACTTCCCTCTTTGTTTTGCACTCATATGAATACAATAGATGCATTTCCAAATCCCAATTGTATGTTTTTTCTTGTGTTTTTTTGTTCACCACCAACAACTTACCACAGCGCAAGGGGGCACCCCCTCCCCACGAGAGAGGGTGTCCCTTCGTGCTATTAAAAGTTGGGCATGACCAACTCACCACAGCGTGACAAGGCATGCCCACCCCCACAATTTGTGCCCCCTCGCGTTATGGTAACACGAGGGGGCATCAGGTGGACATGCCTCTTTGTGTTATGTTGAGTTGGGCCCGCCCAACTCACCATAGCACGAGGAGGCATGTCCACCCCCGCAAACTGGTACCCCCTTCTGTTACCATAACGCGAGGGGGCACAAATCGCGGGGGTGGACATGCCTCATCACATTGTGATGAGTTGGGCAGGCCCAACTCACAATACCCAACTCACCATAGCACAAGGAGGCATGTCCACCCCCCATGACCGGTGCCCTCTTGCGTTGTGGTGAGTTGGGTATTGTTTGTGCTATATTTTGCAATTAGGCTTATTATTTCTTGCTACTTTTGTTTTAGATGGAGAAGTGTGGGAAGAGAAAAGCAACCGGTGCCGACATTCTCTCATCATTCCTTGGCAGACTACACCTTGAGAGCAAGGAGCCCGACATTGCAAACAATGCTCAATTGTGATTTTCCTCTTAGCACTAACATTATTGTGTCGAAATAGGAGAAAATAGTTGAGAAAGAGAAGGAATTTTGGAATCTCACTTCATCGAGTGAAGTGATTATTGATTTTGCAAAGTTTATACATATCAGTGATTTCAAAATATTTGACTCCCATAGTTTCAGTCAGAAGGTTAAAAGGGATCTTCTCAAGGTGCCAGAGACTTTCAAGCTGGTGAATTGGATTTACCCCATCCATTGGTGCAAGTGTCCACTCATCATCTATGAATATGGTTTGCTCTATTTCTTACACGTGCTCGATGATGATTGAGATAAAGATGCTGATGATAAGGTCGAGAAAGAAGCAGTTGAGGTGTCAAGATGAAGATGAACTTGTCGAAGTAGAGGAAGAAATTGATGAGATCGAGGAAGAAAGGGAGAGCTAAATGTTTGATATTGACCGGCTCGGGTGTGAAACTTTGCTAGTTTCTCAAGAAGAGTGCAATGTGTATGTAACGAGGAAGTGGACATTGTCATCACTCTAGCTCTTCCATCAATTCCTATAGGAGGTTGCAATTATGTTTTGGTATTGAAATTTTAGATCTTAGGGAAGACTATTGTCTTGGGATCATTGCCCAAAATCTTGAATAGTTGGTAGTTTTTTTTTTTTGGAGAGGATGATAGATATGTATCCTTCGACCTCCATAGTGATGATCAATTTCATTCGACGTCGGGCATTATCAATGCTATTTGAGGATGCTACTAGCTATGAGGAAGTGGGTCTCCCCATAGAAGAAGAATTTCAAAAGATTCAAGAGAGACTCAACATTTCAACCTTGAGAAGGAATTTGGAGCAAGGAGAGTCCTTTAGGGGGAAAGAGATGACAACTAGCATCAACCTCTAGCATGATAATCTACTTATTCTTTCATCATCCCTATCCCTAGTGCATAATTTTTTTGTATATTCTTTCAAGGTGACTCTAAACTCTCTGAAGTCTTTTTTTTTTCATTTTGCAGTTATTTATCTTTGAGGATGATTTTCTCCATCGTAGAAGTAAAGGTAAACATACCGGTGTGTTTGGAAAGGACTTTGCACTCGCCAAGTATATAAAGTGGTTCAAGTATCCATAGGTTGTTATTTTCCACAAGAATTACTCCAAAGACAACACAGCTTTTCCTTTGTTTATAATCAAGAACTTGTTAAGATATCTTGGGGGCTATCCAGTTAGGTGGAATAGTGAGACAGAGTAATGTTTTTTGGAGAAGAAAATAGCTCTACGAATCTTTGGCCAAGGACCAGCCACCCATGCACTGAGAAGTTCATACTACTTGTCATACACAACGTATGCCGCTATCGGTTGGTGTCAAGGATCCCAAGGTGCTAACGGATTATGGAAAGAACGAGTTTCTTAGAAATGGAAGGCAAAGGTTTGATCAAAGGAAGAAACTTGAGGGAAAAGCAAAAGATTAGCCTTCTTCAAAAAGGATTAAGCTTGACAACGATGATGCTACAAAGGAACACAATAGTCTTTAAACTTCTGAAAGTTAATGTCAATCCTTTGCATTGTGATACATTCTCAATACAGTTTTCCATCTTTTTGGCACAACTGTTAATACATTCTCAATATAGCTTTCCATCTTTTTCCATCAATATAATTAATCTTTTTGTGATTGTAATGTTTTCTTCTTGTATTCAAATATGTGCAATTATAATCATTCCACTATCTCAAGGATATGTGCTTTTTTTACAATCATTCCACTATCTCAAGGATATGTGGTTCTTTACAATCATTTCACTATCTCAAGGATATGTGATTCTTTACAATCATTGCATGTCTTATAACTTTCGTTTCTAGTTTCAAACTTTCTACAATCTAACTTAAGTAGAAATTTTGAGGGGTATCATTGCACATCATTTGAATCTCTTGTCTCAGTAAACTCATTGGCCAATATCTCTCTACATTGATGATGATTGGCTCATGACCCTGCCAAATGAACTACTACATCTATGATAGGATAATGCTTAATGTTTGCCTTACAATGAAGTACCTCTTTCAAAACAATTACAAATTTAGTTACATGAATCTTGCATCCTTGCACTCTCATTGGTTCAGCCTTTATTTATTTAATATTTAGTTAGAGGACCAATTTGAGAGTCTGAATTCCTCCTAATGATGACAGAAAAATTTATCCGAAATCACCACAACATGAGAGGGCTGTGTATACAAATAAATAACTTATCCAGAATCACCACATCATGAGAAGGCACCATTGCCATGTGTTTGTCACATATGCATGAGCATTTAATGCACCACTGCCATGTCTCTATCACACGTATAGAAACTTGTCCATGTCATCGCTCTCCCACCTCTGTCACATGCAAATTTGTTATCAATGTGACACAATACTACTATCTATCATGCAGTCGTACACCTTTATTTCTATGTAGATTTGTTTATTTATACCCCATGTTTGGCAATGCGTACACTTTTTCTTCGCTCCCTTGACATAACAATTCGTTCCCCTCTCTCAGAGTGCGCATGTCCTTTGTCTCACCATGCTTCTTGCTATCAAAGCTTCACCCCCTCTCTTAGTAAGGCATGCACCCTAAACCCTTATACTATATTCAAAATGTGATGTTTTTGTTCATTTCATAACGTTTATTCCTTTACTGTCTTTGAAATCACCACAACACAATTAAGGCTATCTCCATGCATGTTGGAATAGTCTATTCGCGTTGTGGTAATTATATCTTAATAATAAAAGAAAATTATTACTTTATGCATAAGAATAATAATAATCAATATGCATCTTCTATGCATGAAAATGACACTTTTAGAGTATAGAATTGATAGGAATTACTCTTTTAGCATAATAAAACATCATTCTTATTTCCAAAAATTTTGCTATAACCTCCTTTGTATGGCTGACCATTTTTTAAAATTTTTTACTTAATTTTATCTTAAAAATTAACTCTAATTGATTTAAAGTAATCTATACTAATCAAAATTCACTTATAAAAGAGAAAACATTATAAAAAGTTTAATTCTAATAATTTTCACTTAACTAGGATAAAGAAGGGTTGATTCTAAGAAGAGAGAGGGGAAAAGCCTTTCGATCAAGGCATAACATCCATTTATCACTTCAAACAATCATAAACATTAGAAAAACATAAAATCAATAAACAAGAATCTCTACTTACATAATTTCTTGGAGCTTTAGGCTTGTTATTACAAAGGGGGGTTTGAAACAAAAGAGTTGCTTGTTACAAAGGGGGGTTTGAAACAAAAGAGTTGCTTGTTATTACAAAGGGGGGTTTGAAACAAAAGAGTTGCTTGTTACAAAGGGGGGTTTGAAACAAAAGAGTTGCTTTAAAAAAATGGTTAACATCTAAGATCTCTAGATCATGTCTCGCTCGCCTCGAATGCGCCGAGCTAGTTACATGTCCTTGGTAGATATGGTAATCCTCTTTGCATGTATTGCAAGAAGGTTGGTGTCTTCAAGAAGCCCAACAAGGTAAGCCTCGGAGGCTTCTTGCAATGCTTCAAGGGCAATCCCCTGCACACGAAACTCTATTCTATATCGTTGGAGAATCTTCTTCACTGTGCGAGCAAAAGGGGCTCTTCTTATGAGCAACTCAGTGTTCCTCTGATAAAACTTGATTTCTTGTAGAGCCCTATGCCCTTGGCGCATCCTTCTCCTTGGAGCTCTCTGTGTTGTGTTAGTGTGTTGGCGAGGTTGGGACTTCCTTGGCTTGAAGAGCTTGACCTTTCTACGCTTGCGCGCACTTGCAAGAACCTCCTCTTGGTCTCTCTCATAGTCTGAATCCTCCTCCTCCTATTGCTGTGGTACCTGTGTATCAAGTTCCTCCCGAGTAGGTAGGGGACCCTGTCGTCCTGGTAGTAGGGTCTTGCCACCTATGGTGCTACGCAATGTAGGAATGTTTTCACCAACCCAGTCGAACTACTCATCATTGGCCTCTCTGTCTTGATCTCTGGGGTGGCTGCATTGTGGGGTCTTCTTCACACGCTTCCTCCCACTAGAAGAGCCTACATGTGTGTGCACTGGAGTTGCTGTGGGAGGAGGGTTGCTCTAGTGATCCCATTGGGCGTGTCCTAGAATCCAAGGGGTCACTCTCTTCTGTGGTGTCGCCAGTATGTGGTTGTTGGGTGCCTTGCACTGTGTTTTGTGAAGGCATGGTAACACGTGCGGTGTTCTTGGTGCATGCCATATCCATGTACGACTATGCTAACATGGTGATGTGCTGGTGTCCTTACATGGGTGTCTATGTAGATCTTGAGCTCAAGCTCTCTAAAAAAGTGAAATGAAAATGAAGTGAGAGAAGGAACTATTAATAGTTTTTTTAAGGGAAAAAAAACTAACTAAACTTATTTTCTTGGCCTTATTACATCTAGATTTATGCTGGTGCGTGCACAACCCAATGCCTCCCTTGTCTCATTCATGCATGCCAAGCACCATGCCTATGGGGAGCATTGGTCTGTAATCATTCAAGACGAGCATGACTTTTTGCAGCCTTGCGTGCCTCTTGCGCAAGCTTAGATTGTTGGGGCCGCTCCCTAACCAATACCCTTCCAAAGGTTGTGCGATAAAACCAATTGAACATCTCTTGTAGATAGTTTGTACGTGTTCCTCTTAGAGAAGCTCCACCTCCATGTCTTGTATTTTTGAAATAAACCCCTCTTGCTTTATAATGTGATTTCTCCATCCCTTGGATACTCCACATGTCGAGCGATCCATACTTGTTCATGAAATATGTACCATGCGCATAAACTATGTGCTGTACACATGACAATAGAATTTAATTAGAAAAAGTCAAGGTTAAAACACCAATTTATTTTTTTACTGTATAACTTACCATATAGTGTGTTACTTTACTCTCTCCCCAGCGCCTGGTACACTTTTGGTGAATTCTATGATATGTTGTTGGAATGATGCTCGTTCTTGGGCAGTTGTGCTACTTTGATTCATAATGCGAACCACGTTATTGAAATTTATCCAAAGCTATTTGCCCATATTTACAAGAGCTGGCATTGGACAATCTACATTTGTGGTGATTGCACACAGGTCTCTCCAGATTCCCCGAGTCTTCTTTGAATTCTCAATGTTTGCTGGCTTCTCCAAAAATCTCCTTGCCTTTGATTCAGTCATGGAGACCTTTTGAGCAACCTTGTATGACATACTAGAGGCCTGCTTATTCACTCCAATTTTCACGTTTTCGCCATGGCAGCCCAGAGAATTCAGAAGATGCTCTAATTTACCAAGGGCTGCAACTTTCCTCTCTTATGTAGTAGGCATTGTGAATGCATAATCGATATGGCACTTAAGCAATCGATCAAAGATTCTCATGAATGCATGAAGTGTGCAAAAGTGAATATTAGTGGAAAATTAATGATGGGGCTCCAATGGACAAGGACATCTTGATGTCGTGCCTTGAGCACAACCCATCATGCATTTAATTGTCTTCAAATCTCCCCCAAGATGCCAATCCACCTTGAACTTTCCTATGTTTTCTACATCTAAAAGTTGACCATCAATTTGCTTTTTGATTACATCTGTTATCCAGGGAGTCCTTTCAAACATCCATGTCAATACCTCATGTGTCTCCTTCGGTACCTAGAATGCACCAAGCCACCAGACCTCTTTCTCAGATTGCACACTAAAACTTGGTTTGGTAGTCTTTTCCCATGCACAAATCATGGCCTCATTCATGAGTGTAATGCTCATACGTTCTAGCTTCCGATCTTTCACAATTTGGTACTCATCTAGCTTGAGCACAAATGAAAGTGTGCTCCCCAAAACTGTAAATAAACAATAATTTATAATATTCAAAATAAAATAATCGTTTCATTTTCTACTGAAAAACATGAATAGTAGCAATTGCAAGTTCTCACCTTCGAGTGAAAGACCATAGAACTTCACCATAGCTTGTTGTAGTCTCTCAATATGAACAAAGATGTTATTGTAAACATCATAATGAAATTATGAACTTGTTGTCTTGATTTTCTTTCTGCTTGACCTTGTGTCTAATGTTAGTGTGTCCTCAATGTGATAAAACTGTCCTATAGCTCGCTGCACATCATCATTATTGATACACTAGACATTGTGAATCACCTTAAGTGTAGGAAATAAAGTGCCAGTGATTCCTTGTCTTAGAAATGCATCTTTTACAACCTAACGGATTGCTTGGTACCCTTTCATGCTGATTCCAGCTGCATCACAAGCATGTTGAATTAATGAAGAATCGATGGAGGTGGTAATCTCGCTCACTACATTGCTCACAATAGCTTGGTGTATTTTAGGATGATGAGGGTCAGTAATATTTGAGAGAAAATCCTTGGTATTCAGAATGGCTTTGACCAAATCCTTCCATCCCTCTTCATTAGAACCACACACCTCTGCAGAAAATTCCTGGTAGAACACAAATCATGAATATTTTGTTTAAATCACTGAGTGCATAATGAAAGTTTATGTTACTTTGTTGTACAAATCCTTTCTTCCATGCTCCACATTTAACGTAAGAGATTTTATACCAGCCAATGTCTTTTTGCGTTCACACGAGCACCATTTGGCGTTGCTTTGAGTCGTTTGATAAGTTCCTCTAGCCTTTGAATCTTTGCATCCTTCTCCACATTCTTTGCCGACGAGGATCTCCTTCATTTTATCTGATGACGTTTTAAGTCCTTCTTGACATTGTAAAAGGCTGAATTGTGATGCTTGCAATTGAGATTGGAGAATATGGGTTTGCCAAGCTCCACTTGTAGTCAATCTTCTACAGTATCCTAACAAGCCAAGCTCTCCTTCACCACCAACAAATTGCATAAAAGATGATAAATTAAGGAAAGGAGGGTTCGCTCTTACTGGAGGGTCAACTGGATAGAGATGCCCATCAACCCAAAGATCTATATTTTTCTCCTTAGCTATCCTACGAGCTTGGACAGATTGTGCATCAGTAGGATGAGTTTTTTTAGAGCTGCCATACTCTTCAGGAATACGAATGTGTAAATCAACCTTCCATTTTCTAGCTTCACAAGGGGCTATACACATAGCTTACAAAGGCTCCATAGCTAAGCAGAGGAAGAAGCTAAAGTAGAGAGAGAGATCTTTTTGATATACAAATATACTAACATGGAGTTTTTCATCTCACAATAAATTATATTTATAAGAAAATTTAAAGAATAATAATTTTTGGGGTCCCCACAATTTCGAGATCTGACAGTTAGTTATGTTTATGGGGTTGTGGTGGGGACCTGACAATTAGTTATGTTTATGGGGTTGTGGGGACCTGACAGTTAGTTATGGATGTACTAGCTTCTGACAGGCTTCTGACGTGACCCTTGAATTACAAGCTTTTTGGAGGGAAAATTTTATTTTCATCATACATATTGGTTGGGTGGTGTTTTTCCACCTCAAAATGTAAAAAAATAAAAAATAAAAAAATTTTACTTTTTGGGACCCACCTAAATACGAGAATGTTTTGCTGATGTGGAAGGGAGATATGGTGGGAGTTAATGAGAAAGGAGATTTCAAACTGACAAGAAAGATTCAATTTATAGAGAGTGAAGATAAAAAAATTCAAAAAGTAAGAGAGAAAGTATGAGAAAAGTCAAAAAGTAAGAGAGAGAGTATGAGAATATTCCCTTTAAAAAGTGAAACTCGAGGGGTATGGCTGATGTGGCAAGGCAAAAAATAGGGGTCATCATAGCCTTTGTCTCCCTTAAGCCCAGCTTTTTAAGCTCTAATCCCTTAAAATTAGGAATCCTTTAGGAGGCCCTTTTTGGGTCCAAAAAATTTCTAATGTTGAGTTTCACATTCTCCAAAAGCCTAATGGGCCTTAAAGATGTTCCATTTGCCATTTTAACAATTAGATCTCCTCTTTTTAGATCGGGTTTTTCCCAGTTTTCCCAACACCATTTTGTGATGATGCTAACCCCCACGCCACCATCCAGAATAGCCAGTGCCTTTACCCATTGTGATGAATCGAGATTGTAGCATTAGTGTCGTCACTTTCATAATAACTTCCCAATTAATTAACTAGTATCTTGACGACTCTGGTTGTTCTTTCCCTTGTGTGCTTTAGGGTTATTTCTACCAGAGGTGATAGAACATCCTCTGTAGTGTTGGCTAGCCTTAGTCCACCTTCTACCCATTCCTTCATGTCTGCCCATAGTGTTTGTGAACTACGTAGTAGCAATTGTCCCAATGGCATTTGCACAGAAGTGGACAGTGCAGCCCCGCAAGCTTCCTATGTCTCTGGGTTCTCTGGCAATTAAGGGTTCCTTCCATGTTTGTTGCATATCCATACCTAGGGAAGGAATGGATGGACTCACCCTGTGCATCTTCCTCAAACATTCTTGACATTGTGTTTGCTTGAGATCCTCTTCCGTCTCTTCTAGAATTGGAGTAGGTACGTCCAATTCTCTTTCCCTTGTTGGCTCGTTTCTTGGATACATTGTATCCCTAACCCAGTTAGCCCTTAGCTTAGCCCTTATCTTGGCTTCATGAAGCCGTTGACATTCTTCTACTAAGGCCCTGGCATCTTCAAGCTTCCTTATCTCCTCTTTGGCATCTGGGTATTCCCGACTCCTTCAGGGGTTGATGGTCTTTCCCCTTGCATCTCTAGGTTGGGCTCTTATTGGTTTACTGCTTGATCCCCTTCTTCTCTCTCAATTGGGTGGATCCAGTGTCAATCGTATCTTCTTCGGATCCATCTTGGATTTTGACCCTGGTGTCACCCTTACCCACTTTTTTTCACTCTTCTTCTTCAACCAATTCTGGAAGTGGTTGCATCTACTCGGTTCTTCCCCTTGTCCCCCAATTGGGTCTGGGCTCATGTTAGGACATTGAGTGGCATGATATTTCTAGGCTACACACTAATGGTCCGAATAGTGGCTTGGTTATTAGAAGTGGAAGTCAAACCACTTGTGCGGTATGAACAATCCTTGATCAAATAATCAATGCCACATTTAGTACAAGTACTAGCATGTCATTGGGCAGAGCAAGCAATTGTTGGGGTTGTGGTGCGTATGAACCACATTCTTGTTTGGACACTTAGCAATTCGATGCAGCCCACCATAACCAAAACATTATAGCGGTCCTTTGTCCTTACCCTTCCACTATACCGTGGTTCAAAACACAAGTACTGGCGTGTTATTCTATAGGACATAGAATTTTGGTGCGATCTCTGCAACTTTCTCATAGTACTCTCCACTAAGTTCTACTTCACGCACCATATCAATATCTTCTGATGGCTCTTCAATCAATACTTGGTTGATTTTAGCATGTGGTGGTTGTGGTGGTAGAACAGGTGGCGGCGGTAGAGGTGAAGTATCTTATACCCAAAACATCCCCCTAGGTAAATAGGAAGCATTAGGCTATCCTGTAGAGCTGCAGTGATTTGCACAGGTGGTGCTGGTAAGGCCAATGGAGCTCTAGGTGCCGACAGTTGTACCGACAGTTGTACAACTGTTTGAAACCTTAGATATCTGCACATTGAAGTGTCATGATTCCCTAATTTGACACAGTGTGACAATAGAGTAGTGGCTTGCTCTTAACTGTGGGCATTCGGTGGTAGTGTGATTTAATCTGCACATAGAGCACCACACCAATTCTCTATGGGGCTAAAGATGGGTATGCCCATCTTTAGCCCCATGCTTAGATGTTTCTCTTCCCTCCTTTACCTTAAATTTCTCTAGTATTGCATTACTAAGCTCTTCCACAGTCATGTTTCTAACTTGCTTGCTCCGAGTTCCCATCTCATGGTAACTCGAAACATGCGAAGTCGTTGTTGTTGAAGATATTATGATATCTTTCGGTTGTGGTAATTCTAACATATTATCTTCATATTCAATTTGCCAGTTTACAACATTTATGATGTGTACTTCTATGTTGATAAGCTATCCACCTATATTTTATATTGATTGTGTAGGGCCACAGTTTCACAACTACGGTTCTACTTCATGCCAGGCTGAGGAGAGAGTTGGGACAACATCACCTTTACTAGCACCCCCTAGCCATATGACAACATTGTTTAAATTATTTTCCCATTGCTCAAGTATGCTTTCTTGTATTTGTCTTAATATTGATCACTTTCACTTTTCAAGACACCAAACTAGATGCAGTTCGGTGATAGGTGTCATAGCTCACTCTGGAGTTGCAAGAGTCACACACACCAAGAGATTGAGCGTCAGAGACAATTAGTCTGTGAGGTGAACGTGGAGAGAAGGATCGCATACTATCGCGTGGAGCACTACATGAGGGAGTGTTAATCCCATTTTGGATTAACAAGTATGCTCCTCCAATTGAGGCATCATGTAAAGGTACTATAAAAGTTGTACATTATGAGATATTAGCCACCCAAGGCCTTAGTTAAGTAAGTTTGGACGCCCAAGTGTGAATAAGGGCTAAATGTATATAGGGTATTTTCTCATAATGAATAGACACAATCCCCCTTTATGCTATATTGAGAGCTCTTCTTTGTGTCTTGAGAGAGATTGAGTGAGAGCATTCTAGCACTTGTGCCTCTTCTATGCTTGTATGTTGTATGCTTGTGTTGGAGAGTGAGAGAGAGTGATTGCCTTATGTGACGGTGCAAGCGACTGTATAGTGACAGCATGGCAGTGGAGCTTGGAGGTTTGGAGCTTAACAAGTGAGCTTAGAGGCCTCAAGGGACTCAATTTTGAAGCATTGGTAAGTGCCCTACGACAGTTGTGTTCTATTGCTCTTCCTTTAGGTGAATGCATTGAGTTGTGGACAAATTTGTGTGCAACTTCAATGGAGCTAGGCAATGGTAACATGTCAAGGGTGCAAGAAAGATAAGGAAACTATTCCTCATCTCTTCATCTCTTGCACCAGAAAGCAAATCGGCACTATCCTTTTTACAACAATGCATATATCCCAATCACCCACAAGAGCTTAACTAGAAAGAGCTCCTATTGGGAAAAGCTAATGGGTGTTCTACTAAAATATCGAATGTAATTAGATCAACCTTTCTGTGGAATGCATGGATCAGTAGAAATATGATGCTATTTCAAAAAAAAAAGTTTGATATGCTCTAGGGATTGAATAGCTCCTTGATTCTGCAGATGCGGACTGCACTAAAGGATGCGACAAAATTGCTGCTAGCTAAGATAGAAGAATTGAACAGTTTCTGGTGGATAAGAAGGATGATGATGGGGATAATACCATGGAAGAAATCAGAGTTACAGAGTCAAAATTGATTTACAAAAAGAGGAAACTAATGGCAGCTACAAATAAAGATGAAGAATTAATGCATTATATCATGGACCTCATTGAGATTGAGGCTTCTCTATGAATCTGTAGTGTTGATAAGGAGTTAAGCTTCTCCGTGAAAAAAGCTTTTTTGTATTTAGTATGTTAGACTATTTTCTGCCCCCTTTTTACTTAATATAAATTTTAAGGTTTGTCTCAAAAAAAATACATATTCTAAATGAGTTATTTTTGTGTATTAAGATAGAATCACCACAACGCAAGTAGGCCATTTCTACGTGCATGGAGACATCCCTATCACATTGTGGTGATTCAAATGGAAGTCAAAGAAAAATGCTAACATGCCATTTCTACATGCACGTTACTTTCATCAAAATAGATTTTTATGCATAAAGAAATAATTTTCTTTTATTATGAAAGTGTTACTTTCATCAAAATAGATTTTTAGGCATAAAAGATTATTATTTTATTATAAAAGTGTTACTTTTATCATATTTGATTTTCATGCATAGAGGTATGCATAAAAGATTATTATTTTATTGTAAAAGTGTTACTTTTATCATAAAATAATTGATTTTCATGCATAGAGGTATGCATAAAAGATTATTATTTTATTGTAAAAGTGTTACTTTTATCATATTTGATTTTCATGCATAGAGGTATGCATAAAAGATTATTATTTTATTGTAAAAGTGTTACTTTTATCATATTTGTTTTCATGCATAGAGGTATGCATAAAAGATTATTATTTCATTGTGAAAGTGTTACTTTTATCATATTTGATTTTCATGCATAGAGGTATGCATAAAAGATTATTATTTCATTGTAAAAGTGTTACTTTTATCATAATTGATTTTCATGCATAGAGGTATGCATAAAAGATTATTATTTCATTGTAAAAGTGTTACTGTTATCATATTTGATTTTCATGCATAGAGGTATGCACAAAAGATTATTATTTTATTATAAAAGTGTTACTTTTATCATATTTGATTTTATGCATAAAAAGGATGCATAAGAAAAATTATTTTATTCTAAAAGTGTAATTCCTACTAAATTGGATTTATGCATGGAAAGATGCATAAAGAAATCTATTTTTAGTTCAAAAGAGTTATTTTCGTCAATTTTGATTTTATGCATAGGAAGATGCATTAAAGATTTGATTTGCTATTCAAAAGTGTCATTCTCATTTAAAATGAATTTATGCATAGGAAGATGCATAAAAAATTGATTTTTATTTTGAAAGTATTAGTCTCCTTAAATTGGAATTTATGCATAAATAAATGTGTAAAGAAATCTTATATCAAAAAAAAAAGAATTCTGTTGTATTCTATAAATAGATATGAGGATGTGAAACGAATCAATTAGATGAAAATGAACGAGGAATAGATGGAGATGTATGTATGTGAAAGAATAGATGTAGTTATATGTATGTGAAAGAAATGATGTAGTTATATGTATGTGAAAGAAATGATGTAGATATGGAATGTGGATGTGGATGTATGTAAATGTGAATAAGGATGTGGAATGTGGATATGGATGTCTGGATGTGAATGGAATGTGGATGTGGATGTATGTAAATGTGAATAAGGATGTGGAATGTTGATATGGATGTGAGATGTGAATGTGTGGATGTGTGAATGGGGATATGGATGTAGATATGGAATGTGAATGTGGATGCATGTGAATATGAATGTGGATGTGTGAATGGAGATATGGAATGTGGATGTGGATGTATGTGAATGTGAATGAGGATGTGGAATGTGGATATGGATGTATGGATGTGAATGTGAATGTGGATGTATGAATGTAGATGTGGATGTGGATGTATGAATGTGGATTTGGATGTGGATGTATGAATGTGGAAGTGAAAATGGATGTATAAATGTAGATGTGAATGTGGATGTACGAATGTGGATGTGTGTGTGGAATAATGAATGCAAATATGAATGTGAATGGATATGAAGTCGATATGAGCGAATGGATGAGATGAGATGTCATGTGAATCAGAATGTGTGAATAATATAAGATCTAAACGAATGAGATATAATGAGAAATGGATGTGAGGAGACGTAATGTAAATTAAGAAAGATAGGAATAGATGTTATGTGAAGTGAATGAATCCTATGTGATGGGATAGAAAATGATGTATCTGGTCAAGAATGGATACACATATGAATTGGAATTGGATTATGTAATATGGATTAATGTGGAATAATGTGGAAAGATGAGAGTTCAATATAGAAACTGTATTTGTGACCTGTTTGTAAATGACTGTTTTATGTCAAGAATACTGGGGAAGCATTTTGACCATCTTGTGATTAAGGTCGTGCAGACCTAACTGATAAAGTTGCAACTGTTGATGGAGAGTCAATGGAGGATGTCTCGCATAGCAAGGTCGGCCGAGGTCTTGACCAGCCTCGGTTCGATTTAAATGGTGAGCTTCCGGTACGGTGGATGAGGGACCAAGGAAGTGGCCTATGAGTGAAGTGCTAGGTGACTTGCGAAGGATCCTAGAGGGTGCTGACCATACGGTTCTCGGGCTCTGGGTCGCTGAAGATACCCACACCTACATCGTGGAAGATATTGGAACAAGGAGTAAGAGTTGTTTTCTGAAGCCGGGCATGGATCTGGTTGATTGACCTTGCTGGTCCTCAACGGATGAGTCCATGGCTCTCTTATATGGATCTGTTGATTGATCTTGCTGATCTTCAACAAGGATTCCATCTTGATTTTTATATGTGAAAATATTATCGGGTATTATGAGCTAGGAACTATTGAAAAGGCCTCTGAGTGAACAGGTGGTAAGCGTTCTGGTTGCCAATGATGACATAAGTGCACCGATGAATGTATGATTGGAAATATGGATTCAACCAAAGATTTTGAGGATTGTCATCAGTGACATAATGGTTTCATTAAAGGATTGTTTTAAAGTTAGCTGATGTTGAGAAAAAGGTAATTTCATATTGGGTGTGTAAGTGATGTGACTAGTTTTATGTTTGCATGAACTTCTGGCTAGGGGACCTGGGAACTCTTTTCCCTGGTACCTGGGACAAAACCTAACCAAATTCCTAATTGGATCCCATCACTATAGTGGTTGGGAGTTGGCTAACCCATGGGACTGGATGGGGTTAGGCTGGACTGATGGATCCTTAAATCGAGACTCAATTTCTGTTTAGTTCGATAGATAAAGTAAATCCCAGACAAAAATTATTCTATGGAAAAAGGATCAACGGCTGTGCCTCTCGATGAGGAAAAAAGCGTTGGTCTCTATAATCCAAGTGCAATCTGTCCCTTGATCTGACTATGGAACTTACGAGTTTGGTTAGATCAGTTTAATTAGTTAAGGCTTTTGACTACGTTAGGAAAAAGTTATCCTGGTGGAATCGCCTGTGCTTTCCGGGCAAAGGAAGTTTTCCGGGTTCGGTTTTGGAAAAACCGATGGATTAGTCTCTAGTCTGGATATCCGCCGTGGGCGAGGCCCCGAGTGTGGGAACCTACCCCGTGCAAGAAGTGCTACTTCCGCTCTACTAGCACCCCGAATCCGTTGCGCGGTGGGGACATTGATCTCACAGTTGGTATTAGAGCTATTTGGCTAATGAGGATCAATCGAGAAGCCAATTATGTCAAAAATTTATCAAGAGGCACTAAAAGGTTGTAATTGTGTGATAAAATTCATACAATTTGATATTCAAACTGAAATTCGTAAATTGGTAATTGGGTCTTCAGACAGAAGTACTGCAATTGTATGGAATCCCTGACTTGCTTGAGGCCTAGACATGATGGTATTTACCTTATAGTTCCAAGAACCATGACTACCCGTATATACCGAGGGTATAACTGCAGCTCTTTACTGGCTATATATACGAGTAAATCTAATACTTGAAATTATAAGCATTAATGCTATCCAATTGATGAATTCGAATGTGGTTGATATGATTTTTAAATTCTGGTTGAGAACAGATGAGTTGATTTGGATTCTGATTGAAAACTGATGATCCCTGAAAATTGGTTGAAATGTAATAAGCTGAGCGAAACTGCAATGAGGATGAATGGGACGAGTCCCTGTGATAATGTTCGTTAGCTGGAATGACGTTAATGACTTCAGCCAATCACTATGAGATTAGTGGATTGTGGTGGCAGATTGCTACTATTAACTTTTGATCAGTGGATCAAGTTAAGGGACGATAAATTAAAAATATGAAAAATTGAAATCCCCATGGAGGACTGTTCAGATGGAAAAATTTAGTCTAATGGACCATTATTGTGATAAAGATGTTAATGAGATATTCTGAATGATTTGTTATCTGATAATGCATTCTATATGAGTATCTTTATCCCTTGATTCTGTGGGGAGCCGACCTATTTAGAGAACCTCGAAATCAGTTGAATCAAAATTCGGATTGAATCATAAATAAAGAGACTTAACAAGAATTTTCGTGTTGATAGGAACATGGACCGAGGTCGTCGTGGTAGAAATGTTAACCCCCAACTCGATGAAGAAGAGCTCAACTTGGATGTTCGTAAAACTCTTCATAGTTCACAGCCTGGACCTTTCAAGGGGGTGAAGGGAAAAACTTGGGCGAGATTGTGGAGAAGTGGATCGAATCAATGGAAGAATACTTCGATGTCACTGGGTACAATGAGAAGAGAAAAATGGCTCTTGCAAGGCTAAAGATAGTGGAGACAGCTAGAGTGGCATGGAGAAACCATTGCGAGACAAACCGTCTCGACCAAAATACCCAAACATGGACCGATCTCAAGTCTTACCTCAGAAAGAGGTTTTGTCCCCCAGGCTTTCTTGAAATTAAGATGAATGAGTTCTTGGAACTAAAACAAGAAATCCGAAAAATTGAAGAGTAACATCAGGGGCTTTTGCCCTTCTCCTTAAATATTCCCCTCAATTGGATGAAGAGCAACTCATGGCCAGGTTCATTCGGGGAATGAAGAACGAGCCATTAGATACTTTAGTCAAGAATGCCAAACCTATTTCCATGGCCGAAGCAGTTCGGTGGCGGATGGCAAAGGATTTCGCCAAAGCCTTTGATGTCAAAGTCCCGCCAAAGCCAGCACCATTGCCTTTCAAAAGATTTTTATTTCCAGAAGGTGATTCCAGCCTTCCTCCACCTAAGAGATATCACGGTCAAACCTAGGGTATGGGAAGTTCCGAAATAGAAGAAATGTCCTTTTCTCGAAACTCAATCCCCTGGAATTCAACTTCAGAAGTTCCACCCTTGAGCAAGAGAGTGAAATGCTATAACTGTCATGGATTTGGACATTGCAGCATGGATTGCCCAACTCCTTTTGGATCAAGGTTTTCAGGGCAAGAATATCAAGGATCAAGATTCTAGACTCCGGCCCCTTCCGTCTAAAGGTTCTATCTGCCAAAATCAGGGAAGTCCCAGAGGTAGAGACCCTCTATCCAACCTGCAGTTTCAACCCAAAGTAATGCAAGATCTCCACCTTAGAATAGGGGAAGTCAAAGAGAGTTATTCCCAAATCGGTTGTCCACTTCCAAAGCAGTAACGCTGGAAGTGATTGAAGAAGAAGAAAAAGAAGTGATTGAAGAAGAAGAAGAAGATGAAAAAGATCATACTCCACCCGTGAGATGAGGACATCTCGCGTTTTTTAAGTGGGGTAGAATGTAAGATTCCTCCCCCCAGCCCTCATGATGTCCAGTATCTTCCCCTGTAATTCATTCCCCTCTTCAGAAATATAAAAGATCTTGTTTCTAGCTGTTTTTGCCTAGAGAGAGAAAATATTCTAGAGAGATAATATTCAGATTTTAAATATTTTTGGATAGAAAAATACCCCATCTTATTAAGAAACAAAAGTTCAAAAAGATTTTCAGAAGGTGCATTAGAAATTAAGTATAATCTGTTCAAGAGGCATTATCCTGGGAGTGAAGATTTTTTTAAAATTTTAAATTAAGGTTCCTATGGACCAATAAGATTCATCCAAATGTAGGGAGGAGATAAATAGAAGAATAAAAGGAAAATCCCCTAAAAAATGAGTAAATACTCACATAAGATGAAGAGTTGACTAAGGACAATGTTAATAGTTAAAAAAGAGAGATATTTAGGTAAAATGATGCATTTTTGACACCTCTACATAGGGGAATTCCCCTCATGAAGAGGGCACCTATTTCACATGCTTGAATGAGTTTTAAACTCCCAAATAATGAGATATTTTCATCTCTCCTCTCTCATGTTTCAACTAGATCCAAAAAGTGACCAAAACTGATCCAAAAATGGTCAAAAATTGACCAAACTGATCTGGAAAATTCTAGAATCAGTTGGCTTGGTTAGAGGCTCACTTTTTTCTATAAATATAAGCCCTCCCCTTTGTTGAAACTTAATAGTGTTTTATGCACTGTTACTCTGCTCCTCCTAAGCCAAGAACTGTGAATTTATTAATAATTCACTAGTTTTTGACATTTTCCTCTTTCAAAGATTGGTGGCCACTCTTGTTATAAACAAGAGTTGAACCCTCAAATCATCAAGCCAAGGAAAGCTCCAAGAAATTATGTAAGTAGAGACTCTTGTATTTTTCTTTATTGATTTTATGTTTTTTTAATGTTTATGATTGTTTGAAGTGATAAATGGATGTTATACCTTGATCGAAAGGCTTTTCCCCTCTCTCTTCTTAGAATCAACCCTTCTTTATCCTAGTTAAGTGAAAATTGTTGGAATTAAACTTTTTATAATGTTTTCTCTTTTATAAGTGAATTTTGATTAGTATAGATTACTTTAAATCAATTAGAGTTAACTTTTAAGACCAAATTAAGTAGGAAAATTTAAAAAATGGTCAGCCATACAAAGGAGGTTATGGTAAAATTTTTGGAAATAAGAATTATCTTTTATTATGCTAAAAGAGTAATTCCTATCAATTCCATACTCTAAAAGTGTCATTTTCATGCATATTGATTATTATTATTCTTATGCATAAAGGAATAATTTTCTTTTATTATGAAAGTGTTACTTTCATCAAAATAGATTTTTATGCATAAAGAAATAATTTTCTTTTATTATGAAAGTATTACTTTCATCAAAATGGATTTTTAGGCATAAAAGATTATTATTTTATTGTAAAAGTGTTACTTTTATCATATTTGATTTTCATGCATAGAGGTATGCATAAAAGATTATTATTTTATTGTAAAAGTGTTACTTTTATCATAATTGATTTTCATGCATAGAGCTATGCATAAAAGATTATTATTTTATTGTAAAAGTGTTACTTTTATCATATTTGATTTTCATGCATAGAGGCATGCATAAAAGATTATTATTTTATTGTAAAAGTGTTACTTTTATCGTATTTGATTTTCATGCATAGAGGTATGTATAAAAGATTATTATGTTATTGTAAAAGTGTTACTTTTATCATAATTGATTTTCATGCAGAGGTATGCATAAAAGATTATTATTTTTTTGTAAAAGTGTTACTTTTATCATATTTGATTTTCATGCATAGAGGTATGCATAAAAGATTATTATTTTATTGTAAAAGTGTTACTTTTATCATAATTGATTTTCATGCATAGAGCTATGCATAAAAGATTATTATTTTATTGTAAAAGTGTTACTTTTATCATATTTGATTTTCATGCATAGAGGTATGCATAAAAGATTATTATTTTATTATAAAAGTATTACTTTTATCATCAGGGATTTAATATTCACGTGATCACAAGATTTTTTGTGATAATAACACATGTGAACAAGTTATTCACATGTTCTCATGTTACCGTTCACAAAATAACAGGTCATTTGCCATTTGGGAACCCCTTAAAAGCTTAGCTACACCAAAGAAGTGAGGGATGTCATGATGTAAGAAAGTGTGATTGCCTTTGAGCACATGATGGAAGACAATTGCAAAATGACAAAAAAAGGAAAGAATTTTGAATTTATGATGCAACCATCGGACTAGGTGACTGCCTTAATGAAGAATTACATGTGTCATTGTACGATTGGTCCAAGAAAAGTAATCGTTTCACGGTGTGAAGCACTTTGGACCAGTTCACAGCATGAGCTATTTTGTACCAATTCACGGCGTGAACTATTTTGGATTAGTTCGTAGTGTGAACCCTTAAGATTGGTTCACGTTGTGAACCTTTTTGTACCTAGTTCACGGTGTGAATTTTTTTGGATCAAGTGTGTGCAAGATTGATACCTTCTATTTCTCATCATGCTCAATCATTCAAACATGCATTTAAAAAAGCGAATGATACCCAGTTTTACCTTCTATCCATTTTGTGTAATGGATACCTTCATCTTTTTATTGCCATGGGAACTAAGGTGGCACTTTGGCACTTCTGGGAAGGTGTTGTTGCAGGCGTTTTAACTCCGTGTGGGAGTGTTTGATTCTTCCCTCCATCCAACTAAACAATTTTTCCATTGAGTCCTATGGATTGGGGCTTGTATCAGTGTCTATTTGTTGAACTTTCTTTTTTCTCCCTGTAAGGTCCTTGTCTAGCTCCTTCATTGAGGTGGTTACTGGTATTGTTTTGGTTATATTTAACCCATCTTGTTGGGTTGGCTTCTTCCTCCACAATAGTGTTTGTGCATTTTGAGCATTGGTTTTAGTTGGGAGTTGGTTCCGCATACCTTTACTACCCTTTTCTTTGTATTCGAAGGTGTTTGCCAACAACAACAGTGCCACTAGGTGGGGTTTGGCACCCATACTGTCGTATTGCCTTGTTAGTAATCTTGTGCCATTAGCAAATCCTTTCAGACCCATTGCTTACGAATGCCTTGTGGAGTGTTGATTTATCTGGAGTACCGCCAACTTACTTGTGAGAGTGAAGGCCATTTCTGTTCCTTGACTCCCTTTTGAACCCTTCTTGTTGTTTCCTTATTAACGTCCTTATGGAGCTGGTTTCTAAGTTGAACCTTAGACACCCATTGCTGTGACTTAGGGAGATTTTTGCATAGGGATTGCGGAATTGCTGCCTTTTTGCTTCATGAGTTGATGTCACTGTGCTTGGTGTTTCTATCTCCTCAATCATGGCTTGCTTCCCTATGTTTATCGGGCTCCATAAGGGTACGGATATGACATTGTCACCCTCATTTAGTAGTCCTGACCTCTTATCCCATTGGATATTACAATTGCTGGTGCAAATCTAGGATCGTCCTAGGATCATCTCCTCTTCCATTGAACCTACAGGCATGACAAACACCTTCCCCACCAAGGAATTATTTCTGATGGACATGTTAACACTTAAAAATCCCTTAGCTTTCATAGTTTTCAAGTGCACACTGCATACTTGTGCATTGGTGGTTTCAAGGTGTGGTTTATCTAAGGCTACCCATGTCTCATATGAGATCAGGTTATGACTTGATCCCATATCTATCAATGCAATTTGTTGCATGACATTTAGCCGTAGAGAGTCCCACCTTGAGTCATGTTGGCTCAATGTTCAATTCCTCTTCGTCCAAAAGAGTTAGTGAAACCATGTTCATGTGAAACATTCTCTTCTAGAGTAATTGTTTGTTGGCTTTGGCCTCCCTTGTTGTCACCTCTTCTTGAGCTTGCTGGATTTTTTCCTTTGCGAGTTGCTTTTGTTGTTTTAAGAGATGTTCTTGCAAGAGCATCTCTTGGGTCAGTGGTCTAAAATATTTTTTGAATTTTCTCCCATTGACGTAACCCTCCATTTGTATGCCCTCAATTGTCTCAATTCTAATCGCCCCCCCTGAGAGTGTGATCTTAGACACTCGGAAGGGTCCTAGGCCTCTGTACTTGAGTTTCTTTTTCCTAGTGCTTCCTACACCATACATGAGTGAGGAAAAGGTCCCCCCTTTCCAATTCTTTTTGTTTTAATTTTTTGTTGAGCCAATGTTTTCTGCGTAGTTTCTCAACCATGAGTCCATGTGATGCAATTAGTCTAGTCTCATCAAGCTTCTCTAAATCTATTAGCCTTTTAGCTAATGCATTCTTCCTCAGACGTTCTTGCACTACAATCCTTAAGCTCGGAACTAGGTATTCCATTGGCATTACTACCTCAACACCATAAGCTAGACGAAAGAGAGTGTATCTTGTCTCGCTACCTTATATGATGTTCGATATGCCCATAAGGCTATTGTCAGCTTATGCTCCCAAACAATCTGTTTGACTTGCTTCCAAATTTTTTGTCTCGGGACAGTACACACAATCTTTTTTGTACTCTTTGCTTAGCCATTAGCCTGTGGATAATAAGGTGATTATTTCCGATAGACTAATAAGAATCCGACAAGTAAATGATCAATCACCTCATTAATGAAATGTGAACTGCGATCACTAACTAATTCTAATGGGTAGCCCAATCTCGAGATAATTTGCTTATATAAGATTTTTGCTATTGTTCGTGCATCAGCTTGCTTCGAGGATCTGGCTTCTACCCATTTGGTAAAATAGTCTATGGCCATGATTACATATTAGGCTTGTGAGATGGATGTGCCGTTGGACTAATGGGTCCAACAAAATCAATCCCCCATTTCTCGAAAGGTTATTTTACAATAACAGGGGTGAGCGGCATCCTGTCCCTTTGTTGGGGGATAGCAAATCGTTTACATTCCTCGCACCTTTTAACAAACTCTATGTGGCATCCCCAAACAACGTAGGCCACCATAGTCCTTCTTGAAGTACCTTGTGAGCCGTAATCTCTCCAGCAAAATGCCCTCCAGCTATCCCCATGAATGAGCTTTATCTAATATCATGTGACGAACTCATCTTCTCTCACACATCTTCTTAGGACATTGTCCTTACCTAGCTTATATAGTTAACCCGCAATCAATTGATAAGGTGCAGCAAGCTTGATAAGTCGCTACATTTTATCTTTGTTCAAGGGTGTTTCTTGTGGAAAACCATAAGCTAGATAATTTGATATCTCCTCACTCCATTCGGGCACCATGTCTAGTTTGAACAAACACAAGCATCAGGGAGGTCATCATCAAAACCAGTTGTTGGATCCCCATTTGGAATTCTTGACGTATGATCGGCCAACACATGTTGTTTCTCCTTTCTTATTACTGTAACTATAAAGTCAAATTCCAGTAGTAATAGTAGTCCAGCGTGGGATTCTTCCCATGTGGTGCAAGGCTTGTTTACTAAATATAATAAGTCCTGATGGTCCACGAAGAATACGAATTTGTTGGCCAATAGGTAATGTCAATACTTCTTGAGTGCATAAGCCATGGCCAACTCTTGAGTGCATAAGCCATGGCTTATGCATTCAATACTTCTTGAGTGCATAAGCCATGGCCAACTCTTCTCACTACTCTGTGGTGGTGTAATTCACCTCTGTATCATTAAATTGACGACTAGCAAAGCAGACTGGATAGTACAATTTGAACTCGTCAGGCTATGCTAGTACGCATCCAATAGCAAAGTTGGATGCATCGATATGCACATGAAATATGAGGTCCCAATTGGGGGTCTTAGAATTGGCGCACTAGCCAATGCCTACTTCAATTAATCATATGCTTCCTCCTTTATTGATTTCCTCCTTTACAATTGATGCATATTTAGGATTAATCTGGTATAGTTTCCATTTGGTTGGTCTTGATCCTTCCATGATTGGGATCATATGTTGCACCACCTCGGGTGGTACACTCTTCATCTCCTTGTAGTTCCAAGCACAAAACAATCCTTAAATTCCCTAAGGAGAGTAACGAGCTCATTTTCTTCAGCCAAAGTCAAGTCCTTAGTAATATAAATAGGTTTGGCTTCCTCCCATGGTCCCGTAATATCAACTTCCTTGACTTTAGCAGGGCCATCGTATGATGTGGACAATCCATCTTCCTTATTCCTTTTTTCCGTCAATCGGACCACTTTTCGTTCGTGTCATAGTGTAGGTTTTGAAGTGGTTTGGTACTAAAAGCAAGTCTAGTTTATCTTCATTCTCACTTTTTGTTTTAGCCCCCATGAATTTCTTGGCCTCTCACTCGACTTCTGGCCAAAGTTTTGTTCCGTTTTCGACACCCGGCTTTTGTAAGCTTAGGTGTTTCTGGTTCTTGAAGGATGACTTTCTCCTTATGTTTCTTGTTCTTGAAGGATGACTTCCTCCTTATGTTTCCCTTCAAGTGAACTACTACCTTTGGCTAGAGGGCACCTTGTAGTCTAATGTGGCACGACAGACCAAATTAGCCAATCCACAATTGGCTCACCTGCTCAAAATCAGAGTGGTAACATTTATTATCAGTTATTGCTTCCGTAGGTGGAGGAAAGCTCCCCCAGTACACACACAAGAGGGGGCTATGCAACATTTATCACAGATGATGCACACCCCAAGTTGTAAGATTTTGGAATACAAGACTAGAGAAAGGAATTCTTAACAATTCTAGAATACAACCATGTATATATGTGTGCACCACCAACTCAATGATTTGATCCCTTGTACATGCCACTAGGAGATGGACACCTCTGGAATTTCAAGAGGCCAAGCAGTGAGATTCGCATGTCTATTATAACTTCCCAATCTTCATGCTAGCTACATTTAGAGACATAAGGGAACAAAGAAAACACATGCTGAATTGCATACAGGCATGGCGTCGTATTCTAGACCCAGCAATAGTGGCCAGTGTTAGATTCTTAAAATTTCTTGTGGTCCTTATCAATCAACCCAAGGAACCATATGATAGATATGAAGCTGAGAAACTACGATTTGACATGAATCAAGGTCCATCTGATAGAGGCATGATATTGTACTATCATTGCCTAAGGTGTCTTCCTGCCTACATGCATGTCGAGGACATGGTGGACATAGGGTTCTGGAGATCACACTCAACATTTAGAAGAACCCTCAAAATGCTTCAATCACACCAAAACTTTTACCGTCTCATGAGTTCGGTGACCAGGTCTTTCGACCTCGGTAACAGGTTCTGAGGACAAAAAATACATCATGTGGGGTGGGGACGTTAATCCCATTTTGGATTAATAATGTTGAAGTGATTTTTTTTTAACTCCCACCTTATGAGCAACAGGATCATTGTGGCTACTCTCCATTTTGAGAGAATAGGTTCTTATGTCAACCGCGTAGCTTTTGCACTTACACTTCACATCCAGAGGGGTGAAAAGGGAATTGTGAGTTTGTCTTTGATGCACTCATAAGTCTCCGTTTAGATGTGGGAATTGATTCTTGAATTTTTGGCCCAAATGTTGTTGAGGCGGTAGGTAAGAATGCTGGTTGGTTACCATTGGCGTTATTCGAACACATAAGCTCTTGTGTGTAGGTGCTGAATGCACAAGAGTGGTTGAGTGACTTGCTTGGTGTTGCTTAGGCCTCCATTCTTGTGTGTAGGTGCTGAATGCACAAGAGTGGTTGAGTGACTTTCTTGGTGTTGCTTAGGCCTCCATTCTTGTCGAACTTTAGGTGAAGTTGTTGGGGTTGAAGTCAATGGTGAGGTTTTCTTCACGTTGTTTGATTTTGCCAATGTGAGATCCTTGACCCCACTGCACAACGAATTCTTGGGTGCTAGCAGCAGAAGTAGCACTTCTTGCACGGGGCAAGGTCCCACACTCGGGGCCTTGCCCACGAATATCCGGACAAGAGACTAATCCATCGGTTTATCCAAAACCGAACTCGAAAAAATTTCCTTTGCCCGAAAAGCACGGGCGATTCCACGAGGATAACTTTTCCCTAACGTAGTCAAAAGCCTTAACTAACTGAATTGATCTGTCCGAACTCGTAAGTTCCATAGTTAGATCAAGGGACATGTTACACTTGGATCATAGAGACCAACGCTTTTTTCCTCATCAAGAGGCACAGCCGTTGATTCTTTTTCCATAGAACAATCTTTGTCCGAGATTTACTTCATCTATCGAACTAAATAGAAATTGAGTCTTGATTTACGGATCCATCAGTCCAGCCTAACCCCACCCAGTCCCATAGGTTAGCCAGCCGCCCAACCATTGTAGTGATGGGATCCAACTAGGAATTTTGTTAGGTTTTGTCCCAGGTACCAGGGAAAAGAGTTCCCAGGCCCCCTAGCCAGATGTTCATGCAAACATAAAACTAGTCACACCACTTACACACCCAATATGAAATTGCCTTTTTTCTCAGTATCAGCTATCTTTAAAACAATCCTTTAATGAAACCATTGCATCACTGATCACAAATCCTCCAAAATATCCGGTTGAATCTTAATTTCCAATCATTCCTTCATCGGAGTATCTATGGCATCATTGGCAACCAGAACGCTCACCACCTGTCTCAGGGACCTTTTCAATAGTTCCTAGCTCATAGTACCCGGCAATATAATCACTTATAAAAATTCAAGATGGAATCTCCATTGAAGATCAGCAAGATCAACCAACAGATCCATATAAAAGAGCCATGGACTCATTCGTTGGTTGAGGACCAGCAAGGTCAATCAACCAGATCCATGCCCGGTTTCAGAAAACAACTCTTACTCCTTGATTCAATATCTTCCACAATGCACGTGTGGGTATCTTTGGCGAACCAGAGCCCGAGCACCGTATGGTCAACACCCTCTAGGATCCTTTGCAGGTCACCTAGCGCCACTCATAGGCCGCTTCCTTGGTCCCTCATCCACCGTAACCGGAAGCTTGCCATTTAAATCGAACCGAGGCTGGTAAAGACCTTGGCCGACCTTGCTACACGAGATGTCCTCCGTTGACTCTCCGTCAGCTATTGCAACTTTATGAGGTAGGTCTCCACCATGACCACATTCTCAAGACAGTCAAAATGCTTCCCCAGCATTCTTGACATAAAACAGTCATTTACAAAATAATTTCTATAAAAACAGTCATTTATAAACAGTTTCTATAAAACAGTCATTTATAAACAGTTCACAAATACAGTTTCTATAATGAACTCACATCTTTCCAGATTGTTCCTCGCATCAATCCATATTACTTAACCCAAATCCAATTCATATGTGTATCCATTGTTGACTAGATACATCATTTTCGATCCCATCACATCAGATTCATTCACTTCACATAACATCCATTCCTATCTTTCTTAATTTACATTACGTCTCATCACATCCATTTCTCATTACATCTCATTCGTTTACATCTTATATTATTCATTCACATTCTGATTCACATGACATCTCATCTCATTCATTCGCTCATATCGACTTCATATCCATTCACATACATATTCGCATTCATTATTCCACATACACATCCACATTCATACATCCACATCCATACATCCAATTCCACATCCGCATTCATACATATACATCCATATCCACATCCATACATCCACATCCACATTCATACATCCATATCCACATCCACATCCATACATTCATTTCCACATCTACATCCACATCCATACATCCATTTCCACATCCACATTCATACATCCATATCCACATTCCACATTCATATATCCACATCCATATCCACATCCATACATCCATATCCACATTCCACATTCATACATACACATCCATATCTACATCCATACATTCACATTCACATCTACATCCATACATCCATTTTCACATCCACATTCATACATCCATACATCCACATCCACATCCACATCCATATCTACATTCACATTCATACATCCACATCCATATCTACATTCATACATCCACATCCATATCTATATCCATACATCCATTTTCACATCCACGTTCATACATCCACATCCATATCTACATTCACATTCATACATCCACATCCATATCTACATTCATACATCCACATCCACATCCACATCCACATCCACATCCACATCCACATCTATACATCCACATCCACATTCATACATCCACATCCACATCCACATCCACATTCATACATCCACATCCATATCTACATCCATACATCTATTTTCACATCCACATTCATACATCCACATCCACATCCATATATAGAATGTAAGAGAATTCTAATTTTTTTGATATAAAGATTCTTTACACATCTAATTAGGCATAAAGACAACTCTAGCAGGAATAACACTTTTATAAAAATCCTTTTATGCATCTATTTATGCATAAATTTAATTTTAAGGAAAATAACACTTTCGAATTTAAAATAAGCCTTTTATGCATTTTACTATGCATAAATTCCATTTTAATGAGAATAACACTTTCAAAATAAAAATAAATCTTTTATGCATCTATCTATGCATAAATTCAATTTCAATGAAAATAATACTTTCGAAATAAAAATAAATCTTTTATGCATCTTTCTATGCATAAAATCAATTTCAATGAAAATAATACTTTCAAAATAAAAATAAATCTTTTATGTATCTTTCTATGCATAAAATCAAAATTGATAAGAATAACTCTTTTGGATTAAAAGTAAAATTCTTAATGCATCTATTTATGCATAAAATCAAAATTGATGAAAATAACTCTTTTGAATTAAAAATAAAATTCTTTATGCATCTATTTATGCATAAAATCAAAATTGATGAGAATAACACTTTTGGATTAAAATAAATTCTTTATGCATCTTTCCATGCATAAATCCAATTTAGTAGGAATTACACTTTTAGAATAAAAGAATTTCTCTTATGCATCTAATTTATGCATAAAATCATTTATGATGAAAATCACACTTTTAATATAAAAAATATCTTTTATGCATATGTTTATGCAGACAAATCATTATGATGAAAATCACTCTTTTAATATAAAAAAATTTCTTTTATGCATCTAATTTATGCATAAAATCATTTATGATGAAAATCACACTTTTAATATAAAAAAAATATCTTTTATGCATACAAATCATTTATGATGAAAATCACTCTTTTAATATAAAAGAATTTCTTTTATGCATCTAATTTATGCATAAAATTATTTATGATGAAAATCACACTTTTAATATAAAAAAATATCTTTTATGCATACAAATCATTTATGATAAAAATCACTCTTTTAATATAAAAGAATTTCTTTTATGCATCTAATTTATGCATAACATCATTTATGATGAAAATCACTCTTTTGAATTAAAAATAAAATTCTTTATGCATCTTTCTATGCATAAAATAAAAATTGATGAAAAGAACACTTTTTGGATTAATTTAAATTCTTTATGCATCTATCCATGCATAAATCCAATTTAGTAGGAATTACACTTTTAGAATAAAAAAGTAAAACTTATTTTTACACAATTTTAGAAAATTTTACCATAACCTCCTTTGTACGGTTGACCATTTTTTAATTTCTAACTTTCTAAAATCAACTAGAATTTCACCAAGAGTATTTAATTCATTCTAATGTAAGCAATTTCTACTTATTTAAGAGAAGCATGATGAAAAACTTGATTTTATCCATTAATCATTCATCTAGGATAAAGAATGGTTGGATTTACTAAAGAAGAGAGGGGAATGCCTTTTTTTAAATGAGGCATAACATCATATTAATATTAGAGAGGAAAAAAAATCATAAAAACCATAAAAATTAAGCATATATGAAAATTTATGTAGTTCCTTACTTCCATTCATCAATTAACTTCAATAGCATTAAAAAGCAATTTCAATTAAGCTTCTCAAGCTTGAGAGGGGTTGAGAAGAGAGAAACATTGAGAAATTATGGAAAAAGATCAAAATTCACACTTTACCTTACAAATTGCTTGATTCTTTGATCACGATAGAGGTCCCCAACCAATCAATTGGTTTAGTATGCTGATGGAGCCACCAATGGATATTGAAGAAGGAGGGAAGCTCTAATTTCTTCAATTTGGAGAGAATTTTAGAGAATAGAAACAATTAGCATTATTTCAGCATAATTTTGGCATAGTATATTTCTCCTATTTTTTTACAAAGGGCTCAGGTTCTATTTATAGGAGAGGGAGGCTCTAACCAAGACCAACTGATTTCTTGAATTTTTTAGATTCAGTTTGGTTGAATTTGGACTAGATTTGGACCAGATTTGGACCTAGTTTGGTTCCTTTTTGATTTGGTTTGATCCAAGAGAGAGGAGAAAAAAATATCACATTATTTTTTAGTTTAAAACTCATTCAAGCATGTGAAGTAGGGATCTCCTTGAAGGGACTCCTTTTTCTTACACATGTGTCAAAATGGAATCATTATACCCAAAATATCTAATTTTATTAGTAATACTCATAGTTTTTTACTAATAAACCTTGTACATAGTCAACTCTTCATCTTATGTGGGCATTTACTCATTTTTGGTTATTTTCTTTTACAAATTGGATTTATCTCCTCTCCACACATGGATTGATCTTATTGGCCCATAGGAACCTTAATTTAAAATTTTTCAAAAATCTGGACCCCTAGGATAAGGCCTCTTGAGCAGATTATACTTGATTTCTAATGCACCTTCTGGAAATCTTTTTGAACTTCTGTTCAGGGAAACTTATTTTAATAAGATGAGAAATTTTTCTATCCAAAAATATTCAAAATTTGAATAATCTCTCTCTAGAACGTTTTCTCTCTCTAGGCCAAAACAGACAGAAACAAGATCTTTTATATTTCTGAAGAGGGGATTGATTACAGGGAAAGATACTGGACATCCTGAGAGGCTGGGGAGGAATCTTACAGCCAACCATATGATGGGATTACCATCATAGTATCCTTGTTGTTGAAGCATATGCACAGGCACTCATCTTTGATGAACATTATAAATTAGTAGTAGCTGATGTGCTTGGTGTTGAGGTTTCCTTCTTTGTGCAAGCTTATGGGCTTTGTGATGCGCTTGGGAATCCAAGGTTTGGTATTACTTTGGTAGTACCCTTGTGCTTGCAGTAATCTTTTTGGTACCCACAGATATTGACTTGGTGGAGTTCTTTGAGGAACTCGCATAGGCTTTTGTGGATGGTGTTGTGGAGTACTTTTCTTTATCCTTAGCCTCTTAGTGTTGCATTGAGGAAGAGGGATTGACTATCGAGGCACCCATCTTTGATTGGCACCTTTGTAGTAGCTTTGAGCTACAAGTAGTTGCTTCTTCACCCATATATTGATACCATTAAGATACCTTGATTTTGGTTGTCTTGGGGGATGGCAATCCCTCTATCCTTGCCATGTATGATTGCCTAAATGCTCCTTAATAAGCAAGCACACCTTTTTTTTTCTTTTCATATTTTCTCAAAGCTCAGCCTCAAGAGGCCTAGTGTTCTCGTCGTGGGGTCAGCCGTTCGCCCTAATTAGCTTAGGTGCTATACGCACGTGAACGACCTTAGAGATATTTTTTTAAAAAAAAGTGCATGCTAGTAACTTCCCAGATGGAAAAGGTCCTAAAACCTATTTTCCATCGTCTCAAGATGAAAATTTTTTCCCTGTTTCGTAGCACATTTTTTGAGGGTGTTTCAAAAGGAATTTTGAAAAACTCTGTATGAGAGAGTTATAGTATTTTTGGAGTATTATAACTGTGTCTCCCTGAGTCATTCGTGATTTTGTTGTTTAGACTCTCAAAAAGTAACCCGAATATGGTTCAATGTCATTTTCGCGCTATTTTTTGTAATTTTTCGTGCTTTTCGGGCTATTTTTTGCCTCGATTTCTAGGTTGAATTTTGAGGCTGCTGGTCGGAAGTCAAAACGATTGATTTTGATTTTAGATGACCAAGACCAAAGTTGAAGAGCTCGATGTCAGCTTTTCGATGAGCCCTTATGTGCCTTTATTGGATATACGGTTTACGAGCCTCCAAACAGGGGTGTTTTCCACAGTCTTTTTTTTTGGGCCGATGGACCCCCTTTCATGCTGTGAAACCTTAGGGTTTCATGCCATGAACTAGACTTCACAGAAAAATTAAATTCAAATTTTTTTTGGGCATGAATGAAGTCTTTCATGCATGAAACCTTAGGGTTTCACGCCGTGAACTGGACTTCACAGAAAAATTAAATTCATTTTTTTTTTGTGGGGGCATGAACGAAGTCTTTCACACCATGAAGAACCGGACTTCACGAAAAAATTACATTCATTTTTGTGGGCGTGAACGAAGTCTTTCACACCGTGAAACCTTAGAGTTTCACTCTGTGAATTGGACTTCACGAAAAAATTAATTTTGATTTTTTTTGAGCGCAACGAAGTCTTTCATGACAGACTTCATGAAAAATTAAATTCGATTTTTTTTGGGCGTGAATGAAGTCTTTCACGTTGTGAAACCTTAGTATGCTTCTCCAATTGAGGACATTAATATGTGTCATCATGTAAAGGCACTATAAAAGTTATACATTATGAGATATTGGCCACCCAAGGCCTTAGTTAAGTAAGTTTTGGGCGCCCAAGTGTGAATAAGGGCCAAATGTATATAAGGCATTTTCTCATAAATGAATAGACACAATCTCCCTTTGTGCTATTGAGAGATCTTCTTTGTGTCTTGAGAGACATTGAGAGAGAGCATTCTAGCACTTGTCCCTCTTATGTGCTTGTCCCTCTTATGTGCTTGTATGTTGCATGATTGTGTTGGAGAGTGAGAGAGAGTGATTGCCTTATGCGACGGTGCGAGCGGACTCTACGGTGCTGACAGCATAGAGGTGGAGCTTAACAAGTGAGCTTGGAGGCCTCAAGGGACTCAAGTTCGAAGCATTGGTAAGTGCCCTACAATAGTTGTATTCTATTGCTCTTCCTTTAGGTGAATGCATTAAGTTCCCTCTTAGAGGTGTGGTAGCCCATAATAGGGAGTGGAATAGACTTGGCAGAGATGTAGCTTGCCATTGTGTGATGCCGAGCATTGCTTTCTATCCCCTTCCTCCAGAATCTTTGGTTGACGAGGCCACGAGTGCAGACACCAATATTGCAGCTTGTGGAGTTTGCCTCAGCAAGTTTGACACTTGGAGGTGGTACACATTAGGGTTCCACCACCAGTTTCATATTGCCTTGTCCGCTCATTGGCAATGATTGCTAGGTGTCCAACTTGTCAGTGCAGTGTAGAGTTTGGCCTATATTGCCTTAGGGGATAGATGAATTGTATCTAGGGTCAGCAGTGAATGTGGATCTTGTCTCATGGAGGCCCATCGGTAGCACTGAGATCATCGGGGCAGGCTATCCTAGATATCATGGCAAATGATGGATATGTTGCTGAGGATATGCCTAAGGATTTTGAGATTCCTATAGACCGGTATTTATCACTAGAAGAGGAGGAGGCATAGAGAGTATGATGGGCCCTCATCGACGAGTTCATCTTACAAGCTTGGTAGGTTGCTTTTTACGCACCCCAGTTGGAGCAAGGAGTTTGGTGGACTGAGGTCTCGAGGCACGTATATCAGGTCGGTGGAGAAGTCTACATGTGGTCGTTTTGTTGCTCCCGTGTACGCTGACCTCTACTTATGGGAGGTGAGGCATGAGCATAGAGGCCAGGCGATTGACCAGGAGCTTAGTGATGCTGCTGCTCCTACATGTGGTGAGTCCTCAGCCATGGCAGAGGAACGTCTTACTTAGAGGACCATTGCAGAGAGTGAGTTGTACAAGAGATGAGGAGGAGGTAGCCATCTTGAAGCTTATCAGATCCTCTCAGATGAGGATTAGTCATCATGTACATGTATATCACATCATGCTTTTGTATCGACTAGTCTACATGCCATTTGTATTTATGATCTCATGTTTCTATATATGACATCCACCAGTTAGATCCCATTTGATTTATATATTAGACTGTCTTTTGTGATTTTTTATTTCTATAAATTTTAATATATTGGACTATGTATTTTGTGATTTTTAATTTTTATAGAGTTTGTATATGTAAGGTGCCATGCTATTCTCTGCATAGGGGACCCCTTGGGCACTATGCAAAAAATAGTGAGTGGTGGTAGCACATCGTCCCGCCCATCCGGTGTCCAATGGCAATCTTTATTACGAGTGGCGAGGTAGCAGCCCCATGGATCCACTCACAAAGTTTCACCACCATCTGACATCGTATGATAATGTTGTCCCACCCAAACCCAATATTTTTTGCATAGGGGACCCTTTGGTGGGCACTGCAAAAAATACGAGGTGGCAAACACACCGTTCCACCCATCTGGCGTCCGATGGTGAAAATTTGTGAGTGGTGGGGTAGCAACCCCATGGATCCGCTCGCAAAGTTTCACCCCCATCGAATGCCATATGATAAATTTTCCCCACCCAAACCCGCTATTTTTTTGCATAATGGACCCACCCAAACCCGCTATTTTTTTGCATAATGGACCCCTTGGACACTATGCGAAAAATAGGGGGTGGAAACATACCGTCCTGCCCATCCAGCATCTAATGGTGGTAAAACTTTGTGAGTGGTGGGGTAGCAGCCCCATAGACCCAGTTGTAAATTTTCATCACCATCGGACATCATACGATAATGATGCCCCACCTAAACCTACTATTTTTTACATAGGGAACATGGCAACACACCGTCTCGCCCATCTGGCGTCTGACGGTGGTGAAACTTTGTAAGTGGTGGGGTAGTAGCCCCATGGACCCACTTCACAAATTTTCACTATCATCATCGAACATCGTATGATAATGATGCCCCACCCAAACCTGCTATTGTTTTGCATAGGGGACCCCTTGGGCACTATATGAAAAATAGCGAGTGACAAACACACCGTCCCACCCATCTAGCGTCCGATGGTGGTGAAAATTTGTGAGTGGTGGGGCAACAACCACATGCACCCACTCGAAAAGTTTCAATCCCATCGGATGCCATATGATAATGTTGCCCCACCCAAACCCGCTATTTTTTGCATAAGAGACCTCTTGGGCACTATGCAAAAAAATAGCGGGTGGCAAACACACTTTCCCACCCATCTGACATCTGATGGTGGCAAAACTTTGCGAGTGCTAGGATAGCTGCCCCATGGACCCTCTCTGAAAAAATAGCGGGTGGCAAACAAACTTTCTTGCCCATCTGACATCTGATGGTGGCAAAACTTTGCGAGTGCTAGGATAGCTGCCCCATGGACCCTCTCTGAACATTTCACCCCCAACATCAAATGTTGTATGATAATTTTGCCCCACCCAAACCTGCTATTTTTTTAAGTCACATGGTCAGATGAAGAAGAGACTTGCACTTGGTCCATGGAATCACTACTTTTTTCCTCATTTACGAGGCACAGGCGATGATTCCCTCCCACAGAACAAGGTCTTCTCAAGATTTAAAACTAAATAACGTAACTAATCGTATCTAGTTGTTTCTTAGGAATCCTCCGATCCAGGCCCATGAATTAGTCAACCACTACCGGACCACTAAATTGGTGGGATTCCTTTATAAAGATTTGGTTGGGTTTTTTTGCTCGGGTACCAAAAAAGAGTTCCTAGGCTCCCTAGTCGGCAATTCATGCAAAAATCAAGGTAGGCATACCACGTACACACCCAATATGAAATTGCCCTTTATAACAGATTTGACTGGCTTTAAAAATAATCCTTCAATAGAAATCATAATATTTTTGATCATCATTTTCCAAAATTATGAGTCCATTGTATTACAAAAATGTATCCTCCTCTGAACTCTCCGTTGAAGACCAATTGGCCAACCAACGAGATCCAGTATCAAAATTTGGTTCCCAAAAATCTTTCCTTTTTGTCCATCCGAAATCTTCCTCGACGTACGCATGCGCGAGCCCATGCATCGCCTGGTCAGAACCCTCTAGGATCCTCCTTAGGTGTCCTAGCACTTCACTCAGGGACCGCTTCGTCGGTCCTCGCCCATCGTACTGGAAGCACACCATTTTAACCATATCGAGGCTGGTCAAGACCTTGCAAGCTTTGCCCGCACGCAACGTCCCTTGACAACTCCCCAGTTGTTCAACGAACCTCCTCTTAGAAAAACATAAGCCAAATGCTTCCTCCAGCATTCTAGCGTAAAACAGTACTTTGAACGAAAAAGAGAGGCTCCAATGCAAGTAAATATTCAGTTTGAGATCAGTTCCAAAAACCCTTTTTCCATAATTCCGAGTTTCATAATGAGGATCCTTGATCTCTCATGAGGGTAATCTACCCATCATTTTGTCCATTTGTCCAACTAGATTCTTGGTGAGTTTGGTCAAGGAAAAACTAGATTAGTTTTAGTAGTCTATTCTTTGGATTTAGTAATTGGAATTGGTCGAAGTTTTTGTCGAGAGAAGGACAATTAGGTTTACTGTCCGTCCCTCACGTAGTCTAACCAAATTCATTTGGTTTAGTTCTACAAGGATTCCCTTCAACTAAACATCTAGATTTTTGGTAAATATCAATTTAGTGATTTTACCAATTAAAATATCCAAAGATATTCTTTATGCCACATAATTTCTCAACCTTAATTCATTAGGTAGAATTATGATGGAAATTAATCTTTTGACACTAAAATTTAATTCAAATCCATCTTTTCTTAAATATCATAAAAATTCTTCTTTTAACTAAAACAACAATACCTATTTTTTTGAATAAACTTGAAATCCTTCTTTTTCTCATTTCAATGAGTGCAATCCAATTATCATGGGAATTTATCTTTTACAATAAATTAAATCTACTTCCAATATGGTAATCCTCTTTCATCATTTAAATTTATCTATACAAAAAGATAAATTTAACTAAATTTTCTCCTAAAATTTAAATAAAAATCTTCATTAATTCCTTTACACTAGGAATTACACTTTCCTCATTTAAATATTTGGATTCCAATATAGTGGGAATTACTCTTTCATCATTTAAAATTTATCTATGTAAAAAGATAAATTTAACTAAAATTCTACTTTAATTTTTAAATAAAATATGCATTATTTTAGCATCACAATTTTTCTCTTACTTCATTAGAGTACATGGATTTCCATTGTCATGGGGATTACTCTTTTAACATAAAAATGGATTACTAGAAATTTCTCTTTTTCATAATTAACTATTTATGCATAAACATAAAAAATAATTTTTCATGATTATAATGAGAATCATTCAATTAATCTAGGATGATTAATCCTAGAATATGGTAGGAATTCCTCTTTTCATAATATAAATGAAAATGATTTATGTGTTTATTTTTTAAAAATTTTGCCATAGCTTCGCTGCTATTACTGATAATTCTCAATAAATTTGAAAGAATAAAGTTTAGTATTATTCATGTGATTAGAATAACCACTAATTAGATCATTATGCAATTATGGATTGATTCTTAATTTTACCATAAATTTAATAGCATAAAAGTATTAAAAAGTCATTTTTTTGGCCTCCAATTAGACAAGCATAGAAATTACTTTTAGATTAGAGAAATGCTTCATGAGAAGCTTCATTCGAATTGAGAAAAGGTCATTGGAATGACTATTCTTTGGGGGAGAGAGAGAAATGCTTAAAAACCATTATAAATTAAGCATAAATGAAAATTTATGTGTTTCTTCATTACAATACATTAAAGAACTTCAATAGTATTCAAAAGCCATTCAAATTAATGCTTCTCAAGCTTGAGAGGGGTTGAGAAGAGAAACATTTGGAGATTTAAGAAAAAGAAGACAATAATCCACACTTTACCTCCTAGTTTACTTGATTCTTTGATCACAGTAGAGGCTCCCAACCAATCAATTGGTTTGGTATGTTGTTGGAGTCTCCAAGGAAGATTGAAGAGAGAGAGAAGCTCCAATCTCTTCAATTTGTAGAGGGTTTTTAGAGGATAATAGAAAATAAGCTTTACTTAGAGTAATACGGGCATAGTTTAGTTCACATATGAGAATACAAAGGAATGAGGCTCTATTTATAGGTGAGGGAGGCCACTAACTGAGTCCAACTGAGTTCTAGAATTTTCCAGCTTCAGTTTGGCTAAATTTGGACAAGTTTTGGACCAGTTTGGCTCCCTTTTTGATTTGGTTTGATTTAGGAGAGAGGAGAGATAAAAATATCCTATTATTTTTGAGTTTAAAACTCATCCACAAGTGAAATAGGTGCCTCCTTTTCCTTATCCATGTGTCAAAAATGAATGATTACTCCAAAATATCTCATTTTTATTATTAATACTTCATAATTTTTAACTAATAAACCTAGTACTTAGTCAACTCTTCATCTTATGTGGGCATTTACTCATTTTTGGATATTTTCTTTTATTCTTTGGATTTATCTTATCCCAACACTTGGATTAATGTTATTGGTCCATAGGAACCTTAATTGCATCATAATATTTTTTTTTCCAAAAATCTTGACCCTTAGGCTAAGGTCTTCTAAATCAATTTTTATTAATTCCAATTGCACCTTGAAAAATCTATTTTTATGTTTTGTTTTAGGGAAACATTTTTTTTGATATCTGTAGAATTTATTTATTCAAAAATATCCCAATATTTATTTACCACTCTTTAGAATTTTTTATCTCACTAGGCAAAATAAGGAAAAATAATATTTTCTTGTATTCAGAAACATAGAATGATTACAAGGGATTGAAGTAGAGGCTTAATCAATATTTAGCCCAAGGAGGAATCTTACATCCTCTCCCACTTGAAAAACGCGAGGTGTCCTCATCTCGCAAAGTGGGGGTAATCCTTCGCTAACTCTTCTTCTTTCTCCCAAGTGGTGTCTTCTAGAGGGAAGAACTTCCACTTTAGTAAGAATTCTCTGAGGACTTTGCTCCTGAGAATCTTCTCCTGAACGTCAAGGATTTCCTCAAGTTGGAGTACCATCTAGCCTTGAGTCAGAGAGATCAATTGTTCATCACCCATCAAGCATGTGACTCGGGCTAGGTACATACTTCTTAAGCAAACTGACATGGAATACATCATGTACCTTGAGATGGGGAGGCAGAAGAAGTTTATAGGCTAGATCGCCCACTTTCTTTATGACAGCATACGGCCCACAGTATCTGGGAGAGCTTCTTGTACTTCCCTAAGGATAAGGAACTTCTTTTTGGTCGTACTCGAATGAAGACCATATTTGATTCTTCAAACTCTCTCTCAGATCTCTTTTTATCTGCATAATGGTTTTGTCTGTCTTGGGCTACCTTTATATCTTTGATTGAATGCATCTCTTGGTTCATGTCGTCAAGCATTTGTCTGGACATTTTGATTCTGATCAAAATGTCCAGACAAATGCTTGACAACATTGATTGCATCTCCTGGTCCATGTCGTCAAGCATTTGTTTGGACATTTTGATTCTGATCAAAATGACCATTGACTTGGTCTGATCAATGGATCAGACCAAGTCAATGGTGTAAGGCAATCTTGTCCATACAAAGCTTTGAAAGGACTTATCCTAATGCTCCGATGATAAGAAGCATTATAATCGAATTCGACCAAATGTAGATGACTTGATCACTTCTTGGGTTCCTTGCTGTAGCATGACCGAAGGATATCTTCAATTACTTGATTCACACTTTCTGTCTGGCCATCGGTTTCAGGGTGATAGGCTATGCTGAGATCCAAGAAAGTTCCTACTGCTTCAAAGAACGCAGTCTAGAATTTTGATGTGAATTTGGGATCTCGATCACTTACTATCCTCATGTGGGTAAACCATGCAATCTAAAGATCTCCTTAAGGAAAACTTTGGCAACGTCTACTGTAGAGTATGTTTCTTTCACTGGAATCAGATGGGAAACTTTGGTTAGCCTGTCAACTACCACAAAAATGGATTTGTAACTTGATTGCACTAAAGGTAATCCAGTGACAAAGTCCATACTGATGCGTTCCCACTTCATCTGTGGAATGTCTAGAGGCTATAGTTTCCCTGGCATCTTGACTCTCTCTGCCTTGACTCTTTGGCACATCAAGCATTTTCACACATGATCAAGTACATCCTTTTTGAGTCCTGGCTAGAAGAAGCTTTTCTTCACTCACAGACATATAGGTTTTTATAAACCCTGGATGTCCAGCTATCACGCTACACTCATGGGCTTCTCTCAGAGTTCTTCCCTTTATTCCCTCATCATTGGGGATACATAGTGGATTATTATAATACATGCATCCTTCATCCAATTTGTACCCAAGAACTCGCGGCCTCTTTGTCTTGATCTCTGGGGTGGCTGCATTCATTAGGAACTCAATGGAGTCTTCTTGGGCCCTTTTATTTGGCAGTTTAAGGGAGTCAAACCTTTTCTCTTAAGAAGAAACGTTTTCTAATTTGAAGCTTCAAAACGGCTACTTTATTCGAATTTGAATTTTGGAGGAAAAATGGATTTTAAAATCTAGCAGATAAAACCATATCATGTAACATATCTATGGAAAGCTCTTGATGCATAGATCACAGATCTGTAATCTCCGCTCAAATCGGAGCTTGTATGTAGAAGTTATGGAGGTCCAAAAATTGTAAAATTGCCCCCTCCCCCTTTTGGGGGGAAAAGTGCACCCTTTGACCACTCTTACACCTCTCTTACAAACCCATGGTTTTTGCTTACATGGCGAGCTCCTATTTGTCAAAAAGTTAAATGTTTCCATAACCTCATGGCAAATTAAAGGGCCCAAAAAGACTCCATTGAGTTCCTAATGTGTGGGGTCTTCTTTGTTGAGATATCGAGCTCATCTAGTGAGGCGGTGGACACTGATGACCTGCTTGGGGGATAGGCCCCACACTTACACCACTGGCATGGTTGGTGAGATCATGGGTGATATACAGCTAGTGGGATGACAGGCTGTGTGGTGACAGCCATTCTAGAGACTAGCATAGTTATAGCACCAGCTCATTTAGTTGGGTTCACACTATAGAGAACCCTAGTATGTATTTGGTTGAGTACCTTTTCATATGGTGTGTACTCTTATCCTTGTATATGGTGTGTTGAGTGTTGTGTGAAGAAGAAGATTTTCACCCTCTCACCTTGTGTTCTCTTTTAGGGTTTTATGAGTGTGTGTGTGCTTGCAAGAGCTCAAGCTCTCTTCTCCCCTACATCTTTTCATGGTATCAGAGTTTGGTTCATGCTAAGGGCTGAGCTGCAAGCAAGAGAAGCACAGGAAACGGTACGAGGGTAAGAGCTTCATCTACTCTTCCCTATTTGTGTTGGCGAGACTACACCCTTGTCGGGAGCTCTACGGGAGGCACTGACAAACGATCTCTGATTGAGGAGCTTTCTTCGTGGGGCTAAAGCTATAGGGCAACTATACTGTACTATTGGATGACTTTTTTTGGACCGAAAACGCGTTTTGGGCACGTCACGACCTCCGTTTTTCAGAAAGCAAGCGATTTCGAGCTTTACGCGGGTAAGTCATCAATTCTCTCCAGAACTCTGTTTTAAGAACTATAGGAAGACAGATTGGTTGTGCAGACATTGTGTGTGCTGCAAGGAGGTCAACAGTTGCCATTGGGTGTATGTATACACATTGAGGTCACTGGTTGTGACATTTGAGTGTAGTACAGTACTACTGCAGACAATACAGTAGTTTGTGCAGGACAAACCAGAGTGACATTTGAGTGTAGTACAGTACTGCTGCTGCAGACAATACAACAGTTTGTGCAGGACAAACCAGAGTGCTGTTTCTGGTAAATTTGTGTGTCTGGCAAGATGTCAAATGATGGCATAAACCACATTGTTGCTGAGAAGCTTGATAAGAACAACTTCCATGCTTGGATGTTCAGGCTAACAAATTTCTTGATGGGAAAGGGTTACCGGGACTATATAGAAGGTGAGCATGAAGAGGCACCGGAGATACCGGAGATCAATCGGACTGCTACAGATGTGAAAGAGTTCAAGGATTGGAACCAAGGAGCCAGAAAAGTTATGTATTGACTCTCTACTATCAGTATACAGGACACCATGATTGGGCACAGAGGAGGCGTGGGACACCTTGGTAAAGCTCTATGAAATGAATACCAAGGCACGAAAGATACAATTGAAGAATGAACTTCATACTATGTGGAGAAAAAGAGTATGTCTGTGAATGACTATGCATTGAAGATCAAGGGTATTATGGAATCCCTTGCATCTATTGGTGTTTCAGTAGTTTTAGTAGATGATGATGATAAGGTGGAAGTCTGTCTACGTGGTCTCGGGCCACAATACAAGGCATTCAAGATGTCTATTCAGACTAGGGAAAACATTCCCAATTTCACAGATTTGGTGTCTATGTTGATTATAGAAGAGAAGAGCTTGGGTGAAGACCAACAGTTTTCACAAAACAAAAACAATTCAGAGCAACAGGCCTTCTACATAAGTTCAGGAAGAGGACGAGGTAGAGGAGGCCGTGGATGCGGCCACGGAGGTGGCCAAACAGGTAATTAGAATTATGGCCAACAGCAACAGCAACAACAACAACAGTCCCAAAATTCACAATAACAATAACACGCAAGTGGAAGAGGCCAATTTAGAGGCAGGGGGAGTCAAAGAGGTCGTGGCAAAGGCAATATAATGATACACATGGATGCTTTTATTGTGGTAAGCCTGGACATGTGTAGGCAGATTGTTATAAGAAGCAGGCTGACATGCAAAATGGAAAATTACAGCAAAACAACTATGCATCCTCGAGCAGAAACAATGAGGATAATGAAAGGTTGTTTGTTATACAGCATGCCGTTAATGCCATGTCGAAAAATGTTGAAGCAGCACATAAAGATGATGTATGGTACGTTGATTCAGGTGCTTCGAACCACATGACAAAGTCATGGGGAGTGGTTCAAGGAGATGAAAAACCTTGAAAGACTAGGTTTTGTGGAAACAGGGGATGACACTGCTCATCCCCTGCTGGAGATGTACCATTGTCTATGCAGGATGGCAAAGTGAAGTACCTTGCAGATGTACTTCACGTTCCAAACATAACAAAGAATCTGGTTTCAGTTGGCCAGATGATTGAGCAGGGTTTGCAAGTTCGGTTTAACCCTGATGGTTGTTATGTTGAAGACTTTAAAGACAAGTGCAGGTTGGTTGCAAAAGGCAACAAAGTGGGCAGAATGTTTACTTTGAATGTAAACATGCCTGAAGTGAGTGCTGCGACGTTTGCAAATGGTTCAGGAATTGTTGCAGACACAAACATTTGGCATAAAAGAATTGGACATGTGAATGTACAGAGAATGAAGTCTATGCAGACTAAAGGAATTGTGATAGGGCTGCCAAAGTTTAAAGTTGAATGTATGCAGAAAATATGTGAAGCATGCCAATTTGGAAAGCAAACAAAGCATGTATTTCCACATGACAAAAATGTGAGCAGAAATGCACTAGATGTTGTGCATTCAGATGTATGGGGTCCTACAAAGACCGTCTATGGGAGGCTACAAGTATTATGTGACATTTATTGATGACCACACAAGGAAAGTGTGGGTATACTTCATGAAGGAGAAGGGTGAGGTGTTCACTCATTTTCACAATTTCAGAGTTATGATGATTGAAAAGCAAACAGGGAAAGATGTAAAGTGCCTAAGGTCAGATAGAGGGGGAGAGTACTTCTCCAATGAGTTCTCTGCATTTTTGAAGAAGAATGGTATTTGGAGACAATTTACATGAAGATACACTCCGTAGCAAAATGGAGTTGCTGGAGCGCAAAAACAGGCACATTGTTGAGATTGCGCGAGCATTGATGGGAGAGAAGAATATGCCGCATAGCTATTGGGCTGAGGCTGTTTCTACTGTAGTTTACATCATGAACAGGACTTCAACTGTAGAATACATGATGTAACTCCAGAGGAGAGGTTTACTGGCAGAAAACCTGATTTGTCTCATCTGAAAGTCTTTGGATGCATTGCATATGTGCATGTGCCAGATGAGCTGAGAACTAAGCTGGATCCAAAAGCTGAAAAATGTGTGTTTATTAAATATTCCCTTGAGCAAAAGGGATATAGGTGTTATAACCTTGCTACACGTGAGTTAAGGGTAAGCAGGGATATAGGTGTTATAACCCTGCTACACGTGAGTTGAGGGTAAGCAGGGATGTTGTTTTTGATGAGATGAGCAGCTGGTATGCTGCTAAAAAAGAAGTTGTTGGGCTGATGTGAGTGGAAATGTGGTTGTACAAAATACAAGTCAGCAATCACACAGTCTTTGAGTGGACTAGGAGAGTCCTCATCTAGTGGTTCAGTTGTTGATAGACCATGGAATGGTAGGCTGTGTCATAATACCAGTCCTGCAAATGTGATTAGTACATCACATAAAGGCAAAGAGAAAGTGGTTGAGCCCCTCAGTATGCCTGGCATTTCTGCAGGGCATTCTCATGTTGATGGAGAGTCTAGTGACTCAGAGATGAGCCTTGATGAGGATCTTGGGATACCAGCTAGAGAACACCTGGTGTCAAGAAGGGTTTGGAAGCCAAAGCTGCGAAGATCTGGGAGAGTGAAGAATCCTGTGTAGTGGTTTACCTATGATGGTTATGTGGCACATCACTATGCATACATGGCAAAAGTTGTATAGGTTGTAGAGCCCACACGCATTGATGAGGCTGTTGGAAATGTGTGTTGGGAGAAAGCTATGGATGAGGAGATAGATGCACTATATGGAAATGAGACTTGGGATTTAGTGCAATTGACTGAAGGTAAGAAAGCCATTGGATGCAAGTGGGTATACAAAGTAAAACATAACAGTGATGGAAGCATAAGTAGGTACAAGGCTAGATTGCTGGTAGCCAAAGGATATGCGCAGACATATGGCATTGATTATGAGGAAACTTTCAGCCCAGTTGCCAAGATGGCAACAGTGAGAGTTGTGATAGCAGTGGCTGCGTCAAAGCAATAGTCTTTACATCAGATGGATGTAAAGAATGCATTCTTGCATGGATATTTGCAGGAAGAGGTGTATATGTTACAGCCACCTGGTTATGAGGATGTGAGTCACCCCGAGCATGTTTGTAGGTTGAAGAAAGCCTTGTATGGCTTAAAACAAGCACCAAGAGCATGATTTGACAAGATTTTTGAATATCTTGTCACTATTGGCTTTCATGTAGCCAATGCAGATTTCTCGCTGTATGTGAGACATAGTGATAGAGGGGTTGTGCTTGTTGTCATCTATGTAGATGACCTGATCATTACGGGGGACCATGATGCAGAGATCTTTGATGTAAAGATCTTGCTTAGACAGAAGTTTGAGATGAAGGATCTGGGGGAGCTCGGATATTTCTTGGGCATTGAGGTGATTAGGTCATCACATGGTATTGGATTACTGCAGAGACAGTATGGCTTGGACATGTTGTCCAAGTATGGTATGATAGGCTGTAAGCCTATCTTTGTGCCATTGGATCAGAATGGCAAGTTGAGTGAAGATTCAGGAGAGATTTTTGAGGATCCTACTATGTATAGGCACATAGTAAGCTTGATCTACATGACGATCACCAGGCCAGATTTGAGCTATGCTGTTGGGTTGGTGAGTCAGTTTATGTAGGTTCCTTGGAAGCCAGTTTATGTAGGTTCCTTGGAAGCCACATTTGGATGCATTGAGCCGCATACTGAGGTATGTGAGGTATACTTTGCATTGTGGACTATTTTATGAAACTGGGACAGAGATATGTGTACATGGGTACATAGATGCTGATTGGGCTGGTAGTATCTCAGATAGAATTTCGACTAGTGGCTTCATGTTTTCTTTGGGGAGTGCTGCTGTGACTTAGAGCAGCAAGAAGCAGCCTACGGTTGCTCTATCCAATACAGAGGCCGAGTACACAGGTGTTGCTATGGCAGCATGTGAAGTAGCTTGGTTGAGAAAGCTACATGCAGATTTGGGTCTATTAGTGGATAGACAAGTTGTCATTTTCTGTGACAACATTAGCAGTATACAGTTGGCTAGGAACCCAGTTTTTCATGCTCACACGAAGCATATAGAGGTCCACTACTCGTCCACTACCATTTTGTCAGAGAAAAGGTTTTGGCAGGAGACGTTAACCTTGTTTATGTCAGCACACAGGATCAGGTCGCTGACATCTTCACCAAAGCATTGGGTACAGAGAAGCTCCGCAGATTCAGGGCTTCGCGAGATGGAGTTGAGCTCAAGGGGGAGTGTTGAGATATCGAGGTCATCTAGTGAGGCGGTGGACACTGATGACCCGCCTGGGGGATAGGCCTCACACTTACACACTGGCATCGTTGGTGAGACCATGGGTGATATGCAGCCAGTGGGATGACAGGCTGTGTGACAGCCATTCTAGAGATTGGCATAGTTATAGCGCCAGTTCATTTAGTTGGGTTCACACTATAGAAAACCCTAGTATGTATTTGGTTGAGTACCTTTTTATATGGTGTGTACTCTTATCCTTGTATATGGTGTGTTGAGTGTTGTGTGAAGAAGAAGAAGATTTTCAGCCTCTCACCTTGTGTGTTCTCTTTTAGGGTTTTGTGAGTGTGTGTGTGCTTGCAAGAGATCAAGCTCTCTTCTCCCCTGCATCTTTTGATTCTTCACATGCTTGCTCCCACTAGAAGGGCTTGCATGTGTGTGCACTGGTGTTGCTATGGGAGGAGGGTTGGACTCTGGTGATCCCCTTGGGCGTGTCCTAGAATCCAAGGGGTCACTCTCTTCCGTGGTGTCGCCAATATGTGGTCGTTGGGTGCCTTCTTGTAGCACTGTGTTTTGTGAAGGCATGGTAACACGTGCGGTGTTCTTGGTGCGTGCCATATCCATGTACGCCTATGCTAAGGTGGTGATGTGATGGTGTCCTTATGTGGGTGTCTACGTAGATCTTGAGCTCCTCTCTAAAAAAGTAAAATGAAAATGAAGTGAGAGAAGGAACTATTAATAGTTTTTTTAAGGGGAAAAAAAACCTAACTAAACTTATTTTCTTAGTCTTTTTACATCTAGATTTATGCTGGTGCGTGCACAACCCAATGCCTCCCTTGTCTCCTCATTCGTGCGCATGCAAGCACCATGCCTATGGTTGGGGAGCATTGGTCTGCAACCATTCAAGCCGAGCATGACTTTTTGAAGCCTTGCATGCCTCTTGCGCAAGCTTAGATTGTTGGGCCCACTCCCTAACCAATACCCTTCCAAAGGTTGTGCGATAAAACCTATTGGACATCTCTTGTAGATAGTTTGTACGTGTTCCTCCTACATAAGCTCTATCTCCATGTCTTGTATTTTTGAAATAAACCCCTCTTGCTTTATAATGTGATTTCTCCATCCCTTGGGTACTCCACATGTCGATTGATCTATACTTGTTCATGAAATACACACCATGTGCATAAACTATGTGCTGTACACATGACAATAGAATTTAATTAGAAAAAGTCAAGGTTAAAACACCAGTTTATTTTTTTACTGTACAACTTACCATATAGTGTGTTACTTTACTCTCTCCCCAAGCACCTAGCACACTTTTGGTGAATTCTATGATATGTTGTTGGAATGATGCTCATTCTTGGGTAGTTGTGCTACTTTGATTCATAATGCGAACCATGTTATTGAAATTTATCTAAAGCTGTTTGCACATATTTATAATAGCTGGCATTGGACAATCTACATTTGTGGTGATTGCACACAGGTCTCTCCAGAGTCCCCAAGTCTTCTTTGAATTCTCTATGTTTGCTGGCTTCTTCCAAAATCTCCTTGCCTTTGATCCAGTCATGGACCTTTTGAGCAACCTCGTATGATATACCAGAGGCCTGCTTATTGACTTCAATTTTCACGTTTCCGCCATGGCAGCCTAGAGAATTCAAAAGATGCTCTAATTTACCAAGGGCTGCAACTTTCCTCTCTTGTGTAGGCATTGCGAATGCATAATTGATATGGCACTTAAGCAATCGATCAAAGATTCTCATGAATGCATGAAGTGTGCAAAAGTGAATATTCTTTAGTGGAAAATTAATGATGGGGCTCCAATTTGAATTCCTGTTTGGTTCTCCTAGCATATCATGAGACATGATACCTTCCACCCATCTTGCATTTGGTTGTTCCTCATCTTCATCATCAGTTGACTCGGTTGGATCTACTGCATCTTCTTGTTGCTTCTTCCCTTTCTTAGGACCTTTTTTGAGGCATCCTTTCCAATAGAACCAACCTTCTGTATACCTTTTCCATTTGTCCTTTTCTGCCTAGGAATATCAATCTGAGCATTGCAGTATGGACAAGGCCATCTTGATGTCGCGCCTTGAGCACAACCCATCATGCATTTAATTATCTTCAAATCTCCCCCAAGATGCCAATCCACCTTGAACTTTCCTATGTTTTCTACATCTAAAAGTTGACCATCAATTTGCTTTTTGATTACATCTGTTATCCAAGGAGTCCTTTCAAACATCCATTTCAATACCTCATCTGTCTCCTTCGGTACCTCGAATGCACCAAGCCACCAGACCTCTTTCTCAGATTGCATACTAAAACTTGGTTTGGTAGTCTTTTCCCATGCACAGATCATGGCCTCATTCATGAGCATAATGCTCATACGTTCCAGCTTCCGACCTTTCACAATTTGGCACTCGTCTAGCTTGAGCACAAATGAAAGTGTGCTCCCCAAAACTGCAAATAGACGGTAATTTACAATATTCAAAATAACATTCTCTGCGAGGATCTCTTTCATTTTATCTGATGATGTTTTAAGTCCTTCTTGACATTGTAAAAGGCTAAATTGTGATGCTTGCAAATTAAGATTGGAGAATATGGGTTTGCCAAGCTCCACTTGTAGTTAATCTTTTACAGTATCCTAACAAGCCAAGCCAAGCTCTCCTTCACCAACAAATTGCATAAAAGATGATAAATTACGGAAAGGAGGGTTTGCTCTTAATGGAGGGTCAACTGGATAGAGATGCCCATCAACCCAAAGATTTACATTTTTCTCCTTAGCTATCCTACGAGCTTGGACACATTGTGCATCAGTAGGATGGGTTTTTTTAGAGCTGCCATACTCTTCAAGAATACGAATGTGTAAATCAACCTTCCATTTTCTAGCTTCACAAGGGGCTACACACACAGCTTGCAAAGGCTCCATAGCTAAGCAGAGGAAGAAGCTAAAGCAGAGAGATCCTCATAGGGAGGGAGAGAAAGAGAGAGAGAGAGAGAGAGAGGGAGTGAGTGAGAGAGACTGTTAAAACTTTGCTGTTGGTTGCACGTTTAACACAAATCCGTTTTTTTAGTAGAAAATGATATTTTTGATATACAAATACACTAACATGGAGTTTTTCACATCAATAAATTACATTTATGAGAAAAAATAAAAAATAATAATTTTTAGGGTCCCCACACTTTTGGGATCTGACAGTTAGTTATGTTTATGGGGTTGTGGAGACGTGACAGTTAGTTATTGATGTACTGGCTCCTGACACGCTTCTGACGTGACCCTTGAATTACAAGCTTTTTGGAGGGAAATTTTTATTTTCATCATACATATTGGTTGGGTGGTGTTTTTTCCACCTCAAAATGTAAAAAAATAAAAAATAAAAAAATTTCACTTTTTGGGGTCCACCTAAATACGAGAATGTTTTGCTGATGTGTATGGAAGGGAGATATGGTGGGAGTTAATGAGAAAGGAGATTTCAAACTGACAAGAAAGATTCAATTTATAGAGTGAAGATACAAAAATTCAAAAAGTAAGAGAGAAAGTATGAGAAAAGTCAAAAAGTAAGAGAGAATATTCCCTTTAAAAAGTGAAACTAGGGGGGTGTGGCTGATGTGGCAAGGCAAAAAATAGGGGTCATCATAGCCTTTGTCTTCCTTAAGCCCAGCTTTTTAAGCTCTAATCCCTTAAAATTAGGAATCCTTAGGAGGCCCTTTTTGGGTCCAAAAAATTCCTAATGATAAAACAATCATTTAAAAACAGGTCATGAATACAGTTTCTAAGGAACTCTCATCTTTCCACATTATTCCATATCATTTCTCGTTATTCCACATTCTTCTAAATCAATTCACTTTGCTTATTCCATATCGAATCCTACCTATTCCCATCATCCTTCATCCATTCTCATCCAATCATATCATATTACATCACATCACATCATATCATATTCCCATCATCCTTCATCCATTCTCATCCAATCATATCATATTACATCACATCACATTCATCCACATCACATCCAATTACATCTATTCAAATCCTTATCACAACACATCACATTCTTCATATTCCCATCATCCTTCATCCATTCTCATCCAATCATATCATATTACATCACATCACATTCATCTACATCACATCCAATTACATCTATTCAAATCTTTATCACAACACATCACATCCATCCTCATATCTCATCCATTCACATCTACCCATATCCACATCACATCACATCTACCCATATCCACATCACATCACATCTACCCATATCCACATCACATCCATTCACATCACATCTACCCATATCCACATCACATCCATTCACATCACATCTCATCCATTCACATCTATCCTGATCCACATGACATCACATCTCATCCACTCACATCTACCTAGATCCACATCACATCACATACATTCCATCATATCACATCACATTCATTCCATCCATATCACATCACATCCACATCTATCCACATCACATCTCATTCATTCCATCCACATTACATCACATCCACATCTATCCATATCTCATCACATCCATTCACATCTCATCACATTCATCCACATCCATCCATTCATTCACATGCACATCTATCCACATACATCCATTCATTCACATGCACATCTATCCACATCCATCCATTCATTCACATTCACATCTATCCACATCCATCCATTCTTTCACATGCATATTTATCACATCACATCTCATTCTCATCCATTTACATCACATCACATCCTTTCACATATCATCACATCTCATTCTCATCCATTTACATCACATCACATCCTTTCACATATCATCACATCTTCTTCACATCTCATCACATTCACATCTCATTCTCATCCATTTACATCACATCACATCCTTTCACATATCATCACATCTCATTCTCATCCATTTACATCACATCACATCCTTTCACATATCATCACATCTTCTTCACATCTCATCACATCCACATCTATTTACATCACATCACATCGCATCTCATCCACATCCCATCACATCCACATCCACATCCATTTACATCATCACATCACATCCCATCCATATCTCATCACATTCACATCCACATCCATTTACATCACATCACATCCTATCCACATCTCATCACATTCACATCCACATCCATTTACATCACATCGCATCCCATCCATATCTCATCACATTCACATCCACATCCATTTACATCACATCGCATCGTATCCACATCTCATCACATTCACATCCACATCCATTTACATCACCACATCTCATCACATTCACATCCACATCCATTTACATCACATCACATCCCATCCACATCTCATCACATTCACATCTACATCCATTTACATCACATCACATCCCATCCACATCTCATCACATTCACATCCACATCCATTTACATCACATCGCATCTCATCTACATCTCAACACATCCACTCACATCTTATCACAAGTTACAAAATACTTTGATTGATTATAAATGAGAAATAGATTATCCTATCAATTTGGGAAAAGAGAAATAATGGAATTAGCTTAATCTAGTGGGATAATCATAATTAAGTTTATGATTATAGTTAAAATTATGATTTAAATTCATAGTTTGATTTTAAGCATAAAAGAGGAACTACTATCATATTTTTATTAAAAGCTTTTATTCTTTAGAAAAAATTTGAGAATTATCAGTAATAATAGCAGAGCTATGGTAAAATTTTCAGAAAATAATACATATCTTATTTTTATGCATAATGCTAAAAGAGGACTTCCTACCATATTCGAGGATTAGACATCCTATGCAAAAAGAATGATTTTCATCATATTCATGAGAAATAATTATTTTGTAATTATGCATAATTAATTGATTATGAGAAAAGAGTAAATTTTGGTAAATTTACTTTTATATAAAAAGAGGAATTCCCATGATATTTGAGATCCAATTAATTTTTGGTAAATTTATTTTTATGCAAAAAGAAGAATTCCCATGATATTTGAGATCCAAGTAATTAATTGATAAAAGAGGAATTTTTGGCATAATTCAAATTATGAGTATTTATCAAAAGTGAAATTTTGAGCATTATTAATTTTATTGAAAAATTTGGGTAGAATTGATTTTTGTAAATCCCATGAATCTTTTACTCAAAAAGAAGAATATTGAATATATTTCACTTGAGAAATTTGAGAAAGAATATGAAAATATCCATCGAGAAAAAGTACCTTTAACTAGGCAAAGCAATTGGCAGAAACTTAGAAAAAGTACCTTTAACTAGGCAAAGCAATTGGCAGAAACTTAGAAAAGTCCCATCGGTATCGAAAGTAGAACGAGATGTGATAAGATGTGATTGCGATGTGATAAGATGTGAGTGGATGTGGATGAGATGTGATGTGATGTAAATAGATGTGGTGGATGTGGATGTGATGAGATGTGGATAGATGACAATGAGGTGTGATGAGATGTGGATAGATGAGAATGAGGTGTGATGTGATAAGATGTGAGTGGATGTGGATGAGATGTGATGTGATGTAAATAGATGTGGATGTGGATGTGATGAGATGTGGATAGATGAGAATGAGGTGTGATGTGATAGATATGCATGTGAATGAATGAATGGATATGGATAGATGTGAATGTAAATGAACGAATGGATGTGGATAGATGTGAATGTAAATGAACGAATGGATGTGGATGAATGCCATGAGCTGTGAATGGATGTGGTGTGATATGGATAAATGTGGATGTGATGTAATGTGGATGGAATGAATGAGATGTGATGTTCATGGATGTGAACAAGATGTGATAAGATGAGGATGGATGTGATGAGATGTGAATGAATGTGGAATGTGAATGAGTGTGATGGATGTGAATGGATGTGGTGAGATCTAGTGATGATATGTGAGTGGATGTGGTGAGATCTAGTGAGATATGAATGTGAATGGATGATATGTGAGTGGATGTGGTGAGATCTAGTGAGATATGAATGTGATGATATGTGAATGGATGTGAATGGATGTGATGATATGTGAGTGGATGTGGTGAGATCTAGTGATGATATGTGAGTGGATGTGGTGAGATCTAGTGAGATATGAATGTGGATGTGGTGAGATCTAGTGATGATATGTGAGTGGATGTGGTGAGATCTAGTGAGATATGAATGTGATGTGGTGAGATATGAATGTGATGTAATGAGATGTGAATGGATGTGATGTGATGTGGATCTCGTTAGATATGAATGGATGAGATAGGATGTGGATAGATGAGATGTGGTGTGATGTGGACTTGGGTAAATGTGAATGGATGTGAAGTGATGTAAATAGATGTAAACGTGATGTGATGATATGTGGATGTGATGTAGATCTAAATGAATATGAGGATAGATGTGATTGTTTAGATATCGAGCTCTAGTGTGAGGCGGTGGACACTGATGACCTGCCTGGGGGATAGGCCCCACTCTTACACCACTGGCATGGTTGGTGAGATCTTGGGTGATATGTGGCCAGTGGGATGACAGGCTGTGTGACAGCCATTCTAGAGACTGGCATAGTTATAGCGCCAGCTCATTTAGTCGGGTTCACATTATAGAGAACCCGTGTATGTATTTGGTTGAGTACCTTTCATATGGTGTGTACTCTTATCTTGTATATGGTGTGTTGAGTGTTGAGTAGAGAAGAAGAAGATTTTCAGCCTCTCACCTTGTGTGTTCTCTATTAGGGTTTTGTGAGTGTGTGTGTGTGCTTGCAAGAGCTCAAGCTCTCTTCCCCCCTGCATCTTTTCATGGTATCAGAGCCTGGTTCGTGCTAAGGGCTGAGCTGCAAGCAAGAGAACCACAGGAAGCGATACGAGGGTAAGAGCTACAACTACTCTTCCCTATTTGTGTTGGTGACTACACCCTTGTCGGGAGGTCTACGGGAGGCACCGGCAAACGGTCTCTGATTGAGGAGCTTTCTTCGCGGGAGTAAAGCTAAAGGGCAACTATACAGTCCTTGGGCCAAAAACGCATTTCGGGCGCGTCTGGACCTCCGTTTTTCAGAAAGCAGGCGATTTCGAGCACTGCGGATTCTCTGCAGAACTCTGTTTTAAGAACTGCAGGAAGACAGATTGACTGTGCACACTCTGTGGGTGCTGCAAAGAGGTCTACAATTGCCATTGAGTGTATGTATGCACATTGAGGTCATTGGTTGTGACATTTGAGTGGACTATAGTACCGCTGTACAGAAAATACAGCAGTTGTGCAGGAAAAACCAGAGTGCAGTTTCTGGTAAAATTGTGTGTTTGGCAAGATGTCAAATGATGGGATAACTCAAATTGTGGCTGAGAAGCTTGACCAGAATAACTTCCATGCTTAGAGGTTCAGGTTGACGAATTTCCTGATGGGAAAAGGTTATTGGGACTACATAGAAGGTGAGCATGAAGAGGCACCGGAGATACCGGATATAAATCATATAAATCCGACTGCTGCAGATGTGAAAGAGTTTAAAGACTGGAACCAAGGAGCCAGGAAAGTAATGTATTGGCTTTCCATTAGTATACAGGACACCATGATTGGGCACATTCAGGATGCCAAGTCTCCCAAGGAGGCGTGGGACACCTTGGTAAAGCTTTATGAAACAAATACCAAGGCACACAAGATACAGTTGAAGAATGAACTTCATACTGTGGAGAAAAAGAGCATGTCTATGAATGACTATACGCTGAAGATAAAGGGTATTGTGGAATCCCTTGCATCTATTGGTGTGTCAGTAGATGATGACGATAAGGTGGAGGTCTATCTACGTGGTCTCGGGCCACAATACAAGGCGTTCAAGACGTCTATTCAGACTCGGGAAAACATTCCCAACTTTACAGATTTGGTGTCCATGCTGATTATTGAAGAGAAGAACTTGGGTGAAGACCAACAGTCTTCACAAAGCAAAAACAGTTCAGAGCAACAGGCCTTCTACACGAGTTCAGGAAGAGGACGAGGTAGAGGAGGCCGTGGACGCGGTCAAGGAGGTGGCTGAACAGGTAATCAGAATTATGGCCAGCAGCAGCAGCAGCAACAACAACAGTCCCAGAATCAACAACAACAACAACACGCAGGTGGAAGAGGCAAATTCAAAGGCAGGGGGAGTCAAAGAGGCCGTGGAAATTAGCAAAGGCAATATAATGATGCACGTGAATGCTATTATTGTGGTAAGCCTGGACATGTGCAGTCAGAATGTTATAAGAAGCAGGCTGACATGCAAAATGGGAAAGTGCAGCAAAACAACTATGCATCCTCAAGCAGAAATAATGAGGATAATGAAAGGTTGTTTGTTATGCAGCATGTTGTGAATGCCATGTCTGAAAATGTTGATGCAGCACAAAAAGATAATGTATGGTATGTGGATTCAGGCGCTTCGAACCACATGACGAGTCATGGGGAGTGGTTCAAGGAGATGAAAAACCCGGAAAGACCAGGTTTTGTGGAAATAGGGGATGACACTGCTCATCCAATTGCCCACATTGGAGATGTGCCATTGTCTATGCAGGATGGCAAAGTGAAGTACCTTGCAAATGTACTTCATGTACCGAACATCTGGTTTCAGTTGGCCAGATGATTGAGCAGGGTTTGCAGGTTCGGTTTAACCCTGATGGATGTTATGTTGAAGATTTTAAAGACAAGTGCAGGTTGGTTGCAAAAGGCAACAGAGTGGGCAGAATGTTTACATTGGATGTAGACATGCCTGAGATGAGTGCTGCAATGTTTGCAAATGGTTCAAGAATTGTTGCAGACACAGACATATGGCATAAAAGAATTGGACATGTGAATGTGCAGAGATTGAAGTCTATGCAGACAAAAGGAATTGTGACAGGGCTGCTAAAATTTAAAGTGGAAGGTATGCATAAAATCTGTGAAGCATGCCAATTTGGGAAGCAAACAAAGCACGTGTTTCCACGTAACAGATATGTGAGCAGAAATGCACTAGATGTTGTGCATTCAGATGTATGGGGTCCTACGAAGACCATATCTATGGGAGGCTGTAAGTATTATGTGACTTTCATTGATGACCACACAAGGAAAGTGTGGGTATATTTCATGAAGGAGAAGAGTGAGGTGTTCACTCACTTTCAGAATTTCAGAGTTTTGGTTGAAAAGCAAACAGGGAAATATGTAAAGTGCCTAAGGTCAGATGGAGAGGGAGAGTACTTCTCCAATGAGTTCTCTGAATATTTGAAGAAGAATGGTATTCGGAGACAGTATACATGCAGATACACTCCGTAGCAAAATGGAGTTGTTGAGTGGAAAAACAGGCACATTGCTGAGATTGCGCGAGCATTGATGGGAGAGAAGAATATGCCGCATTGCTATTGGGCTGAGGCTGTTTCTATAGCAGTATACATCATGAACAGGACTCCAACTCTGCAGCCATACATGATGTAACTCCAGAGGAGAGGTTTACTGGCATAAAACCTGATTTGTCTCATCTGAAAGTCTTTGGATGCATTGCATATGTGCATGTGCGAGATGAGCTGAGAACTAAGCTGGATCCGAAAGCTGAAAACTATGTGTTTATTGGATACTCCCTTGAGCAAAAGGGATACAGGTGTTATAACCCTACTACACGTGAGTTGAGGGTAAGCAGGGATGTTGTCTTTGATGAGATGAGCAGCTGGTATGCTGCTGGAAAAGAAGCTATTGGGGCTGATGTGAGTGGAAGTGGAAGTGTGGTTGCACAGAATGCAGGTCAGCAAATCACAGTCTTTGAGTGGACCAGGAGAGTCCTCATCTAGTGGGTCTATTGATAGACCATGGAGTGGCAGGCTGCGTCATAATACCAGCCCTGCAAATGTGATTACTACATCACGTAAAGGAAAAGAGAAAGTGGTTGAGCCCCTTGGTATGCCTGACATTTCTGCAGGGCATTCTCATGTTGATGGAGAGTCTAGTGGCTCAGATATGAGCCTTGATGAGGAGCTTGGGATCCCAGCTATGAGAACACCTGGTGTAAAAAAGGCTATGGAAGCCACGAATGAAAAGCTGCGAAGATCTAGGAGAGTGAAGAACCCTGTGCAGAGGTTTACTTATGATGGTTATGTGGCACATCACTATGCATATATGGCAAAGGTTGTGCAGGTTGTTGAGCCCACATGCATTGATGAGGCTGTTGGAAATGTATGTTGGGAGAAAGCTATGGATGAGGAGATGGATGCACTATATGGAAATGAGACTTGGGATTTAGTGCAATTGCCTGAAGGCAAGAAAGCCATTGGATGCAAGTGGGTGTACAAAGTTAAACATAACAGTGATGGAAGCATAAACAGGTACAAGGCTAGATTGGTAGCCAAAGGATATGCGCAGACATATGGGATTGATTATGAGGAAACTTTCAGCCCAATTGCCAAGATGGCAACGGTGAGAGTTGTGATAGCAGTGGCTACGTCAAAGCAATGGTCTTTACATCAGATGGATGTAAAGAATGCATTCTTGCATGGAGATTTGCAAGAAGAGGTGTATATGTTGCAGCCACCTGGTTATGAGGATGTGGGTCACCCCGAGCATGTTTGCAGGTTGAAGAAAGCCTTGTATGGCTTAAAGCAAGCACCAAGAGCATGGTCTAACAAGATTTCTAAATATCTTGTCACTATTGGCTTTCATGTAGCCAATGCAGATTTCTCATTGTATGTGAGACATGGTGATAGAGGGGTTGTGCTTGTTGTCATCTATGTAGATGACTTGATCATTACGGGGGACCATGATCAGAGATCTTTGATGTAAAGATCTTGCTTAGACAGAAGTTTGAGACGAAGGATTTGGGGGAGCTCAGATATTTCTTGGGCATTGAGGTGATTAGGTCACCACATGGTATTGGATTACTGCAGAGACAGTATGGCTTGGACATGTTGTCCAAGTATGGTATGACAGGTTGTAAGCCTATTTCTGTGCCATTGGATCAGAATGGCAAGTTGAGTGCAGATTCAGGAGAGATCTTGGAGGATCCTACTATGTACAGGAGCATAGTAGGAAGTTTGATCTACATGACGATCACCAGACCAGATTTGAGCTATGTTGTTGGGTTGGTGAGTGAGTTTATGCAGGTTCCACGGAAACCGCATTTGGATGCAGTGAGACGCATACTGAGGTATGTGAAGTCTACTTTACATTGTGGACTATTCTATGAGACTGGGACAGAGATATGTGTACATGGGTACACAGATGCTGATTGGGCTGGTAGTATCTCAGACAGAAGATCTACCAGTGGATTCATGTTTTCTTTGGGGAGTGCTGCTGTGACTTGGAGCAGCAAGAAGCAGCCTACGGTTGCTCTATCGAGTACGGAGGCCGAGTACAGGGGAGCTGCTATGGCAGCATGTGAGGTAGCTTGGTTGAGAAAGCTACTTGCAGATTTGGGTCTATCAGTGGATAGACAAGTTGTCATTTTCTGTGACAACATTAGCAGTATACAGTTGGCCAGGAACCCAGTGTTTCATGCTCGTACGAAGCACATAGAGGTCCACTACCACTTCGTCAGAGAGAAGGTCTTGGCAGGAGACCTTGACCTTGTTTATGTCAGCACAGAGGATCAGGTAGCTGATATCTTCACCAAAGCATTGGGTACAGAGAAGCTCCGTAGATTCAGGGCTTCGCTTGGTGTACATGAGATGGAGTTGAGCTCGAGGGGGAGTGTTGAGATATCGAGCTCTAGTGAGGCGGTGGACACTGACTGGGGGATAGGCCCCACTCTTACACCATTGGCATGGTTGGTGAGATCTTGGGTGATATGTGGCCAGTGGGATGACAGGCTGTGTGACAGCCATTCTAGAGACTGGCATAGTTATAGCGCCAGCTCATTTAGTCGGGTTCACATTATAGAGAACCCGTGTATGTATTTGGTTGAGTATCTTTCATATGGTGTGTACTCTTATCTTGTATATGGTGTGTTGAGTGTTGAGTAGAGAAGAAGAAGATTTTCATCCTCTCACCTTGTGTGTTCTCTATTAGGGTTTTGTGAGTGTGTGTGTGTGCTTGCAAGAGCTCAAGCTCTCTTCCCCCCTGCATCTTTTCATTGATGAGATGTAATATGATGTGATTGGATTAGAATGGATGGAGGACGATGGGAATACATATGACTAGATGTGGAATAAGCAATGTGAATTGATGTAGAAGAATGTGGAATAATGAGAAATGATGTGGAACAATGTGGAAAGATGAGAGTTCGTTAGAAACTATATTTATGAAACCTATTTTTAAATGACTCTTTTATGTCAAGAATGTTGTGAAAGCATTTTGATCATCTTGTGAATCAGGATGTAGAGATCTACGTGATAAAGTTGTAACAGCTAACGGAGAGTCAATGGAGGACGTCTCGCGTAGCAAGGTCGGCCAAGGTCTTGACCAGCCTTGGTTTGATTTAAATGGTGAGCTTCCAGTACGGTGGATGAGGAACCAAGGAAGCGGCCTATGAGTGAAGTGCTAGGTGACCTGCAAAGGAGCCTAGAGGGTGCTGACCATACAATGCTCGGGCTCTGGGTCACCGAAGATACCCACGCATACATTGGGGAAGAAAATGGAACAAGGAGTTAGAGTTGTTTTCTGAACTCAGGCATGGATCTTGTTGATTGTCCTTTTGCTGGTCCTTGATGGATGAGTCCATGTCTCTTTTATATGGATCTATTGGTTGATCTTGTTGATCTTCAACGGAGAGTCCATGTGGATTTTCTTATGTGATTATAATATTGCCTGGTACTATGAGCTAGGAACTATCGAGACGAAAAGGCCCTTGAGTGAGTAGGTGGTGAGCATTCTGGTTGCCAATGATGCCATAGGTACACCGATGGAGGAATGTTACAAAATGGAACTCAAGCTAGATCTTTCGGAGGATTATGATTAGTGATACTATGGTTTCATTAAAATATTATTTTAAAGATAGCTGAATCTGTGAAACATGCAATTTCATATTGGGTGTGTAAGTGGTGTGACTATCTTGAAATTTGCTTGAAGCGTCGGCTAGGGGGCCTAGGAACACTTTTCCCTGGTACCCGGGGCAAAACATAACCAAATTCCTAAATGGATTCTATCACTACAGCGGTTGGCTAACCCATGGGATTAGGCTAGACTGATGGATCACTAAAATGAGACTCAATTCTGTTAAGTTATGATAGTTGAAGTAAATCCCGAATAACCCTTGTTCTATGAAAAAGAATCAACGACTCTGTCTCTTGATGAGAAAAAAAGGATTGGACTCTATGATCCAAGTGCAAGTCTCTTCCTTGATCTAACCATGAGACTTACGGGTTTGGTCGGATCAGTTTGGTTAGTGATGACCTTGACTACGTTAGAATAAAATATCCTGGAGGAATCGCCCGTGCTTTCTGGGCAAGGGAAGTTTTTCGGGTTTGGTTTTGGAAGAACCGAGCGATTAGTCTCTTGTCTGGATATCCGTGGTGGGGAGGCCCCGAGTGAGAGGCTCTGCCCTCTGCACAAGAAGTGCTACTTCTGCTGCTAGCACCCCCGAATTCGTTGCGCGGAGGGCAGGGATCTTTCACAGTAGGTGTTGAGGCCAGAGTGAGGAGCATTACTCCCCACCACTTTTAATCCTCTCACACTACCTGAGGGGACATTTCATGATTTTTTGACAGATATTTTGATAGTGGGTGTTTTTTGACAGATATTTTGATAATGGGTGTTTTTGCAGTCATTTCTCAGGAGGGCAATGAGGAGACATTCTGAGGTGCGCCAAGCCCAAGTGCACCTTGAGTGTGTTGTGATTGATGATTATGGATACTCATTTGATGCCCACAACATGATAGTGTGACAGGTCACTACTGTGCGCAGGGTCAGATGCGCAAGGGTAGCATTGAGTTTTTGTAGTATAAGTGGACCAAGGAGGTGATCATATACTCTCATCTAGTTCTTGTTGTGAAACTCATGCTTTGGCGAGTTAACAGCAACAAGAAGGCAAACCCCCCATGCTTGACCTTACCCCAGTACAAGCATGTGAGCATCTTGGAAACCCTTAGAGCTAGAGAGTCTATGGATTGATATTATAGCTCCCTCCCTCTTATTATTTGTATCTACTTCCCTTCATTTGGTATCTTTCTCTCGGTTTGTATCTTATACCCATATATATTATGAGTTGTCTTTTCAGTTATGTCCATATATTTTGTATCCTTATGTTCATGGTTTGGGAGTGAAACTTTGGGAGTGAAACTTTGCAAGTGAGTGGTGTCTGATGGTGGTGAAACTTTGCGAGCGGCTCCATGGAGATTCTACCCTGCCACTCAAAATGTTTCACCACCATCGGATGCTAGATGGTCGGGATGCTATGTTGCCACCTGCTATTTTTTGCAATGCCCAAGGGGTCCGGGTCCCCTATACAAAAAATAGGGGGTTTGGAAGGGGCATCATTATCATTTGATATCCGATGGTGGTGAAACTTTGCGAGTGGCTCCATGGGGTCCTACCCCTCCACTTGCAATGTTTCACCACCATAGGATACCGGATGAGCGAGACGGTGTGTTGTCACCTGCTATTTTTTTGCATAGTGCCCAAAGGGTCCCCTATACAAAAAATAGCGGGTTTAGGTGGGGCATCATTATCATACGGCATCTGATGGTGATGAAACTTTGCTAGCAGGTCCATGGAGCTACTAATCCACCATCCGTAAAGTTTAACCACCATCGGACATCGAATGGCCCAAACGATGTGTTTCCACCTGCTATTTTTTGGCATAGTGCCCAAGGGGTCCCCTATCCAAACAATAGCTGGTTTGGGTGGGGTATCATTATCATACGGCATCCGATGGTAGTGAAAATTTGTAAGTGGGTCCATGGGGCTACTACCCTACCAATCACAAAGTTTCACCACCATTGGACGCAGGATGAGTGGGAGAGTGTATTGCCACTTCTATTTTTTGCATAGTGCCCAAAGGGTCCCCTTTGCAAAAAATAGCGGGTTTGGGTGGGGCATCATTATCATATGGTGTCGTATGGTGGTGAAACTTTGCAAGTGGGTTAATAGGGCTACTAACCCTCCACTCGCAAAGTTTCATGACCATTGCCGAATGGGTGGGACGGTGGGTTGCCACCCGTTATTTTTTGCGTAGTGCCCAGGGGGTCCCCTCTGCAAAAAATAGCAGGTTTGGGTGGGGCATTATTATCATACGATGTCCGATGGAGGTGAAACTTTGTGAGTTGATCCATGCAACTACTACCCTACCACTTGAAATTCACTACCATTGGATGCCGAATGGGCGGGACAGTGTGTTGCCACCCACTATGTTTTTTGGCAAAGCGCCCAAAGGGTCCTGTATGCTAAAAATAACGGTTTCGGGTGGGGCATCATTATCATAAGGTGTCCAATAATGGTGAAAATTTGTGAGAGGGTCCACGGGGCTACTAACCTTCCACTCGCAAAGTTTCATCACCATCGAATGTCGGATAGTGGGACAGTGTGCTGCCACCGTTATTTTTTGAATAGTGCCCAAGGGGTCCCCTATGCAAACAATAACAGGTGTAGGTTGGCCATCATGATCATACAATGTCCAATGGTGGGTGAAACCTTGCAAGAGGGTTCACAAGGCTACTACCCCACCACTTATTTCAAAGTTTCACCACCATCAAACACCGAATGGGCAGGACTGTGTGTTGCCACCCACTATTTTTTGCATATTGCCCAAAGGGTCCCGTATGTAAAAAATCACGGGTTTGGGTGGGGCATCATTATCATACGATGTCCGATGGTGATAAAACTTTGCAAATTGGTCCACGTAGCTACTACCCCTCCACTCAAAAAGTTTCATCACCATCAAATGCCGGATGGGTGGAACGGTGTGTTGCCACACCCACTATTTTTCGCAGTGCCCAAGGGGTCCCCTATGCAAAAAATAGCGGGTTTGGGTGGGACATCATTATCATACGATGTCCAATAGTGGTGAAACTTTGGGAGAAAATCTATGTAACTACTACCCCACCACTCGTAAATTTTCACCAGTGTGTTGCCACCCGCTATTTTTTGGCATAGTGCCCAAAGGGTCCCCTATGCAAAAAATACTGAATTTCGGTGGGGCATCATTATCATATGGTGTCCGATGGTGGTGAAACTTTGTGAGAGGGGCCATGGGGCATCTACAAATCCACTCACAAAGTTTCATCACCATTGGATGTTAGATGGGTGGGACAGTTTGTTGCCACTCGCTATTTTTTGCATAGTGCCCAAGGGGTGCCCTAATAAAAAAATAGCGGGTGTGTATGGGGATTAATTATCATACGATGTCTAATGGTGGTGAAAATTTTCAACTGGCTCCATGGGGCTTCTACCCCACCACTCGCAAAGTTTCACCACCACCATTGGATGCCGAATGGGCTGGACGATGTGTTGCCACACCCACTATTTTTTTGCATAGTGCCCAAAGGGTCCCCTGTGCAAAAAAATAGCGAGTTTTGGTGGGGCATCATTATCATATGGTATCCAATAGTTCTAAAACTTTGCAAGAGGGTCCATGGGGCTACTACCCCTTTACTTGCAAAGTTTCACCACCATCAGATGTCAGATGGGCAGGACGGTGTGTTGCCACCCGCTATTTTTTGCATAGTGCCCAAGGGGCCCCCTATGCAAAAAAAAGTGGGTTTGGGTTGGGCATCATTATTGTAAGATTCCTCCTCATGCTGAATATTGATTAAGCCTCTACTTCAATCCCTTGTAATCATTCTATGTTTCTGAATACAAGAAAATATTATTTTTCCTTGTTTTGCCTAGTGAGATTAAAAAATCTAGAGAGTGGTAAATGAATATTGGGATATTTTTGGATAAATAAATTCTACAGATATCAAAAAAATGTTTCCCTAAAACAAAAAATCAAAATAGATTTTCCAAGGTGCATCTGGAATTAATAAAACTTGATTTAGAAGACCTTAGCCTAAGGGTCAAGATTTTTGGAAAAAAAATTATTATGATCCAATGAAGATTCCTATGGACCAATAAGATTAATCCAAGTGTTGGGACAAGATAAATCCAAAGAATAAAAGAAAATACCCAAAAATGAGTAAATGCCCACATAAGATGAAGAGTTGATTAAGTACTAGGTTTATTAGTGAAGTATTATTTAAAAAATGAGATATTGTGGAGTAATCATTCATTTTTGACACATGGGTAAGGAAAAGGGGGGGCCTTCAAGGAGGCACCTATTTCATATGTGTGGATGAGTTTTAAACTCAAAAATAATAGGATATTTTTATCTCTCCTCTCTCCTAAATCAAACCAAATCAAAAAGGGAGCCAAGCTGGTCCAAAACTTGTCCAAATTCAGCCAAACTGAACCTGGAAAATTCTAGAACTCAGTTGGACTCAGTTAGTGGCCTCCCTCACCTATAAATAGACCCTCATTCCTTTGTATTTTCATCTATGAACTAAACTATGCTGGTATTACTCTAAGTTAAGCTTATTTTCTATTATCCTCTAAAAACCCTCTACAAATTGAAGAGATTGGAGCTTCTCTCTCTCTTCAATCTTCCTTAGAGACTCCAGCAACATACCAAACCAATTGATTGGTTGGGAGCCTCTACTGTGATCAAAGAATCAAGTAATTTAGGAGGTAAAGTGTGGATTATTGTCTTCTTTTTCTTAAATCTCCAAATGTTTCTCTTCTCAACCCCTCTCAAGCTTGAGAAGCATTAATTTGAATGGCTTTTGAATACTATTGAAGTTCTTTAATGTATTGTAATGAAGAAATACATAAATTTTCATTTATGCTTAATTTATAATGGTTTTTAAGCATTTCTCTCTCTCCCCCAAAGAATGGTCATTCCTATGACCTATTCTCAATTCGAATGAAGCTTCTCATGAAGCATTTCTCTAATCTAAAAGTAATTTCTATGCTTGTCTAATTGGAGGCCAAAATAATGGCTTTTTAATACTTTTATGCTATTAAATTTATGGTAAAATTAAGAATCAATCCATAATTGGATAATGATCCAATCAGTGGTTATTCTAATCACATGAATAATACGAAACTTTATTCTTTCAAATTTATTGAGAATTATCAATAATAGCAGGCGGAGCTATGGCAAAACTTTTAAAAATTAAACACATAAATCATTTTCATTTATATTATAAAAAGAGGACTTCCTACCATATTCTAGGATTAATCATCCTAGTACTTTTCTTGAGAAGGTTAGTCAAAGGGGACGCTATCTGAGCATACCTAGGTATAAAGATCATATATCATCTGGTTAACCATAGGAATTCTCTGACTTCCTTTACTGACGGGTTTTGGCCATTCAACTACTGCTTGGATCTTTGAGGGGTCAGGAGAAATCCCATCCTTTGACACTATGAATCCTAAGTATTCAACCTGGTCACAATAGAGAAAGAACATTTGCTCTTCTTTGCAAAGAGTTAGTGTTTCCTTAGGATTTCCACGACCTTGTGCACATGATCTTCATTGCCTGCAACATTCTTTGAGTATACCAAGATATCATCAAAGAAGACAAGAACAAAATCATCCAAGTATTCTCTGAGAATATCTTGCATAAGATGATTGAATGTCGCTGGGGCATTAGTCAATCCAAACGGCATGACTGTGAGATCTACTTCACGAGACGGAGGCATCTCAGTCAACTCTTTAGGAAATACATCTGCATACTCACTTAAACACTCTAGTTCTTTAGCCTTGCATTTTATGTCTACTAGATTCATTTTAACGACATACATAGCTTGCTTCTTTCTGAGCCCTTTTAATAATTTAGAAGCCTTGACTAATTGTAGCACTGGGGATCCAAAAATTCCAATTCCTTGAACTGTACTCCCGTGAAGGTCAAGGAAAGAGATGGTTCCTTTGTGACAACGAATGTCAGCCTGATTCTTTTGAAGCCAATCCATTCCAAGGATTCCATCATATATTCCCAGGGGTAGAACTCTGAACTGGCACTCTATTACGTTCCCATCTGAATAAGGTCAGTCTCAAGGTGAGTAAAAAGAATCTTCCCACTGGGCTAATTCCACTTGCATAGGTTTCCTTGATTTTTGATTTAGGACTAATTCACGCAGACATCCTGGGGAAATAAAAGAATGAGTACTACTTGAATCAATCAAAAGCTTGAATTTTTGACCCTGGTACTCTGCTGGAGTCTGGAGGACTGAGAATTGACAGTTATTCCCCTGATGCTCAATTGTTGCATAGATCTGTCCTTTCTCTTTCTCCACTTCCTCAGCTATAGTGACTGCTCTGGCTACTACAGTCTGAGGTGGAACTCTCTCTTTAAGTCAATATTAGATAAAATGGGAAAAATCCCTCAAAATGGGAATGTATTTAAAAAATTTGTTTTGGCCATAACTTGAACATGCAAACTCCAAATTTGTCGGACAAAGTAGATCTAGATTCTACTTTTCAAGCTCTTTCCAATGATATGTCACATGAATATGTTTTGACAAACTTTTAAATGAGTTTACCATACCCCCACTTTTTTCATGGGAATGGGATTTTTCCCACTTTATCTAATATTGACTTCTTTGGTTAATCCAATTCTGGGAGGGACTTTGAAAACTGCTTTGCATGGAGGCTGCAAGCTGGGCTGGCACTCTTCTTGGGTTACCTTGATTCTGGTGCGAGGGACCCTGATTGGACTGATATGAAGGAGTCTGTTTGGGAACTATGGGACCCTGATTGGACTGATATGAAGGAGTCTGTTTGGGAACTATGGGACCCTGATTGGACTGATATGAAGGAGTCTGTCTGGGAACTCTGGGACCCTGATTGGACTGATATGAAGGAGTCTGTCTGGGAACTCTGGGACCCTGGCTTCCTTGGCCCACCGAAGGATATGGGCAATCCTTGAGCTAGTGTCCAAGTACCTGACATCCAAAGCATCTGTTCTTGCTTTGAAGCTCTTCCCTTTGCATTCCAGAGAGAGCTGGAGTTCTTGAGAATGTACTTCGGCGGGGGAAAGGTCTTCCTTCATTTTTGAAGCTTCCCATCTCCGCATTCAGGTTAGGACCTTGGAGGTAGAAAGTTGGAAGAACTTCCCGGAGTCTGAAATCTCTTGAAGGATGGGGAGCTGGCTTTGGCGGGACTTTTATGATGAAGGCTTTGGCAAAGTCCTTTGCCATTCTGACAGCTTCAGCTATGGACACTAACTTGGCATTTTTGACCAGTGTGTCCAAGGGTTTGTTCATTCCCCGAATTAACTTGGCCATGAGTTGCTCTTCATCTAGAGGTGGTGAATATTTGAGTAGAAGAGCGAAGGCCTGATGATATTCCTTGATGGTTTTGCTCCCCTGCTTCAGCTCTAAGAATTCGTTCATTTTGGTTTCCAAAAATCTAGGGGGACAAAATCTCTTCCTTAAATAGGTTTTAAGGTCCTTCCAGGACTGAGTATTTTTGTCCAGAGACGGTTGGTGTCACAATGGTTCCTCCATGCCACCCTGGCTGTTTCCACTATCTTCAGCCTGGAAAGAGCCATTTTGCTTCGCTCATTGTAGAGCCGGTGACATCGTCAAAATATTCCACCCATTTCTCCATAGCCTCGCCCAGGTTCTCCCCTTCTCCTTTTGAAGGGTCCTGACTGAGTTCGTCAAAATATTCTTCCATGGCTTCCACCCATTTCTCCACAGCCTCGCCAAGGTTCTCCCCTTCTCCTTTTGAAGGGTCCTGACTAAGTTCTATGAAGAGCCTTGTGAACGTCAGGGTCAAGCTCATCATCTTCAGAGAGAGGGTCTGGCTGATGGCCACGGTTTCCTTGTCTCATGATTCTGCCAAAAAATGATATATTATTAAATTTTTATTTTTGATATCGTCCACGAGATTGTAAGACTTAAGAGCTTCAAAAAATAATTTCTTAAACAAGACAAATGATCTTATTGGAGATCTATGACATATGTCCGATAACAGATTTTTCTTTATCAGTTTGTCCATAAACAATCACTTATACAACAGGGAATTTTTCTCCAAAAAACATTTCTTTATTTATATAAAAGTTTCAATATGTACATAGAGCAACTCGGCTCCAGAAATCAAAATCTCCTCGGGAGACGCATAAGATAGCAGTACTGGGCCATAGCCATGCCCTGATACAAACGTTCACTTACTGCCAAGGGAGCTATTATCTTCTCCTTTTAGTAGGAATAAAGCGACTAAAGTCTATAGATTTGGCATGAGAGTCTGAAATTCCGAGGCGTTGAATGATATAGAATGACACCATGTACCACTTTCAACTTTATCAGAATCATGGCCAATGAGAGGTTTTGCCTCAGCGTTGCATGCCGGTCGCAAGAGGTGTGGACATACTGCCCTCCAAACCACTTATGCTATCGTCTCTCTCTGCTGGGTCGTTATTAGGAAAATATAAATCCTCGAAATGGCATGTGAGACTCACTCGGCTTGTTCGAGTTGCAGTGGAAGAGATGAGATGCTCAAAGGTGAACGTAGTCATGTCTTGTGGACTGAGTGAGGTTGGGAATACCAGATAAGTACGGAACTTCCATCTATAAAAACAATTTCTTTGATTAAAAATTCTTCATTAAAGAAGCTTACGGAATGAAACTACATTATGAAAATGTTTTTTTGAGTTTTTAATTATCAATTTTTGATAAGAATTCACTTACCCTTATTAGCTTTCAACAAAGCTCTAATACCAGCTGTGAGGTCCCCCCCCACTCCAGGGCTCCTGTCGGTCGGGTGGCGGAAGCGGCGTCGGCCTCCCGCGTGGGGCGGTGTCCACACACTTGGGGCCTCGCCTGCGGATGTCCGGGACGAGAGGCTAGCTCGGGCGGCCCCTCCGAGATTGGGCCCGAAAGACTCCCCTCGCCCAGAAGGCACGCCCGATTCTGCCAATTGGAAAAAATCTTCTAACGAGGAAATTACTCTAACGAGTCAAGTCTTAACTAGATAAACTGATCTAACCAAACCTCAAGTCACATGGCCAGATCAAGAAGAGACTTGCACTTGACACATGGAATCACCGCTTTTTTTCTCATTTACGAGGCACAGCCGATGATCCCCTCCCACACAGAACAAGGTCTTCTCATGATTTAAAACTAAATAACGTAACTAATCGTATCTAGTTGTTTCTTAGGAATTCTCTGATCTAGCCTAACCCCATCGAGACCATGGGTTAACCTCTCTCCATCCCCCGGCCCATGCTATTCTTTGGATTTAGTAATTGGAATTGGTCGAAGTTTTTGTCTGATTCAGATCGAGAGAAGGACAATTAGGTTTACTGTCCGTCCCTCACGTAGTCTAACCAAATTCATTCGGTTTAGTTCTACAAGGATTCCCTTCAACTAAACATCTAGATTTAAGATAAATATCAATTTAGTGATTTTACCAATTAACATATCCAAAGATATTCTTTATGCCACATAATTTCTCAGCCTTAATTCATTAGGTAGAATTATGGTGGAAATTCATCTTTTGACACTAAAATTTAATTCAAATCCATCTTTTCTTAAATATCATTAAAATTCATCTTTTAACTAAAATATCAATACCTATTTTTTTAATAAACTTGAAATCCTTCTTTTTCTGATTTCAATGAGTGCAATCCAATTATCATGGGAATTCCTCTTTTACCATAAATTAAATCTACTTAAAATTAAATCTACTTAAAATTATTCTTAAAATTTACATAAAAATATCCATTAATTCCATTAAGCAAAAATTTCCATTTTTCTCATTTAAACATTTGAATTCCAATATGGTGGGAATTCCTCTTTCATCATTTAAATTTATCTATACAAAAAGATAAATTTAACTAAATTTTCTCCTAAAATTTAAATAAAAATCTTCATTAATTCCTTTACACTAGGAATTACACTTTCCTCATTTAAATATTTGGATTCCAATATAGTGGGAATTCCTCTTTCATCATTTAAAATTTATCTATGCAAAAAGATAAATTTAACTAAAATCCTTCTTTAATTTTTAAGTAAAATATGCATTATTTTAGCATCACAATTTTTCTCTTACCTCATTGGAGTACATGGATTTCTATTGTCATGGGGATTACTCTTTTAACATAAAAATGGATTACTAGAAATTTCTCTTTTTCATAATTAACTATTTATGGATAAACATAAAAATTAATTGTCCATGATTATAATGAGAATCATTCAATTAATCACTTTTTCAGTGGACTGCAATGTGTCAAAGTGCCTTTGACAAGCTAAAGACAGCCTTAGTAACCAACCCTGTTCTTGAATTGCCAGATTTTACCAACAAACCCTTTGCTAGTTATGCCAGTGGATTTGCCTTAGGCGGTGCTCTAATGCAGAAAGGTCATGTAGTGGCCTATGGATCCGGAAAACTCAGAATACATGAGAGAAATTATGCCATCCATGACTTGGAGTTACTCTCAGTAGTGTATGCTCTGAAGTTGTGGAGACATTATCTTTTGGGACAAAGGTTCACCTTGATGACAGATCAGTAGTTTATGCTCTGAAGTTGTGGAGACATTGTCTTTTGGGACAAAGGTTCACCTTGATGATAGATCATCAAAGTCTGAAGTGGATCTTCACCCAAAGGGGTCTCAACATGCGTCAAAGGAGATGGATGCAGACCTTGCAGGAATTTGATTTTGAAATAAAGTATCAGCCAGGGAAAGAAAATGTGGTTGCAGATGCGCTCAATAGAAAAGCCTCCTTGCTTGCAATTACAGTGGTGTCAAATCCATTGATCAATGAAGCAAAGGAGAAAATCATGCAGGACAAATTCTTTGCCCCTATTTGCTACCCTTCTAAAGCTAGAAATCAAGACTGATGTGAGTAGTTTGACTGGGTTGGTGAAAACATTCCTACATTGCGTAGCACCATAGGTGGCAAGACCCTTCTACCAGGACAGGGTCCCCTACCTACCCGCCGGGAGGAACTTGATACACAGGTACCACAGCAACAGGAGGAGGAGGATTCAGACTATGAGAGAGACCAAGAGGAGGTTCCTACAAGTGTGCAAGCGTAGAAAGGTCAAGCTCTTCAAGCCAAGGAAGTCCCAACCTCGCCAATGCACTAACACAATACAGAGAGCTCCAAAGAGAAGGATGCGCCAAGGGCATAGGGCTCTACAAGAAATCAAGTTTTATCAGAGGAACACTGAGTTGCTGATAAGAAGATCCCCTTTTGCTCGCATAGTGAAGGAGGTTCTCTAACGATATAGAATAGAGTTTTGTGTGCAGGGGATTACCCTTGAAGCATTGCAAGAAGCCTCCGAGGTTTACCTTGTTGGGGATTTTGAAGACACCAACCTCCTTGCAATACATGTAAAGAGGATTACCATATCTGCCAAGGACATGCAACTAGCTTGGTGCATTCGGCGAGCAAGACACGATCTAGAGATATTAGATGTTAACCTTTTTTTTGAAGCAACTCTTTTGTTTCAAACCCCCCTTTGTAACAAGCCTATCTGGCTTTCATTTGTAACCTTACAATGTCTCGGTGTCATCATGTTTGTTTAACATGGAGTGTCTATCATGTGCCAGTCTATCACCCACCAAGGCATAAAAAATGCTCCTGGAGGACTGAGGAAGTTGTGCCAGAACAGTGCCAATTTGGCCTCTGCAACTGCAATGTAGACTCAAAATTTGCACTATTCTGGCACTTCTCCCCTAGCCACTCAAGATCATTTAAGATGCATTTATAATGAAGTTGAGCACACTAATTGTGAGAAAATAGTTTATAAGATAAAAATACCTTTAATCATGTGTGAAAATATAGTGTTTATCATCCAATGCATCAGAATTGCTCCTGGAGGACTAGGGAAGCTATGCCAGAACAATGTGAATTTAGGCTCTGCAGAGCGGCAGTGCAGGCTCAAAATTTGCACTATTCTGGCACTGCTCCCCCAGCCACTCAGGATCATTTCTGATGCATTTATAATGTTGAGCACACTAATTGTGAGAAATAGTAGTTTATAAGATAAAAACACCTTTAATCATGTGTAAAAATATAGTGTTTATCATCCAATGCATCAGAATTACTCCTTGAGGACTGGGGAAGCTATGTCGCCAAAACAGTGCGAATTCAGGCTTTGCAACGGCGATGCAGGCTCAAAATTTGCACTATTCTGGCACTGCTCCCCCAGCCACTCAGGACTTTGTTTCACCATTGTGCACTGTTCTGGCACTGCTCCCCCAGCCACTCAGGACTTTGTTTCACCATTGTGCATAACCAATGGTACACTTCCAACATGTGTGATAGCATGTTGAGAATCATCTCCTGTTTCCACATAGCCTTTCACATCCATTGGCTTCATATGCTCAAACCATTCCCTATGATAAGTCATATGGTTTAATGCTCCAAAGTCCATATACCAAGTGTGATCATTGTCACCATTTGTCATCATAGATCCCACGACATGTTTTATGGCAAACAAGTGATTTGCACTGCCATCATTACTACTTGATGTAAAATTTCTACCATTTGCATAATTTCCACCATGTTGTGCATAATGTCCACCATGTTGTGCTCTACCCCCTCTCAAATCATTTTGTTTGCAGAAATAATCACGTGCCATATGACCAAATTTTCCACAGTAATGGCATTCCACATTTTGCATAGATGCTTATTGGCCTTGCCAACATCCTCTTCACAGACGAGGATACGTCCAATTCTGTAAACGAGCCTTCCTCAACTCACCACTCTAATAAGTGTTCCAGATACTCCAAAGTACTCAACAAATTTCACTATTGAAGTAGAAAATCAAATTGATTGCATTCAAATTAAACTGATTGCATTCAAATCAAACTGATTGCATTCAAATTAAACTGGCATATGGAGTCCAAAGTACCCTATTTTGGCATGCTTTCCAAGGCTTCAAATTGCAATGTAGTGGTTCAATCAAGTGTGGATACCTTGAATTGACACCTAAACAAGCTCAATGTTGCATATTAACACCAACCAAGGTGCGTACATACCAAAAATATCAAATCCCCTTCTCTGTTTTGAGAAAAACTCGTAAAACCAGTAGTAAAAGTGCTCTAATTCCTTTGATTCTTGTCCAAATTGAGAGACCAGGCATTCATTAGCTTAGCAATGATGTCTACTAACTCCATGTAAAAGGAATTAGACCAATTGTTTAAGTTGAGAGAGTAATTATCTGATTAATGACCCTCTGTTTCACTAATCACTATAGATAGCTTGTTTAATTAGCTAATAATTACTAATCACTAATCACTAATAGACAGCCTGTTTCACTAATCACTAATCACTATAGACAGCCTGTTTAATTAGCTCATAATCAGCTCCATAATGCATAATTGCTCCAACCAATCACATATCAACCTTTTCAAGTATGTGTATCACAAAATTGGTAAGCAAGTTTTGGGCTTAATCAATCACACAACTAGAATTTGGCCTCCACTTTTCAAACTATGAAACATCTGCTCTGTTTCTTCAATTTTGTCTGCACTGCTTGCTGTAAGGGTGATTTAAGAGGTTCGTTGTGATAATTGAGGGCATATATAGTTACCCAACACTCCAAGGCATGTGCACAATCCATCAATGAGGTTATTTTTACAAAAACCGACTTTAATTTCATCCACAATGGACATCTCTTCTCTGTTTTTGTGAGGACTTCAAACCAGTGAATTTCCACTCACTAATATGCAACAAGTTTGCTCCAAATTCAATGTAGGGCTTGCACATGAGTTGCCAATACATTCCCATTTGCCAGATACATGATTCTTTGTCAGATTTGCAACCATTTGCCTCGTACATTCACCACACTAAAGCTTCAATGGAGAGCTTGCAAAATAGAATTTTTCTATGCTTTGGGCAACTCAAATCTGGTATTGTTTGTTGTGTTCTTGCACCTGCAATCTGCTCAAGGATATTTAGTAGTCCTTACCTGGTAGGCTAAGCTCTCCGATTTGATGACAATTGGTGTGCTCCAAGCTTCACAGCTCCAATGGCAAGCTTCACAACTTCTTCTCCCTCTTCTCTCACTCACTCATAAACCCTAATAGAGAGCACCAGGCTCTAATACAATGATGAAAAACAGGTAGAGGGAGAGAGGAGGCACTGTTCTTGAATTAAAAATCCTTCCACACATGTGAAAGAGGCGCCTACCTCAAGAGTTCTCCTTTCCTTTCCAAGGTGTCAAAAATGCATCATTATTCTAAAATATCTCATTTTTTTAGTAATATCTCATAATTTTTAACTAATAGACCTTGTACTCAGTCAACTCATCTTATGTGAGCATTTACTCATTTTTGGGTATTTTCTTTTATTCTTTGGATTTATCTCATCCTAACACTTGGATTAATCCAATTGGCCCATTGGGACCTTAATTGGACCATAATCCAAAAATTTCTGAAAATGTAGACCCTTAGGCTAAGGTCCCTTATACATATTTTCAATTAATTCCTAATGCACATTGGAAAGTTCATTTTGAACATTTGTTTTAGGGGAATGCATTTTAGACACTCGAAGGATTTTTATACCCAAAGATATCTCAATTTTGGATTATCTCTCTCTAGGCGGCCAAAATAGGGTAAAACAAGATCGTTCTTCTATTTCAGACAGGGGAATAATTACAAGAACAGAAGGGGGAGGTTCTTACACCATTACACCTCAAAATTTAGAGGGAGGAATCTTACATGTTGCAACCATGGATCAAAAGATCAGAAGGGGAGGTTCTTACACCTTTACACCTCAAAAGTTGGAGGGAGAAATCTTACATGTTGCAACCATGGATCAACCCACTCTCGCATCTTGCATAGTGATGAGTAGTCACCATTGATGCATGGCCCGTAAAAGCATGAACGATGCCATGTAAAGATGGTGGAATCATCATAGGATGTGCTCCTAATGGACTGTAGACTATGTGTGCCTGCAACTATCAGCAATCTAGAGAATAAAAATCAAGGACACTCCTGTCAACACACCAAAAGAACCTCCTAACAATCCTAGCATCTAGCGTAGGGAAAGAAGAGGCAGCACTAGTGGTTAAATGTGCATTGCACCAATCCACTACATGTTGTGCAGCTCAAAAGCGCTCACTTTCATGGCAGAGTTGGTGATATTTGAGGGTGCGTTTGACACATGCACCCGCACCATTGTGCTCCCCCTTTTCATGCCTTGTCTCAAAGAAGCTCCAAATCACTTGAAATCCTGTCATGTGATGCCAAGAATATAGCCAATAAAACTGATGAAGCACTCTTGAACTGTGCCCCACATCCATCAGACCATATCCACCACCCTGTCCATGTGACTCCATGCTCTCTCAAAAAGTCATCATGACAATGGAAGCAATGCTACACAAACTGGGCGCTATGAGAGCGATCATCTCACTAATGTAAAAGTGATACTCTCTTATGATGACTCGCTCCTTTGGGGTGCTTGCTATGCCATCTATTGCCGCATGTGCTGCATGTATGCTGATAATATGCACCAAAATGTTATGGCTCACCCTAACCCCCCCTTGAAACACATCCAATAAGAGATTACCTAGTGAACCAGAACTGTCATGGTGGGGATCTTTCCAATGGTCGAGTTCATAACCCTTGAGGTCTCCAAGCTCTACAACTCCTTGTGAAGCAATTCACCATGCCTCTTGCCACCACCGCGAGCGTTGTCACACCACCGCGTTGCATTACTACGGGTACTCGTCCCTCATCTCACCTCACCTCAATCACACACACACTCACTAACATTCATTAGGGAGAGAGATTAGCAAGAGGATTAGCAAGACCAAGACAATTGCACAATGGGAAAGTATGTTGTATTATGAGAGAAATTCACTTATATACATGGCCATTAGTGTTCACACGCTTAAATTGTGGCAAGGTGGGCACTTTAGGCTCATAAGAGGCCTAATTCACTTATATACATGGCCATTAGTGTTCACACACTTAAATTATGGCAAGGGGCAATTTAGGCTCATAATTGTGGCAAGGTGGGCACTTTAGGCTCATAAGAGGCCTAATGCAATTACAATGACTACTCTCATATTATATCCTGTTGAGATATCGAGCTCTAGTGAGGTGGTGATTGTGGCAAGGTGGGCACTTTAGGCTCATAAGAGGCCTAATTCACTTATATACATGGCCATTAGTGTTCACACACTTAAATTATGGCAAGGGGCAATTTAGGCTCATAATTGTGGCAAGGTGGGCACTTTAGGCTCATAAGAGGCCTAATGCAATTACAATGACTACTCTCATATTATATCCTGTTGAGATATCGAGCTCTAGTGAGGCGGTGAACAGTGATGACCCGCCTGGGGGATAGGCCCCACACTTACACCACTGGCATGGTTGGTGAGATCATGGGTGATATGCGGCCAGTGGGATGACAGGCTGTGTGACAGCCACTCTAGAGACTGGCATAGTTATAGCGCCAGCTCATTTAGTCAGGTTCACACTATAGAGAACCCGTGTATGTATTGGTTGAGTATCTTTCATATTGTGTGTACTCTTATCTTGTATATGGTGTGTTGAGTGTTGAGTGAAGAAGAAGAAGATTTTCAGCCTCTCACCTTGTGTGTTCTCTATTAGGGTTTTGTGAGTGTGTGTGTGTGCTTGCAAGAGCTCAAGCTCTCTTCCCCCCTGCATCTTTTCATGGTATCAGAGCCTGGTTCATGCTAAGGGCTGAGCTGCAAGCAAGAGAACCACAGGAAGCGGTACGAGGGTAAGAGCTTCAACTACTCTTCCCTATTATGTTGGTGACTACACCCTTGTCGGGAGCTCTACGGAGGCACCGGCAAACGGTCTCTGATTGAGGAGCTTTCTTCGCGGGAGTAAAGCTATAGGGCAACTATACAGTCCTTCGGACTGAATTCCTTCGGATTGAAATTTTCGGACCGAAAACGCGTTTCGGGCACGTCTGGACCTCCGTTTTCCAGAAAGCAGGCAATTTCGAGCACTGCGGGTAAGTCATCGATTCTCTGCAGAACTCTGTTTTAAGAACTGCAGGAAGTCAGATTGACTGTGCAGACACTGTGGGTGCTGCAAAGAGGTCTACAGTTGCCATTGGGTGTATGTATGCACATTGAAGTCACTGTTGGTGACATTTGAGTGGACTGCAGTACCGCTGTGCAGAAAATACAGCAGTTGTGCAGGAAAAACCAGAGTGCAGTTTCTGGTAAAATTGTGTGTTTGGCAAGATGTCTAATGATGGCATAACAGAGATTGTGGCTGAGAAGCTGGATAAGAATAACTTCCATGCTTGGAGGTTCAGGTTGACTAATTTCCTGATGGGAAAAGGCTATTGGGACTACATAGACTACATAGAAGGTGAACATGAAGAAGCACCGGAGATACCGGACATAAATCCTACTGCTGCAAATATGAAAGAGTTTAAAGACTGGAACCAAGGAGCCAGGAAGGTTATGTATTGGCTATCCATTAGCATACAAGACACCATGATTGGGCACATTCAGGATGCCAAGTCCCCCAAGGAGGCGTGGGACACCTTGGTAAAGCTCTATGAAACAAATACCAAGGCACGTAAGATACAGTTGAAGAATGAACTTCATACTGTGGAGAAAAAAAGCATGTCTGTGAATGACTATGCGCTGAAGATAAAGGGTATTGTGGAATCCCTTGCATCTATTGGTGTGTCAGTAGATGATGATGACAAGGTGGAAGTCTGTCTACGTGGTCTCGGGCCACAATACAAGGCGTTTAAGACGTCTATTCAGACTCGGGAAAACATTCCCAACTTTACAGATTTGGTGTCTATGCTGATTATTGAAGAGAAGAACTTGGGTGAAGACCAAAAGTCTTCACAAAGCAAAAACAGTTCAGAGCAATAGGCCTTCTACACGAGTTCAGGAAGAGGACGAGGTAGAGGAGGCCGTGGATGCGGTCAAGGAGGTGGCCGAACAGGTAATCAAAATTATGGCCAGCAACAGCAGCAGCAACAACAACAGTCCCAGAATCAACAACAACAACAACACGCAGGTGGAAGAGGCAAATTCAGAGGCAGGGGGAGTCAAAGAGGCCGTGGAAATTGGCAAAGGCAATATAATGATGCACGTGAATACTATTATTGTGGTAAGCCTGGACATGTGCAGTCAGAATGTTATAAGAAGCAGGCTGACATGCAAAATGGGAAAGTGCAGCAAAACAACTATGCATCCTTAAGCAGAAATAATGAGGATAATGAAAGGTTGTTTGTTATGCAGCATGTTGTGAATGTCATGTCTGAAAATGTTGATGCAGCACAAAAAGATAATGTATGGTATGTGGATTCAGGCGCTTCAAACCACATGATGAGTCATGGGGAGTGGTTCAAGGAGATGAAAAACCCGGAAAGACCAGGTTTTGTGGAAACAGGGGATGACACTACTCATCCAATTGCCCACATTGGAGATGTGCCATTGTCTATGCAGGATGGCAAAGTGAAGTACCTTGCAGATGTACTTCATGTACCGAACATAACAAAGAATCTGGTTTCAGTTGGCCAGATGATTGAGCAGGGTTTGCAGGTTCGGTTTAACCCTGATGGATGTTATGTTGAAGATTTTAAAGACAAGTGCAGGTTGGTTGCAAAAGGCAACAGAGTGGGCAGAATGTTTACGTTGGATGTAGACATGCCTGAGATGAGTGCTGCGATGTTTGTAAATGGTTCAGGAATTGTTGCAGACACAGACATATGGCATAAAAGAATTGGACATGTGAATGTGCAGAGATTGAAGTCTATGCAGACAAAAGGAATTGTGACAGGGCTGCCAAAATTTAAAGTGGAAGGTATGCATAAAATCTGTGAAGCATGCCAATTTGGGAAGCAAACAAAGCATGTGTTTCCACGTAACAGATATGTGAGCAGAAATGCACTAGATGTTGTGCATTCGGATGTATGGGGTCCTACGAAGACCATATCTATGGGAGGCTGCAGGTATTATGTGACTTTCATTGATGACCACACAAGGAAAGTGTGGGTATATTTCATGAAGGAGAAGAGTGAGGTGTTTACTCACTTTCAGAATTTCAAAGTTTTGGTTGAAAAGCAAACAGGGAAATATGTAAAGTGCCTAAGGTCAGATGGAGGGGGAGAGTACTTCTCCAATGAGTTCTCTGAATATTTGAAGAAGAATGGTATTCGGAGACAATATACATGCAGATACACTCCGCAGCAAAATGGAGTTGCTGAGCGGAAAAACAGGCACATTGCTGAGATTGCGCGAGCATTGATGGAAGAGAAGAATATGCCGCATTGCTATTAGGCTGAGGCTGTTTCTATAGCAGTATATATTATGAACAGGACTCCAACTGCAGCCATACATGATGTAACTCCAGAGGAGAGGTTTACTGGCAGAAAACCAGATTTGTCTCATCTGAAAGTCTTTGGATGCATTGCATAGCCAGATGATCTAAGAACTAAGCTGGACCCGAAAGCTGAAAAATGTGTGTTTATTGGATATTCCCTTGAGCAAAAGGGATACAGGTGTTATAACCCTGCTACACGTGAGCTGAGGGTAAGCAGGGATGTTGTGTTTGATGAGATGAGCAGCTGGTATGTTGTTGAAAAAGAAGCTGTTGGGGCTGATGTGAGTGAAAGTGTGGTTGCACAGAATGCAGGTCAGCAATCACAGTCTTTGAGTGGACCAGGAGAGTCCTCATCTAGTGGGTCTATTGATAGACCATGGAGTGGCAGGCTGCGTCATAATACCAGTCCTGCAAATGTGATTACTACATCACGTAAAGGAAAAGAGAAAGTGGTTGAGCCCCTTGGTATGCCTGACATTTCTGCAGGGCATTCTCATGTTGATGGAGAGTCTAGTGGCTCAGATATGAGCCTTGATGAGGAGCTTGGGATCCCAGCTATGAGAACACCTGGTGTAAAGAAGGCTATGGAAGCCATGAATGAAAAGCTGCGAAGATCAGGAAGAGTGAAGAACCCTGTGCAGAGATTTACATATGATGGTTATGTGGCACATCACTATGCATATATGGCAAAGGTTGTGCAGGTTGTTGAGCCCACATGCATTGATGAGGCTGTTAGAAATGTGTGTTGGGAGAAAGCTATGGATGAGGAGATGGATGCACTATATAAAAATGAAACTTGGGATTTAGTGCAATTGCCAGAAGGCAAGAAAGCCATTGGATGCAAGTGGGTGTACAAAGTTAAACATAACAGTGATGGAAGCATAAACAGGTACAAGGCTAGATTGGTAGCCAAAGGATATGCGCAGACATATGGGATTGATTATGAGAAAACTTTCAGCCCAGTTGCCAAGATGGCAATGGTGAGAGTTGTGATAGCAGTGGCTGCGTCAAAGCAATGGTCTTTACATCAGATGGATGTAAAGAATGCATTCTTGCATGGGGATTTGCAAGAAGAGGTGTATATGTTGCAGCCACCTAGTTGTTATGAGGATGTGGGTCACCCCGAGCATGTTTGCAGGTTGAAGAAAGCCTTGTATGGCTTAAAGCAAGCACCCCGAGCATGTTTGCAGGTTGAAGAAAGCCTTGTATGGCTTAAAGCAAGCACCAAGAGCATGGTCTGACAAGATTTCTGAATATCTTGTCACTATTAGCTTTCATGTAGCCAATGCAGATTTCTCATTGTATGTGAGACATGGTGATAGAGGGGTTGTGCTTGTTGTCATCTATGTAGATGACTTGATCATTACGGGGGACCATGATGCAAAGATCTTTGATGTAAAGATCTTGCTTAGACAGAAGTTCGAGATGAAGGATCTGGGGGAGCTCAGATATTTCTTGGGCATTGAGGTGATTAGGTCACCACATGGTATTGGATTACTGCAGAGACAGTATGGCTTGGACATGTTGTCCAAGTATGGTATGACAGGCTGTAAGCCTATCTCTGTGCCATTGGATCAGAATGGCAAGTTATGTGCAGATTCAGGAGAGATCTTGGAGGATCCTACTATGTACAGGAGCATAGTAGGAAGTTTGATCTACATGACGATCACCAGACCAGATTTGAGCTATGCTGTTGGGTTGGTGAGTCAGTTTATGTAGGTTCCATGGAAACCGCATTTGGATGCAGTGAGACGCATACTGAGGTATGTGAAGTCTACTTTACATTGTGGACGATTCTATGAGACCGGGACAGAGATATGTGTACATGGGTACACAGATGCTGATTGGGCTGGTAGTATCTCAGACAGAAGATCTACCAGTGGATTCATGTTTTCTTTGGGGAGTGCTGCTGTGACTTGGAGCAGCAAGAAGCAGCCTACGGTTGCTCTATCGAGTACGGAGGCTGAGTACAGAGGAGTTGCTATGGCAGCATGTGAGGTAGCTTGGTTGAGAAAGCTACTTGCAGATTTGGGTCTATCAGTGGATAGACAAGTTGTCATTTTCTGTGACAACATTAGCAGTATACAGTTGGCCAGGAACCCAGTCTTTCATGCTCGTATGAAGCACATAGAGGTTCACTACCACTTCGTCAGAGAGAAGGTCTTAGAGCAGGAGACCTTGACCTTGTTTATGTCAGCACAGAGGATCAGGTAGCTGACATCTTCACCAAAGCATTGGGTACAGAGAAGCTTCGCAGATTCAGGGCTTCGCTTGGTGTACATGAGATGGAGTTGAGCTCGAGGGGGAGTGTTGAGATATCGAGCTCTAGTGAGGCGGTGGACACTGATGACCCGCCTGGGGGATAGGCCCCACACTTACACCACTGGCATGGTTGGTGAGATCATGGGTGATATGCGGCCAGTGGGATGACAGGCTGTATGACAGCCACTCTAGAGCATTAGGAACTCAATGGAGTCTTTTTGGGCCCTTTAATTTGCCATGAGATTATGGAAACGTTTAACTTTTTGACAAATAGGAGCCCGCCATGTAAGCAAAAACCAATGGTTTGTAAGAGAGGTGTAAGAGTGGTCAAAGGGTGCACTTTTCCCCCCAAAAGGGGGAGGGGGCAATTTTACAATTTTCGTACCTCCATAACTTCTACATACAAGCTCCGATTTGAGCGGAGATTACAGATCCGTGATCTACGCATCAAGAGCTTTCCGTAGATATGTTACATGATATGGTTTTATCTGCTAGATTTTAAATTCCATTTTCCCCCCAAAATTCAAATTCGAATAAAGTAGCCGTTTTGAAGCTTCAAATTAGAAAACGTTTCTTCTTAAGAGAAAAGGTTTGACTCCCTTAAACTGCCAAATAAAAGGGCCCAAGAAGACTCCATTGAGTTCCTAATGGACTGGCATAGTTATAGTGCCAGCTCATTTAGTCGGATTCACACTATAGAGAACCTGTGTATGTATTGGTTGAGTACCTTTCATATTGTGTGTACTCTTATCTTGTATATGGTGTGTTGAGTGTTGAGTGAAGAAGAAGAAGATTTTTAGCCTCTCACCTTGTGTGTTCTCTATTAGGGTTTTGTGAGTGTGTGTGTGTGCTTGCAAGAGCTCAAGCTCTCTTCCCCCCTGCATCTTTTCATATCCATGAAGTACATCACTTGGGACTTTATCCTAACTTTCTACTACATGCTCTTGAAGCAAGAATCGCCATAAATACTCTGTCACACCATTATGGACACCCGTCCAAGTTGTAGCTTCAGACACTATTGCTTCATATCTTGAATGTATGAACCTTTGGTGTATCTATCATGACTCCTTGATATATGATAATGGTAGTAACTCTTGTTAACCCTAGGGATAGGTTAACATCCCCCCCTTCCTGATGGTGATCGTGTCCTCACTCATGATCTCATTGAAAACCTTTGTGTGGGGATAATGGATAAGCTTTGTCGATGGCTTTGATGTTGGTCTTTGTCCCTCCGTCTCGGCGGCGGCCGGAGAAGGAATGAGAAAGGTTAGTTAGTGAATGAAAAGGTTAGTGGTTTATTGGGAATTCCTAACGGGGTGGGGGGTGGGGTTTTTGCGAATGATTGCATTTTTATATTTGTGTGAGCATTTATTTTTTGGGTTTTTTTGCTCACTTTGTTTTTTGCAATCAATCATAAGCAAGGTTACATGCCAGATTTGTGTTAGTGGGTATGCTAAGAGATGTTAATAAATGGGAGAGAAGAGAGGGAAGGATCCAGAGAAACGTAGACTTAATCATCAGAACGAGATGGTGCTTTTTTCAGTTCTTCATTTAATTCATTGAAGCAACATTCATCATTTGAAGAAATTGGCCTTCAATGATGTCTCTTTGTGTGGTAGGATTATTGTCAAATGTTGTTGAGTAGGACTTGTTTTTGTATGCTTCTTCCCATGTGCTTTTTATGTTTTTATCTATATTTAAGTGCTCTTACGAACTAGATATACATGAAGTACAAGAAGTGAGTCATATAGACTCTTATTAAGCTGCTTCACGTCATGAACCAGACTCCACATAAAAATTAAATTCGATATTTTTTTTGGGTGTGGACTCTTAGGGCGTGAAACCTTAGGCCGTGAAAGTGTAGAAATGGTTGACGGCGTGAATGATTTTTTTGATTTTTTTTTTGAGTCTAGTGGGAAATACAAATTTCTTTTTTTGGGGGGATATTTTTTGAATTGAAAATTAAGGAGATATGGGCATTTTTCCAAAAAGGTAAGTGGGAATCAAAAAAGTCAACCTTTTTATAACACCCTCTACACCCTTCATAAATGACCCTCAAAATGGACAATTTGACAACTCATAAGCATCTACTCATTGAATGCTCATTTAGCCTTAATAAGTTATGTAAAAAAGTGATTAAGAGTTAATCAAAGATTAATTCTTTCACTAATATTTTTCTCTTTTACACTAATCAAGGACTGTAATTAACCACTAATCCCTGATTAATGCACACAATTGAGCACATCATTGGATAGAGCAAGGGAATGCTAATCTATGTGCATCAACCAATGTGTAAATTAATATAAAATAGGAGACTAATTAGACTCTTAATTTTGGTCTCCCCTTTTAAGGTAAAATTAAGCAAAGAGAGTTAAATTCTTCCGATTGATGTAATTAGGTGTTTTGATGCATTTAGATACTCTCAAAACACTCAAAAACACTAATTTCACCTACTCACATGATCAATTTAGATCCCAATCAACATATTTTCTAAAATTTTTACCTCTTGAACAAGATTAATCATCCTTAATGATAAAAATCAGTCCATTAAGAGAAATTAGTCGAATGCAAGGATTTTTTCATGGTTTTGAGAAATTTTTTGAAAGATTAAGCTACTCCTAATGCTTACTAACACTCTAATGCAAACAATTCCAACAAAAAACACACAATTAAGCTAAAATTAATGATTTTAGTTCTATGTTTAACACTAAAGAGAGCTAACATTCACTAAGAATCGCATTCTATTATTACATTTTTTAATGCAATGGATGCAAACTAGGCCTAATACAAACTATATGCAAGCCCTAAGAACATGAAAAACCATAATAACAACAACAAAAACAACAAATTAAGCTAAAAACAAAGCAAAAAAATATTCTTTACAAAAAAAAAGAGAGCTATTCTACACCAAATCACACACAAATCACCACCATCAAGTCCACATCTTTTTCATGGGAAACCATTAATCAAGATAATGGGAAATGGGCAATGCATAGATTAGAGGAAAAACGATGGAAAAAGCCAAGGGATTGGTCCCCGACAACGGTGCCAAAAATGTTATGGCTCACCCTAACCCCCTTGAAACACATCCAATAAGAGATTACCTGGTGAACCATAACTATCATGAGGATCTTTCCAATGGCTGATCTTGTAACCATTGAGGTCTCCAAGATCTACAACTCCTTGTGAAGCAATTCCATCGCACCTCCCCCGCCGCGAGCGTTTTCACACCACCACGTTGCACTACGGGTACTCGTTCGTCCTCTCACCTCACTTCACTCACACACACTCACTAGCATGCATTAGGGAGAGAGATTAGCAAGAGCAAGACTCAATTGCACAATGTGAGAGTATGTTGTAAATTGAGAGAAATTATATACATGGCCATAAGTGTTCACACTCACTTAAACTGTGGCAGTGGCCAGGCGAAAACTTTTGGCTCATAAGAGGCCTAATGCTATTACAATAACTACTCTCATAATATATCCATGAAGTATATCACTTGGGACTTCATTCTAACTTGCTACCACACGCTCTTGAAGCGGGAATCGCCACTCCATCACATCATTATGAGCGCCTGTCAAACTTGTAGCTTTGGACACTATTGCTTCATATCTTGAATGTATGACCCTTTGGTGTATCTATCATGTCTCCTTGATATAAGATAATGGCGGTAACTCTTGTTGACCCTAGGAATGGGTTAACAGCACCATGATGGCCACCTAGTCAAGCAGATTTGAATGGGAATTATTAGATTCATAAACAACATCAATATAAAATATCTTGAAGACCTTAAATTGAAAATGAGGTAATGTCTCATGCAATACCTGCTTTGAAAAGTAGTACTCTACCTGAATCTCTTGATGTGGAGCAAATGTGTAATTCTCTGTGAAGTCAATCACAGAGACAACTACACGAGTAGAAAATTACTATAGGCTAGCACAAAACTGACGATCCTACCACTTGGCACCGTGAGCATGATGTATGTAGGCATAGACAGAATTTGTGAATGTGCTCATGAACTCACCACATGCCGAATGGTGCTCCACTAGTTTTAATCTCCTTGATTGCCCATGTGTGACATTCTCATACTGGCTCCATATCACCACCTCAGCCACCATCGAGGAATCCTTCTCACACAAGTGAAGCCTGGCCAAGCTGTCGCATAACGTACAAGTCCCCATGACACAAGCCCTACGATGGTAGACGTCATCCTCCGCCCGCGGGAATAATAGCGAGTGAACAAAGTCCGATGGGCTATAAGGCGGGTCCACCCCCCGATGGCTAGACAAGCCATGAAACACATCATACAAAAGCTAAAATCCAATGTGATGCCTACAAAGACGAGTAGCGCACAAACCAAGGCTTGCAAGCCTCAAATAAATGCTGGCTGATGGTGATCTCAAGGTGGGTAGACCTAAACTCAAAGTATAATTCTATCTATGTCATCTCAAGAAAGCAAGCCCTATGCACTATGTACTCCCCACGATGAACCCTATGTCGTAATGCCTTCTTGTACTATGGTGATGCATGACAATGCTCCTCCCAAAACCTCTCTATCATCGCCCTCATCTTAGGGTCCAATAAACGACTGCATCTAGGTGCACGGCCACTACTAACCCATAGAGAACCCTCAATCCCACTGTCCAAGCTCTGTCTCCTCACAAACCCTGCATGAAGTGCTCAACAATGAATTTGAAGTATGTGAGAAGTGGCGTGATGCGTACCTGGCAAGACATTGTTGGAAACAAATGCTGTGGGCACATCTTGCAGCCAATCCATCTGGATGCATCTTATGCTTGATTGTGCTATAGGGCTGCCTCAAGCTTCGTAGCACACCAGCACTGGCCCTCGTGGGCTGCAAATTGCGGAAGCGACAGTACACTAAGCCATGCACGAGTGCCGTAGAGCAGCGCATCTAGCACGCTAGACTATGATGCCACACAGAGGTCAACAAAGTACTTGTCGAATATAGCATTGGAACGGTTTTGTGCACCAGACTTGGAAAGGGATTTCCCATGAGAATATGCCTCATGAGCAACATCGGAGGGTGGAGTGTCAAGCATATGGTCGATAGTGCCATCGGCATTGCTGAAGTGAGGAGTGCCTGCAGTGGCAGGAAGAGCATGTGCACAACATCGAGGAGTGGCATCAAGGTCATGGATTGTGCTAGATGGAGGAGTGTTGACACATAGATGTCACCCAAGAGAGGTGAGGAAAACTCGTGGGTTGCACCCGAGGCTAGAGAGGCACCAGGTAGATGAGTGGAAAGCTCATGGGAGGTGCCCGAAAAAGGAGTGGTGAGCTTAGATGGTGGAGAGGCATCCAATGGAGGAGTGCCTATAGCTCATGGTGGGAAACACCCAAGAGAGAAGTTCTAAACTTGGAGGGCATGCCAAAAGGTGGAGAGCCACCAAAGATAGGAGTGTCCACCTCATGGGCGGTGCCTGAGGGTTGAGTGACAACCGCATGGGTAAGGTGTAAGGGAGGAGTGGCAAAGGGCTATAAATAGTGTGGAGAAAGAATTGTGGGAGAATGAGGAGGAGAAGGAGGTGGAGTGGGGTCATGGGGAGGAGATGGAGAATGGGTGGGGAAGGAGATGATGCCTCATCAATTGAACCCGCCGTGCGTTGCAATGCTCAAGCCCTTACTTTGCGCTCACGATCTCTTCTTCTCCTATCTTCCATGTGAACCCTCACTTGCTCCTCATGATTAAGGTGGATTGGGAGATCCTATTGCCTATTTCTTTTTCTACTCCTACGAATTTGTGAACCCATGCTAAGAAGTAGGAAAAAAGAGATTAAGCAAAAAATTAAAGATAATTAAGATTAAAGTAATACTAGAACAAGATTAACATATGCTTGGAATGGAGCTATCTCCAAAGTTGGTAAAGCTCTAAGAATGAGGAAGACTCCAAAAAATTGGGCTATATATACAAAGCTAGTAAGCATTTCATTGGTTAAATTGGATTATGGATAAAATCTAGATTTTTACAGATAATGATAATTTATTATAAAATACTAGAAAATATTAAAATATAATTATAATTTTTAGAAATTATGAATGAATTATTTAATTTAAGAAATGAATATTTATTTATTTTTATTTAACAAATAAAGATTATTTATATAATACATAAAATTTATTTGATTAATTAATAATATTAAAATTTCTTTAGATATATATATATATATTTTTTCCAAAAAAGTTTTTAAAAAAATATATATTTTTTAATAGTAAGAATTAATTTAATTATATCATAATATTCACTTGCTTGAAAAATAAAATAAATATTTAATTTTTATAATATATTTTATTCAATAAATAATATTTATTTGATCAAAAAATTATAGATATTTTTTCTTTTCTGGAGGAGAGCCTTAAAATTATATTACATAATTTTATTCTAAAATTTTGTATTAAAGAAATTATTAATTTTTTTCATATATTAATTAAATCATGAAATATAATGGTGAGGTGGCAGGCGTTTTGCCACATGGTAAAATTCTGCTAACATGGAACCTCCAGGTGGGCATTCCTCATGCTCAAGTGTGAGGTGGCAATGCCATCTGTGTATATGATGTGTCATGCAATGTAGGCACAAAAAGTCAACCAAGTTCACTGTGCTGAGGTGGCAAGATGACATGGACATTCTTGATTACGTGAAAATTCCATGTATGCATGTGATGTGGCATGCCATGTAGGCTTTAGGGAGTCAACCTTGCTGACTAAGTTCAGGTGGCATAATGACAAGGCATGATGAGATGGCAAGTTGCTTATGTGGAGTCTCCTCCATAATGACAAGGCATGATGAGATGGCAAGATGCTTATGTGGAGTCTCCTCCATATAATGTGGCATGTACGTGTAGGACGAAGACTATGTTACCATAGCTAAATTGCTTGATGAATGACGTAATCTCTAGGATTGGTGAAACACCAAGCCTAATAGGGTTCCTTTGTTTTAGACTTTGGGTGGACAAATAGTGAAAATTTAATTAAGATGGCTGGAAAATGGGCTTCCCTTACTCAAATTCACTCAAATTTTTTTTGGTTAAATTCATCATGACAAGTAATTTGATCCACAATAAATTTAAGTGCAATGAGGGTTGTATAAAATTTATATAATTAAATTATTAAACTTTCACAGGCCCTTTGAGAGACTAAGTGAATTTTCTATAGAAGATTGGAAGAAATTCAACTGGTTAAAATTGAAGTTTGACAATATGGCCACATTCTATACATATTTTTCTAACTTCTCATCACTGTTGGATCTTCAATGACGAGCTTTACATTTGCCAAGATCTTGAATAGAAAATCACATGTTCTGTGCAATGAAACCATCACTAAAATAAATTAGATTTTTGATTCAGAGGGTGCCATTTGAACACTCACTATATGTATAGTGTGCCCCAAACACCATGCCACTGAATTCCAAGCATAATTACGAGAGATTGGACCTTTAAGTTATGAAGATGCCTATTTTCAAGCTACCTTCAAGGTGCCCAATTGTCAAAACTGGTGTCTCTTATCTTGTAACAACCCAAATCCTCTAAGAACAATGAGATTAGCCTATGTTTTTGTCAGTAGGGAAATCTGTTGTTTAAGTTCTTAAGGCAGTTTATACAATCTCTCACTGACTTATGTTGATACAATCTGTTGTTTAAGTTCTTAAGGTAGTTGATACCATCTCTCACGTGTCTCTCACTGACTTGTGTTCAAGCTGCTTAAGTTGATTCAACTATGTAATAGAGATGTGACACAAGTATTCAAGAAGCCCATGGTAAATGCTAGCTTGAGATCCTCCATGTTCCCTTTTTATGAATCTTCCGGCATTTGGAACCATAACAAAACGTTTTCCTCTAAGGTCAATCTAAGGTCAATCTAAAGGCATCAATCTTCGTTTTGGGATTGGTTACTCTCTCATAGCCATTGTACAAATTTATCTAAATGTAGCTAGGTGGTTGCTGTAAGGATCTTTGGATCTTAATTTGGAACCATAACAAAACGTTTTCCTCTAAGGTCAATCTAAAGGCATCGATCTTCGTTTTGGGATTGGTTACTCTCTCATAGCCATTGTACATATTTATCTAAATGTAGCTAGGTGGTTGCTGTAAGGATCTTTGGATCTTAATTTTGTGATCAGTTACTCTGTCAGCCATTGTTTGAATTTGTCTAAATGTAGGTAGGTGGTTGCTACCTTGTATCTCTCTTATTCTTAATTATCTTCTCTACGTGGTGATTGTGTAGAGATTTATGTCACCTCTCATTTCTTTCTTCTTCTCTTTCTTCCAGCTCTCTCGTCTCATCCTTCTCACTCTTCGATGCTGGTGCTTGTTCGTCCTTTAGGCCAACAGTTTGAATGCACTAAGGGGTGACATTTTTTCTCCATGTGCTAATCCAAAGGCGGGTTGGTTAAAGAACTTAAAGGTTAAGAGTGTGTTTCTTTATTAAGTATGGAAAATATGCCAAAGGGAATTTCTTCATGATTTATTAATGATATGGCATAGAAAGGAAAGATGGTTAGGTAAAGAAATCCAAAGAATTTTGTTTTACTGAGTTAAGAATAATATTTCTATATCTTTACTTTTTGTTTAGTTCCAGCTTTGTAATGTTTTCTCCTACTACACCAATTCTTGATTCTTTAATGGGTGACCATTGCTCATCTACAAAAGATAATAAAGGAGTTGAAAGGAAGTAACAAGATAAACATTGAATGTAACAGCCTATTTTTCTAGTAAGAGTAAAGACATACTCAAGTTGCCTCAAAGATATGATGCTTGCAAAGGATAGAGATGAGTCTATCTTAGAAACTCCCACATATGATCAAATTTTTCAACCTCCAAAGATATGAGATCATGAATGTTAGAAAGAGTATGCACCATCCGGACACACCTCTACAAGTAGTACTTTATTATATAAAGCAAATAAACTACTATATAGACAATTTAAATTTCCTATGAAGGAAAATTTTGTCTATATATCAAAGATATGAATGTATAAATTGAGCGTCTTCTACTATATCGTAGGGTTCCTTGTGCGTAAGACAGGCCGGATACACGAGTGTCGCGAGCGAGTTATCTTGTAATTGAGCATCAAGGGCGCTCGTTCAGTCGCAAATATTCTTGCTGCAAGCGCTGCCACATCGCTTCCGCATAGTGCCGGCAGTTGGAGAAGAGCAGGTTGTAGCTCGGCTCAAAATCGTGCAGAATCTCCTCTATCCGCCGCAAGCCCAAGCTCCTGCCGCCATCGGACCGAGCTGTAATCATCTCCCTGGAAGCAGTGCCGGGGATTCGCACAACTTCATCCTCCATCAACCATGAAATCCGAATGCCCGCCTCTTCCCGTGGAGCGCCCACTTTCTCGGCTAGAATGTATCGTTGCACGTGCCCGTTCCCCAGCTCCAGAACGAGCATATGGCGCTCCAAGCAGCCTGCCTCCCCGTCTGCAGACGCCGATGATCCAAGAAGCCTATGCCGCTGATCCAAGAAGCCTGATTGCCGGCCAGACGTCGGCGCAATATCCGACCGTAAATAGGGTTGTGTTACGTAGGAAATTTTCTGAAGGCTGAAGCTGTCCAAGAGGCGGTCCCTGGGCACCGTGCTGTGGATGCCCCTGCTGGCCGTGAAGATGGTGGGAAGTGAGGCGACGGAACCCTTTGATGCTGCAATCACTGAGGCGACAGAACCCTTCGATGCAACTGAGGCGGCAGAACCCATGGAAATTAAGTGCCTGTGGGCAAGTCGACTGAGCTCCTCGAGATGAAGCAATATTTCTAGAAGCCCTGCGTATATGAAGCCTCACTGATGTGCACTGATTTTATTCGGTAATCTGTTATTCTCTGGTTGTAGTGCATTAGTTACGGATATGCTTCTTTTATTCCTTCAAGAAAGTAAGCTTTATGCTGTATATGCATTTAGGGGGCTTTGCTCGAAATCGAATATCTTTTAAAAAGAGGTATTATTATTATTGAATACAGAGTGCTAACAATGATGACGGGGAAAAAAATGCACGTAGCACCCACACTTTCCAAAAGGCATTTCAATAATACCCCCTCCCCAAAACATACACACACACACATTCTGATTGCAAATCAACTTGCTCCTTGAAATACTCATATTAATGGTGCATATACTAGACAAAATACAAGGTTTGAGCCAATAACATCTTAACCTAATAAAGAGGCTTAGTTCCAACATGAACACTTTCCAATCGATTTTATTCAATGCGGTGATATAATTTTATTCTCTTATGTGATCGCTCTGCTAAGTTGAGCTTTATGGTTCCCCTTGAAAAGAATGAAATCTCTCAATGTGTCCTATGCATTGGTAGGGGCATGAAAGGAGATGCTCTTCCTTGTGGTTTGGCTCAAAATTGTAAGGGACATGAGAGACTACTTCATCATGAAGCTAAGAGCTTAAGAGAAGAGGAGCATGGGCTAGGTTTCTCATGATAACCCCTACCATCAAATAGCTAGAAAAGAGGTAATTTTTTAAATGAATGAACAATATTTCTTAACATCACCATGAGTTGTGTCAATTTACACCACAATTTGTGATGCTAACACTGATGACACTAAGTAAATGTACCAAAGTGACATTTATACCATAACAGCTCACTCACGTTACACCAAAGTGTACCCATGCTTTCCAAATGTTAATTCAAAATACTAACAACTCATTTGCATGTACCTACACTTTCCAAATGTTAATTCAAAATAGTAATCTCTTTGTCTATGTCTCTCTCCGCCACTAAGATCCATCATTTTGTTTGAAATATGCTTGGTCCTTGAAATTCTTTGTTTCAATGTGCATATTGTTGCTTCTAACTTTGTAATTCGATGCATCATAGCTCAACCAGGTGAACATAAATTGGACTACCCTATACACTTTGCTAGTCGGTTGACTATTGTGTGAGGCTTAGATGAATTATATCCCCACAAATCATGAAGGTTTAGGAATGGTATATGCCATGAAGAAATTCTGACATTACCTTTTAGCTAGTAAATTTGTTTTCTATGTTGATCATCATCAAGCCTTGCTATACCGTGTCAATAAACCTTGCTCCATGGAGAATCACTAGAGGTGGTTGTTGATTCTTCTTGAATTTGATTTCATAGTGGTTGTAAGACCTAGTATAGAAGAAATATGTCATGGCTAATCATCTATCTTGTGTACCTAATGGTGAAGCATCAATTAGAGTAGATGATGATCTATGTGATGTTATACTATTTAAAGTTGAGGCCATACTAGAGTGGAGTGCGAAAATTGTTACATTAGGCAAAATTTGCACTAAAAAAGGGGCCCTCTAAGAACTGCCTTGTCAGCTTTTTCTTAAAAAATGGGTGATGGTTAAATTTTTGCAAATCAACCAAAATTTGTCGGAGATTGTAGATTGAGAATCTACTCTTCTAGATCTTTCCAATGATATATAGTATGATGGGCAATTTTGCATATTCAACAAGTTCCCAAATCGGTGATGCATGTGCAGCTTGCAGACTGATGGGTCCCACAAAGTCAATGCCCCATTTCGTAAAGGGTTCTAGAACTTTAACAGGGTGCAAGGGCATCATGTCCTTCTTTTTGTGGTCTAGCACATCGTTGGCACTCGTCACATCCTCTAACACAAAATGGGCCAAAGCAAGAGCTTCAAGAAAAGTAGACACTCTGGCTACATCTAGGTTGAAACCATTGACCGGGTTGAAACCATAGGATTCCTTAATGGTGGCAATAAATTCAAAAAGTATTATGGTCCTCTTGCTGCTGAGGAAGCCTTACAGGCTGCACATGATAAGAAGACAGCTAAAAAAAAAAACGAAATTAAAGAAATCTCAAGATCGACAAAGAAGCTAAAGAAAGGCAAATACAACAGTAGCGGACTATCCTTGGATCCGCACAAGCCTTTGTTGGAGAAGTTGAAGGAGACACAAAGGAGCCTGGAGCATATAGCACCTTTGTGAACATTCATTCAATTTCCTAGCCCTCATTGTGCACTATAATTTATTGCTTGACACAGGGACTAGTCATAATTTAATTTCCTTCAATGCATGGAACCACTTGTGGGAAAACCTGAACTTTTAATTTCTTTCAATGCATGGAACCAGTTGGGAAAACCTCAACTTGTAAAACACCTATTTGAAGGTGAAAGGTATCAATAGTAGGAACAACAAGGTTCTTTGACTACAATAAATTGAAATATATTGTGATAAAACAAGCATCTAGTGGGAGATATATTGGTTATGCCACCTTACAAGAACATTACTTGAACCAATAATACTTGGTTGCACATGGATGAAGGCTATAGGATATATGATGGTCAACGAGGGGTGTCCCTGTGGGTGAAGCCACAATTGAACATTCTACTCACCATAACCTCCCTTGCCACCTCTCACTCTTGTTGGAAGTTACAACAAGAGGAAGCTTCTATAGCAACCAAATCTATAGAAACCTCCTCCACTTCATTCTCTATTATTCAAAGGACTCTTGATTCTTTTCCCTCCACACATGGCAAACATCTTCATGTCAAAAGGACCAACCTATACAATAGGTTACAAAGTGGCAACCTAAATCTACCTTGAAATGGGTTTCCCAAGATTTCTCCATCTGTTCCACCTCAACCAACTAAGCAAATAAGCCCTCAACATAATAATCAGCACAAAAAGTCCAAACTATAGGTCACCCCAAAATGGATACCTAAATGGTTATTGAAAGCTCAAGACTATTACGAGGGAAACTGTTGTATTTGAATCCCAAAACATAAATGTATACCACTTGCCTCACTACCATCACTTGCCAATTCCCAAGTCTCCTCAGTGTGATGGACAAAGGCTTCATAGGCTCAAATTCAAATAAAGGGTTGTAGAGGAACCTTTACCACCATCACCCAAACAAGTCTGGATCCCTAAGAGAAACCCTATCATAAGAGGTAGGGTAAGGGGAAGCTTCTACTTCACAAAATGCGACAAAACCCTTGTTGGTTATCCAAGCTTACTTTCCCTAGAGGGACCCACTATGCAAATAGAAATTGCCTTGCCCACAAATGTCAACTCTATTGCTCATCTCTATAAGGAAGAACCCATAAGCTCCATCCGGTCTTATGAAAGCCCCTTATCGCCCTTAAAATTGGAGATCGATATGACATAACAAGTAACAAAGCACGCTCCTAGCCAACAAACACTGATAGAGTAAATTTGGAAAGGATGGTTACATAAAAACTACAATACCTTCCGCGAAGTCAAGGTATGACAAGAAGAAGGCAAGGGCAATTTATGCTAATATCATCACTTTTACGCCCATGTTTCTCTTCTTGACAAATTTCATGTCCATTATAGGAGAGAGCTTGTTGGAAAAAGCTAATCCATGACAATATAGCTTGTACAAAACATGTACAACAATATAGCACATATGCACACGAGAAAAATCCAAATAATAATAAAAATTAAAAACAGATGGTGAGAAAGAGCACATACTAAAATAAGAGAATGAAAGTACATCTCTATTATTACTACATGACTTGAGCATGGACTTTTCATGGACTATTACGAGTGACCCTATCTTGGACCCAGATTGTCTGGATTAGTACTTTAGTGTAGCTTAGTATTCTTGATTTCCAAACCCACTCATGATATTTTTATGATCCATTAGGAGAGTGATGTTATGGAGCCACCTTTGCGGATCTATTCTACTTACAGTTTCATCCCCTTGTACCATGTTTTAGCTGTGAGTGTTATATGTTATCCATAGCATCCTACTTATGTTGTCAATGTAGAACTATGGGACAAGACTCTTGTAGTCCATGGTAGGAGAGACCTTACCAACCACATGATGACGTGAGTGTACTTTACCTAGTTATACGTAGCATCCTACTTATGTTGTCAATGTAGAACTATGGGACAAGGCTCTTGTAGTCCACGGTAGGAGAGACCGTACCAACCACATGATGACGTGAGTGTACTTTACCTAGTGTGAGAGGATTCTATCAAGCAAGGCATGCATAGGAAGAGCTCATAGAGAAAGGGAGGAGAGCAAGAGCTTATGCACTTACTCCATCATTCTATGCTCCTTGTCCCTTACGGAGAATGGTGGGCCATTTCCTTCACAACTTACCTAGCGATAGCTATTTCACTTACTTGCTTGTAGTACCCTTGCCATATAGAATGCACTCAGACCATTATCTCATACACCAGAGGAGGCATATATTTTAGAATTAAACCTTGAGGAGGATGATGACCTTAGTGACACTAGTCTGACCCAGCATATGAGTTAGGGCTATTTGATGATGACCTGTTTGCGATGATTTTGAAGATTTTATTAAAGATTCATAGGAAGCAACAATGGAATTTCTCAACATTACAAAGTATAATTCTACAAGACTAACTTCATAACCACACAACTAACTAGGTGTATTCTGAACCCATCCTCAAATGTTGCTATTGTTTTCAGTTTCATTTAAAAATAAAATAAAATTTCAATTCAATGTTTTCTTGAGTGCTTGTTTGTGTTTCTTCTACAATTGGCCTAACCTTCTTCTAGTTATTACTTAGATAATCATTAAGGCTAAAGCCTTCCTTTAAAATTAGTCCTAGTTCAATCTTTAATTATATTTACCTTAAATCATGCCAAAGGAGTATGACAATTACTCCACCTTCTTTAGTATGCCCTCTTTAGTTAGTGTAGAGCCTTTTGGTAAATTATGAAATTGAAAGTAGTTTAAAAAACAAACAAACAAATAAACAAAAAAGGGACCAAGAAGATAACCACCATCGCCATGTGAGATCTTGGTAGGACTTTTGGCTCCTAGTGATAGAGCCTTGAACTTCATGGGATAGGATCTTGTGGCTAAAAACTTACCAATAAAGGGCTAAAAAAACATCACTATCATGGAGGTACTTAGCGGTTCTTAGATACCCTTGAAGGAGATCTCTCGGCCATTGCTTGGGTCTCTTTTGTAGGGTGGTGCCCTACTCTTACTTTTTTATCTTATAATTAAAAGCTATAATTTCTTTTATTTAAAAAAGAAAAGAAGGAGAAGCTTATAAATACATCACTTAGTAGTTTCATTTATGAGGCTAGATGATAGCTAGAGAGAGTTTCACAAAAGTGATAGTTTGTAGAGACTACCCATGTGAGATCCCCCTGTTCCCACCGAGCAACGGATTCGGGTACTAACAGCGGAAGTAGCACTTCTCGCGCGGGACAAGGGTCCCACATTCGAGGCCTCGTCCATGGATATCCGGACAAGAGACTAATCCATCGGTTTTTCCAAAACCGGACTCGGAAAAACTTCCCTTACCTGGAAAGCACGGGCGATTCCACCAGGATAACTTTTTACTCTAACGTAGTCAAGACCATTATTGATCAAGCTGATCCGATGGCACCTATAAAGGTACTCGTTCGGATCAAGGAAGAAACTTGCACTTGGATCATTGGAATCAACGTTTTTTTCCCCATCAAGAGGCACAGCCGTTGATTCTTATCCATAGAACAATTACTATCCGGGATTTACTTTATCTATCGTAATAACAAAAATTGAGTCTCGATTTATGGATCCATCAGTCCAGCCTAACCCCATCCAATCCCATGGGTTAGCCAACCACCCAACCACTGTAGTGATGGGATCCAATTTGGAATTTGGTTAGGTTTTGTCCCGGGTACCAAGGAAAAGAGTTCCAAGGCCCCCTAGCCGGAAGTTCATGCAAACATAAAATTAGGCACACCACTTACACACCCAATATGAAATTGTCTTTTTCTTAGCATCAGCTAACTTTAAAACAATCCTTTAATGAAACCATAATACCACTGATCACAGTCTTCCAAATTATCCGGTTGATTCTCAAATTTCCCATCATTCCTTCATCAGAGTATCTATGGCATCATTGGCAACTAGAACGCTCACCACCTGTCCACTCAGGGGCCTTCTCAATAGTTCCTAGCCCATAATACTCGGCAATATAATCACTTATAAAAATCAAGATGGACTCTCGTTGAAGATCAGCAAGATCAACCAACAGATCCATAAAAAGAGCCATGGACTCATCCATTGAAGACCACCAAGGTCAATCAACCAGATCCATGCCCGGTTTCAGAAAAACAACTCTTACTCCTTGTTCCAATATCTTCCTCGACGCACGCGTGGGTATCCTGGGCGACCCAGAGCCCGAGCACCGTATGGTCAGCACCCTCTAGGATCCTTCGCAGGTGACCTAGCGCTTCACTCATAGGCCGATTCCTTGGCCCCTCATCCACCGTACCGGAAGCTCACCATTTTAATCGAATCGGCCGACTTTGCTACGCGAGACGTCCTCCATTGACTCTCCGTCAGCAGTTGCAACTTTATCAGTTAGGTCTCCACGACCTTTATCATCACAAGACGGTCAAAATGCTTCCCCAGCATTCTTGACATAAAACAGCCATTTACAAACAGCATTTACAAATAGTTTACAAATACAGTTTCTATATTAACTCTCATTTTTCCACATTATCCCTCTTTAATCCACATTACTTATTCCACATTCCATTTATATGTGTACTCATCCAATCACCTCATTTTCCATCTCTTCACTTCAGATTCCTTCACATCACATATCATATATTCACATCCACATCCACATCCACATCCACATCCACATCCACATCCATATCCACATCCATACATCCACATCCACATCCACATTCACATCCATACATCCACATCTACATGCTTATCTCCATTTTCACATCCTCATTTATACATCCACATCCCATATCCACATTCATACATACACATCCATATCCACATCCACATGCATACATCCATTATCACGTCCTCATTCATACATCCACATCCACATACATACATACATCCACATCCACATTCCCATTCACATCTATACATCCACATCTACATGCACATTCACATCCATACATCCACATCTATATCCTCATTCACATCCATACATCCACATCTATATCCTCATTCACATCCATACATCCACATTCATGCATCCACATCTACATGCATACATCCATACATACACATCCACATTTACATCCATGCATCCACCTCCACATCCTCATTCACATCCATACATCCACATTCATGCATCCACATCTACATGCATACATCCATACATACCCATCCACATTCACATCCATATTCTCACCCTATCACAACCCATATACATCTTATCCCATCACATACACTTCTTACCTCATCCCATACACATCCTATAACTTCTTAACTCATCTTATCACATCCTAACTCATCTCATATGCATCTTATCATATCTTATCACTTCTCATATCTTTTATGCATACCTCTATGCATTTATGCTAAAAGTAACACTTTTATAATAAAATAATCATCTCTTATGCATACCTCTATGCATGAAATTCAATTATGCTAAAAGTAACACTTTTATAATAAGATATTCATCTCTTATGCATACCTCTATGCATGAAATTCAATTATGCTAAAAGTAACACTTTTATAATAATATATTCATCTCTTATGCATACCTCTATGCATGAATTTCAATTATGCTAAAAGTAACACTTTTATAATAAAATATTCATCTCTTATGCATACCTCTATGCATGAAATTCAATTATGCTAAAAGTAACACTTTTATAATAAAATATTCATCTCTTATGCATCTCTATGCATGAAATTCAATTATGCTAAAAGTAACTCTTTTATAATAAAATATTCATCTCTTATGCATACCTCTATGCATGAAATTCAATTATGCTAAAAGTAACTCTTTTATAATAAAATATTCATCTCTTATCACAAGCTGTCATAGCAGCACCCCTGTAATCTCCCTTTGTACTCAACAAGGCAACTGTTGGCTACTTCTTACTACTCTAACTCACAAAAGTACTCCCAAATGATAACATAAAACCATTGGTACAGATCTCCTGTTGGCAACACTACCAACCCAATTAGCATTTGCGTACCTATATAGCTGTATCTCTGAACTAGCCTCTTAGAAAAGTCCATAATCAATTGTGGACTTTATGCACCTGAGAATCCATCTAATTGCATCCAAGTGTGGCTTCCTAGGGGCCTGCATAAACAAACTCACAAGTCCAATAGCATAGCTCAAGTTTCACCTAGTAATGGTTATGTAGATCAAGCTACCCACTATGCGTCTGTACGTAGTGGGGTCCTCCAAAAGCTCACCTGTATCTGCAAAAACCTTTGTGTTCTGCTCCAATGACATTGAAATAGGCTTACAACTTGTTATACCATACTTGGGAAATGTATCCAAGCCATACTGCCTTTTTAGTAACAAAATTCCACACGAGGTGATCTCACCACTTCTATAGCCAAGAAATATCGCAGCTCACCCAAATCCTTCATCTCAAAATTCTACGTCAAAAGCCTCATGACATCATGTATGTCAACATCACTATCACAAGTGATAATCAAGTAATCCACATAGATGACTAGTAGCATGATCCCTCTGTATGTCTTTTTCACATAAAGTGAAAAAATCTGCATTTGGTATCTGAAATCCAATGGTAACAAGATACTCCTTGATCTTGTTTGACCATGCTCTGGGTGCCTGCTTCAATCCATACAAGACTTTACATAACCTGTACATAAAATATGGGTGGGCATCACTCTCATAGCCTGGTATCTGTATCATGTATACTTGTTCTTGCAAATCACCATGCAAGAAGGCATTCTTTACATCCATCTGATGTAAAGACGAACCCTTTCCTGCAGCCACAGCAATAGCCATAGCAATGAAAGCCATATTAGGGAGTTTGGGAAATCCCGTTACTTTGGAAATTTTCTCTTCAAACTAGTTTTTGATGTACCTTGACCATACCAATTCCATGGTTGTCGGAGAAAGTGGATTTAGAACCTAATCTTGAAGAGCTTTCAAATGACGTCACACGAGGGGGTTTTGTCAAAATTTTAAAAGGGTTCACCGTGCCCCCCTTTTTTGATCTTGCAAAATGGGAATCAAGATTTTCCCAAACTCCCTAATATGGTCTTAATGATAGCTCTCATGGTTTTGATTCTTGCAATCAGGCTGAATGTCTCCTCATAGTCAATTCCATAAGTCTATGCCCTTGGCAAAAACCAATCTTGCCTTACACTTGCTCACTGAACCATCAACATTATGCTTTACTTTATACACACACTTACATCCGATTCCCTTCTTTTCCTTAGGCAAAGGCACTAACTCCCATGTTATACACACACTTACATCCAATTCCCTTCTTTTCCTTAGGCAAAGACACTAACTCCCATGTTATATTTGCATTTAATGCTATTGCCATCTCCTCATTCATGGAATCTTCCCATTTCTTATTTCCAAGTGCCTGCTCAAAACAAGTGGGCTCCAACTCCTGTATTTCTTTAATCATGTAAGCATAATAATGGGTTGTATATCAATCATATATCAAAATTACAATAGAGTATCTAACCCTCATGGGTGAAAGCATGTATAGGTGGTACCACTTTTTTCACCTTTCCGGGTGGTACCACCAATAGCCCCTAAAAGGAGGGAAGTTTAGTGTTTTTAAAATTAGTAATATGGAAAATAGTGGGCCATCATAAAATTAATTGGGCCCCCTCTTCAAAGCATGCAATGATTTGGCGCCCCTCTTCTCGTAATATGGAAAATAGTGGGCCATCATGAAAAGGATTGGGCCATCCTCTTTAAAGCATGCATTGATTTGGCCTGTCTCGCGCGTGCCCCCCTTCTCCCTCTACTCCTCTTCTCCCTCTGCTCCGTTCCTGCATTCCCTCTCACCAAGCGAGCTTCCTGCCCATTAATCCCTCTGCTGCCTTGCATCACTCACGGTTTCACCGTTTCACAGCCGTGTGCACAGAGATGAGTGATCCCATCCCCAAGAAGAACACCCCCCAGGAGGTGCAAGAGACCCTTTGCGGATGCTGACTCAATCGTGTAGCAGACCCCTTTACCAATGCCAAAGCAAGGTGAAGCTTCCCAGACAACATGCGTCCCCCAAACAGACAAGTCCGCTTGGAAAGGTATTGTGCTCCTCTCTTCCATGTCTGCTGCATGCACATATCCTCCTTACACATCTCCTCCATTGGCTTTTGTTTGCACATTGTTTCCCTGTCAATGCATGCTCCCCTTGAGAACTAACGTTTGCTTGTTCTCTTATTGACAGCTGCATGTCTGCTGCATGCACATATCCTCCTTACACATCTCCTCCATTGGCTTTTATTTGCACATTGTTTCCCTGTCAATGCATGCTCCCCTTGAGAACTAACGTTTACTTGTTCTCTTATTGATATGTGCATGTCTGCTGCATGCACATATCCTCCTTACACATCTCCTCCATTGGCTTTTGTTTGCACATTCTTTCCCTGTCAATGCATGCTCCCCTTGAGAACTAACGTTTGCTTGTTCTCTTATTGACAGCGTCATCTGAGTACCCCAAGCTCTCCCGTTTTTGCTACTCAGTAGAGCAGCAGCTGAGTTGCATGCTGAGTACGGCTTGAGCATGGAGGGTAAGCTACCCAAAGACCTTATTGTTGAGGATTTGCCACTTGAGGAGTGGCTGACTATCTTCAAAGTTCCCAAAAAGAAGAAGACAAAGGTCTTCCTGCATATGGTGCTGCAGGATCACCTATACGACGCTTGTCATCTTTTGTATCAGAAAGTGTACCAGGCTGCCCCCTCTGATGGGGAACTAATGGCAAAGTTTACTAGGGGGTTTGCCTTTGAGAATTGTGCAGCTGCTAAAGCTCAACCCGAAAGTCACAAGATTGCATGGACTGTGGTGGTGGGTGGTATGGCCTTGGAGAATGTGAAGGCTCAACGGGGAGGTTTGAATCGCAAAGTGAGCAAGTTCATGTCCGATTACGGTGTTTCTGTCTTATATGGACAAATAGAGCATGCTGTTGACTCCTATGCCTTGACAGTATCTAATCACCCTGCAAAACCGACTGAGGGCTTTGAAGTAAGGAAGTGAAAGTCCTCGGGATGACTTGGTGAACAACAAGATCTTTTCGAGTTTTTGCTTGACCATTCTCATCGTCATCAAAAAGCTTGACAATCATCATAGAGATGTCATCGCTTTTGTCATGTGGACACAAGGAGATCTGTTTAATGCCACAATTTTGGCATGTACCCAAAAGACATTGTCTACGGTGATAAGCACAGTCAATGGGTTTTGGGCACAATACAGACTCCCACAGTTCTGTTAAGCTTGGAAATATGGCATTGGAGGCCGTGCACTACGCTGTTCCATCATGAGAACTGCAAACAAGGTACCTGCAAAACTGCATGGCCAGCCATGTAGCCCATATCTTCCCTGGTGCATCTAATTAAGAGCTTCCTTACAAGTTGCACATGGTATTCACATATCGCATATATCGGATATGAAAACCTGTGTACACCTAGATCACTGCCAAGTGTTCTCAAAATAGCCCTGGATCTCCTTACACTAGGAGTAACCACGAACAGAATGCAAAAATCCTCATCAAGGCTGTCATCAGAGCCACTAGAACCACCATCCACATATGAGTGACCTGCTAATAGATCAGACGCACAAGGTTAATCTACCTTTTCCTTCCCCTTGCATGATATATGTGTACCTACATCTATCCTCAACCTACCTAACCATGGACTAACATTGGATCCATTGCTAGATGACTCTCCATGTCCACTAAGCACCTATGATTTCTTCTCTACTACATGTGGTGTAGCATCAACACTTCTTACATCTGCATCTTTAATTGTCTTCACTCTGCTGGTGCATACAAGCTACTCATCTCATTAAAGATAACATCTCTACTTACTCACATCTCATGAGTGGTAGGATTATAACATCTATAACCTTTTTGCTCCATATTATAACCAATAAATATGCATTTATCTGTCTCTGGATCTAATTTTGTTCTTACTTCATCAAGAACATGCACATATGCGATACACCCAAAATTTTAAGTGAGACACATCTCGTCAAGATATGCCTGTAAACTTCTACTTAGGCATCATACCATGAATAGCAGCAGTGTGGGTGTCCTGTTCATAATGTACACATCAATTTTCTACTGCTTCTACCCAAAAACAATATGGCATATTCTTTTTATCCATTAAGGCATGTGTCACTTCTGTAATGTGCCCATTTTTTCTTTCTCCAACTCCATTTTTGTCAGAGTATACTTGCATGTAAACTATCTCTTAATTATGTGTTTCCTCAAGAAATCACTGAACTCGTTGGAGAAATATTCTCCCCCACCATCTAATCTCAGGCACTTTATTTGCACACCTTTTTCTTTCTTGACCAAGGCTTTAAATCTCTACAACTGTACGCTGTCTTGTTTTCTGCCGGGGCTGGGATTGCTTGCCAGCCAGGTCGGCGGAGCCAGGTCAAATTGGAGCAACCATTGCATGGAAACATAGCTCTATTATATGAAAACCAAGAATTGCGTCCATCTACATGAAAGCTTCTGTAGATAGAGTAATCACTAGACCATACAATATACACATGCCGCCACAAGGGGGGTAAAAACCCGAAAGTGAGCAAACACCTCACTCTTCTCCTTCATGAAGTAAACCCACACTTTCCTAGTGTGGGTCAACGAATGCAACATAATACCTACAACCTACAATTGTTGCAATCTCAGTTGGTCCCCATATCTGAATCTATAATATCTAATGGCCTTGCACTGACATTCTTTTCATGTGGGAAAGCATGTTTGGCGTGCTTACCAAGCTGGCATGCTTCATATACTTTATGCATGCCATCAACCTTAAACTTTGGTAAACCTGCAACAATATTTTGGGCTTGCATAGACTTCAGTCGCGCCATTGTATATTCACATGACCGATGTGCTTGTGCCATATGTTAATAATGACACATGTTCCATGCACAAATATGGCTGCATTTACCTTAGGCATGTTCACATTCAAAGTAAACATCTTGCTATTTATGTTACCCCTTGTGCAACCAAGCGACACTAATTTTTGAAGTCTTCCACAAACTATCCTTGAGGATTAAACCTCACTTGCATACCATGCTCGACCATCTGTCCAATAGAAACTAGGTTCTTTGTAATATTTAGAACATGAAGTATATCTACCAACATTTTGTCATCCTGCAATAGACACTAGCACTTTACCAACATGCACAATGGGATGCGCAATATTATCACTTGTTTCTACATAACTTGGTTTTTCCATTTTTTGCATGTCTCTAAACCACTCACCTTGACTAGTCATGTGATTAGAGGCCCTAGAATCCACATACCATATATCTTGAGATCCTCACACATCTCATGTTTACTAGTAGATGATCCTCACACATCTCATATTTACTAGTAGATGATGCATAGTTTTCTTGCTTCAACTTTCCACTTTTAATATCATCCTACTTTTTATAGCAGTCCTTTGAAATGTGCCTTGGTTTGCCGGAAGAATAGCACTCTATGCTATTTGCACTCCGATTTATTTGAAAACCACCTTAGCCTCTTTGTCTCCCCCCTGCCTCTAGATTGGCCTCTTCCACCTACGTATGATTGCTGATTGCTGCACATCATTGGACTGTTGTTGTCCAAAATTTTGGTTTCCTTGTCAGCCACCACCTTGGCCTCAACCATGACGACCTGTAACTCTATCTCTACCTGAAGTAGAGTAGAAGGCCTATTCTGATGTGTTCTTGCTTTGTGAATAAGATTCCTCACCTAGAGACTTTTCTTCTATGATTAACATAGACACCAAGTCCCAAAAGTTGGGAATATCATTGGACTATTGTTGTCGAGAATTTTGGTTTCCTTGTCGGCAACCACCTTGGCCTCGAACCACGATCTCTACCTCTACCTCTACCTCTACCTGAAGTAGAGTAGAGTAGAGTAGAAGGCATGTTCTGATGTGTTCTTGCTTTTTGTGAAGAAGATTCCTCACCTAGAGACTTTTTTTTTCTATGATCAATATAGACACCAAGTCCCAAAAGTTGGAAATATTCTCTCTAACCATAATGGAGGTCTTAAACGGATTGTACTCTTGGCTAAGCCCATTCAAATAGACACTCACCAAATCATCATCTTACACTGATACATTGATAGACCCAAGGGATTCAACAATGCCTTTGATCTTAAATTAAAGAATACTCATTGATAGATATGCTTTTCTTTTCCACTGTATGTAACTCTTGTTTTAACTTTAGTTTCCTTGTCTTTGTATTAGTTTGGAACATTTGCAAAAAGTTCTGCCATGCAATTGCTGGAGTGTTGGCATCCTGTATGTGTCCTATTGTTGTGTTTGTGACACTGATCGAAAGATAATATATTACTTTCCTTGCACCCTCATTCCAATCCTTGAATGCCTTTATATCTATTGGAGTGGCATTCTCTTCAGGCAACTCTGGAGACTCCTCATTGTCTCCTTTGACATAGTCCCAAAATCCTTACCCATCAAGAAATTGGTCATTATGAACTTCTAGGCATGGAAGTTGTTCCTGTCCAGCTTCTCTCACTGAAAATTTGATTGAGTTCGTCAAACATTTTTGTCTACAATAATTAAAAACCTACAAATAGACAATTTCTATATACAGCCTATAATAGAGTAATGTTCTCTGTAAACTACTACAAAAAATGGTACTTCACTCCACAACCTGTATGTCACCAGATCAGACTAAAGTACATATACATACACCCAATATCATTAATACATGTGAAAACACTATCTGCACTTCCAAAATACACTTTTGCACTACAGTAATGAAATTTCGACCAGAGATAGTTCTCCAGTAGAACTTCCTGAAACTACTTTCAGAAATACCTTACAGTGATCGAACCACGCTTGAAACGTGAATCTGGCCACTAATCTTCAATACAAAGTACTTCGTACCATACAGGCACCTCCAAGCCTATGAAAGCTCCTCAATCGGAGATAAGTATCTCTCGGAGAGCTACCGAGGGGGTGTTGTACCTAAACAAGAAGGGAAAGAGATAATGATGCTCTTACCCATGTACCGCTTCCTTGCTTGCTTTCTCTTGCCTCTTGCTTGCCTCCTTAGCTCTTACATGAACCAGAGCTCTGATACCATAAAGAGAATGTGAGGGAGAGGAAGAGCTTAAGTTTGCAAGCAAACACACACACACACAAGAGAGTGCAAGACACAAGAGAGAGAGAGATGGATGGCTGAATTTTCTTCTATCTTCTTCTCTTCTCTACAATCATATCACTAAAAGATAAGAGTGCATACATAAGGAGAAATTACTCTCCTACAATAACATACAATGGTTAGTCCATAGTGTGAACTTGACTTTATGAGTCGGTGCTATAACTATGCCATAACTCTAGTACTCCAAAGTGGCTGTCACGCAACCTGTCATCCACTAGTGGTGGCATATCAACCATAATCTCACCAACCATGCTAGTGGCACAAGTGCGGAAGATATCACCTAGGTGGGTCATCAATGTCCACCGTAGCACTAGTTGAGCTTGATATCTCAACATATCTTAATAAAAGACATGCACCTCATTGGGTTTCACAATATTCTCTCTAATAACCTCACCTTATAATTCTTTAGCTCTCTAAATCCTTTCATGAAACTCTATTAAGTTGTGATCGCAATTTACCAATTTTCCATCCCTTCTTTTGTAGATCATACATGGTTGGGTGATGTTGTGTTACAAGATCTTTGCCTTGGTGGCTCAAATGAACCTCCACTTACTTTACTCAAGACAACTCCTGGAAGCCACTAACAGGGTTGCATGCACTTCCTTTGTTATAGAGGTACCTTCTCCAATATTCCATACCCCAGGTGCATCACCAGGAATACCAAGTATTGATCGATCAATATTCCAAGTGTGCAAGATAGTGGTATTATAGAACCAAATAAATTTTTAAAAATCCCATTTGGGTGTTGTCTCCTACCTCTAAAGCATGGATCCAACACACCTTTTGTGGCACCCTTTCCTAACTCATTTATCAGAGCTCCACAATGCAATCTTGTTGTGATGATATGAAACCAAAGCACATCACCACATTGTGTGGTTCTATTCTTATTATAGCCCAATTTACTTCATACACCTTGTACTCATTACAAATAACATTACAAATAACATTGTCATCATCCACCCTCCTTGATTTTTTATTCTCATCTCTATTATTTATGTGTGTTAAGGCGATTACATATTCTGGCCTATGATTGTCAATGTCTACAATAACATGTGGATTCCCTAGACCTCTTTTTCATCTCACACTTTCTTCCATTTGATGGCCTATTCATTTCAGTTGATTATATACATGCCTCTTCAATAACTATATGTGTCAACTATATTCTTCTTTGTTAGTTATGGTTGATTCTTGTGGAACAATTCTCTCTCAAAGTTTTTCCCTACTAGCAGTTCCAAGGTGTTTCCCTATCAGAAATGCATAATAGTGCACTTTGCAGGATTTGTCATTGCCAGATGTGAAGATGATGCTTTATACAATGAGATATACTTTAAATGACCATGGGCTACTCTCATACTATAATTCTTGTTTTTAGAGAGGTTCACCAAGGGAGAAAAGCATGCATTCTCTTCTTGTTGTTCAAGAACATACCTCCCTGATGTGATACTCATATGCCACCAAGCTAACCATGTTTTTAGGACTGGCAACTCAACTTCCCTCACATATTTTTTATTCCACCACTTTCTGAGATCCTCCTTCTATATCTCCATAGAGGCTTCTGAAGATGCATTCTTCCACTTTCTACATAGCACTTTATGATCTTCTTGAAACTTAGTTTTGATGCATCTTTTGGTACGATCCACCATGTTCATTACCCAATAAAAACCACATGATCTCTCTTTGCCAATTAGTTTTTCCTAGGGTCCACATTGTACATAGTCCTGAGTGCAAAAGCTAATTAGCACTAGCCTTATTGGTCATAAATCCTCAAACTTTTGGTATTGGTTATTCATTCTTCAACATCTGTGCATTTAGCATTCTCCAAAACTGTATCGATGCCTCTTGATGCTCACATTTGAATTCACACGTTGCAATTGTAAGAAGTTCCCAAATGAAATGATTATAAATGTGGGCTCCCATTGTTGACCAACCTTTAACATGATGCACATGATCAAAATATACCCATTTCTCTCTAAGGCTTCCTCATGGATATATCCTATTAACTAGATCAACCCTAGAACCAAGACCAATACTAGATGTCTTAAAAACATGAGGCTGGCTGCTATCATCTCCCAATTGCCTAGGGCATATTACTCTTTGTAAGAAAGGATACTTACACCTTCTCTTAAAGTCAAGAAATGAGTCTAAAAATATTTCACACCTCTGTATATCTCTTCTTAAAAATTGCAGAGCCTCCCCAGCCTCTCAGGATGTCCAGTATCTTCCCCTGTAGTCAAATCCCTCTTCAGAAATATAAAAGATCTTGTTTCTACCAGTTTTGGCCTAGAGAGAGAAAATCTTCTAGAGAGTGGTAATTCAGCTTTTAAATATTTTTGGATGGAAAAATATCTCTTCTTATTAAAATAAGTTCCCCCGAAATAGAAGTTCAAAAAGATCAGAAGGTGCATTAGAAATCAAGTATAATCTGTTCAAGAGGCCTTATCCTGAGGGTCGAGATTTTTTTGAAATTTTAAATTAAGGTTCCTATGGGCCAATAAGATTCATCCAAATGTGTGGAGGAGATAAATAGAAGAAATAAAGAAAATCTCCCCAAAAATGAGTAAATACTCACATAAGATGAAGAGTTGACTAAGGACAACATTATTAGTTAAAAAAGAGAGATATTTAGAAGAAACGATGTATTTTTGACACCTCAGTTCAAAAAAAGTAATTCCCATCGTATATGTATTCTTAAAGTGTTAATTTTCATCCTAGGTATAAGAAAATGCATACTAAAAATATTTTATTAAAAAAGTGTTACTTTCTTTAGAATTAAGTTCCTTGCATAGAATGACGTATATTGAAATTGTTATTCTGATTATAAAAGTGTGATTTTCATCATAAATGATTTGTATGCATAAACATATGCATAAAAGATATTTCTTTATATTAAAAGTGTAATTTTTATCATAAATGATTTTTATGCATAAAAGAAATTCTTTTATATTAAAAGAGTGATTTTCATCATAAACGATTTGTATGCATAAACATATGTATAAAAGCTATTTTTTAATATTAAAAGTGTAATTTTCATCATAAATGGATTTTATGCATAAATTAGATGCATAAGAGAAATTCTTTTATTCTAAAAGTGTAATTCCGAAAAAATTGGATTTATGCATGGAAAGATGCATAAAGAATTTATTTTAATACAAAAGTGTTATTCTCATCGATTTTGATTTTATGCATAAAGAATTTTATTTTTAATTCAAAAGAGTTATTCTCATCAAATTTGATTTTATGCATAAATAAATGCATAAAGAATTTTATTTTTAATTCAAAAGAGTTATTTTCATCAATTTTAATTTTATGCATAGAAAGATGCATAAATAATTTTTTTTAATTCAAAAGAGTTATTTTCATCAATTTTATTTTTTTGCATAGAAAGATGCAAAAAGAATTTTATTTTTAATTCAAAAGAGTTATTCTTATCAATATTGATTTTATGCATTGAAAGATGCATAAAAGATTTTTTTATTTCAAAAGTATTATTTTCATTGAAATTAAATTTATGCATAGTTAGATGCATAAAAGATTTATTTTTATTTTGAAAGCGTTATTCTCATTAAAATGGAATTTATGCATAGTAAAATGCATAAAAGATTTATTTTTATTTTAAAAGTGTGATTCTCATTAAAATGGAATTTATGCATAGTAAAATGCATAAAAGGTTTATTTTTAATTCGAAAATGCTATTTATGCCTAAATAGATGCATAAAATGATTTTTATAAAAGTGTTATTCCTACTAAAGTTGTCTTTATGCCTAATTAGATGCGTAAAGAATCTTTATATCAAAAAAATAGAATTCTCCTACATTTTATAAATAGATGTGATAAGATGTGATATGAATCAGATAGATATAAATGGATGTATGGATGTGAATGTGAATATGGATGTATGAATGTGGATGTATGGATGTATGTATGTGGATGTGGATGTATGAATGAGGATGTGAAAATGGATGTATGGATGTAGATGTGGATGTGGATGTGGATGTGGATGTATGGATGTAGATGTGGATGTGGATGTATGTATGTGGATGCGGATGTATAAATGTGGATGTGAAAATGGATGTATGGATGTAGATGTGGATGTGGATGTATGGATGTAGATGTGGATGTGGATGTATGTATGTGGATGTGGATGTATGAATGTGGATGTGATAATGGATGTATGGATGTAGATGTGGATGTATGGATGTGAATGTGGATGTGGATGTGGATGTGGATATGGATGTATGGATGTGGATGTGGATGTGGATGTATGGATGTATGTATGTGGATGTGGATGTATGAATGAGGATATGAAAATGGATGTATGGATGTAGATGTGGATGTGGATGTAGATGTGGATGTGGATGTAGATGTGGATGTGGATGTATGTATGTGGATGTGGATATGGAAATGGATGTATGGATGTGGATGTGGATGTGGATATGGATGTATCAATGTGGATGTGGATGTATGGATGTGGATGTATGAATGAGGATGTGAAAATGGATGTATGGATGTAGATGTGGATGTGGATGTATGGATGTAGATGTGGATGTGGATGTATGGATGTAGATGTGGATGTGGATGGATGTATGTGGATGTAGATGTGGAAATGGATGTATGGATGTGGATGTGGATATGGATGTATGAATGTGGATGTGGATGTATGGATGTGGATATGGATGTGTATGTATGAATGTGGATGTGGATGTATGGATGTGGATATGGATGTGTATGTATGAATGCGGATGTGGAATTAGATGTATGATGTGGATGTACGAATGTGGATGTGTATGTAGAATGATGAATGCGAATGTGTATATGAAATGATGTGTCATCGATATGCGTGAATGGATTTGGGATGTGAATATATGATATGTGATGTGAATGAATCTGAGGTGATGAGATGGAAAATGAGGTGATTGGATGAGAATGAGTACATATATGAATGGAATGTGGAATAAGTAATGTGGACTGATGAGGGATAATGTGGAAAGACGAGAGTTCAATATAGAAACTGTATTTGTGACCTGTTTGTAAATGACTGTTTTATGTCAAGAATGCTGGGGAAGCATTTTGACCGTCTTGTGATTAAGGTCGTGGAGACCTAACTGATAAAGTTGCAATTGCTGAGATGGAGAGTCGATGGAGGACATCTCGTGTAGCAAGGTCGACCGAGGTCTTGACCAGCCTCGGTTCGATTTAAATGGTGAGCTTCCGGTACGGTGGATGAGGGACCAAGGAAGCAGCCTATGAGTGAAGCTCTAGGTGACCTGCGAAGGATCCTAGAGGGTGCTGACCATAAGGTGCTCGGGCTCTGGGTCACCGAAGATACCCACTCGTGCATCGTGGAAGATATTGGAACAAGGAGTAAGAGTTGTTTTTTAAAACTGAGTATGGATCTGGTTGATTGACCTTGTTGGTCTATAGCTCTCTTATATGGATCTGTTGGTTGATCTTGCTGATCTTCAACAAGGATTCCATCTTGATTTTTATAAGTGATTATCTACCGGGTACTATGAGCTAGGATTCCATCTTGATTTTTATAAGTGATTAACTGCCGGGTGCTATGAGCTAGGAACTATCGAAAAGGCCCCTGAGTGAGCGTTCTAGTTGCCAATGATGTCATAGATACTCCGATGAAGGAATGATTGGAAATTAAGATTCAATCGGATACTTGGAAGTTTATGATCAGTAACACTATGTTTTCATTAAATGTCTGAATTAAATACATTTGAATCTAGGAAAAAGGCAATTTCATATTGGGTGTGTAAGTGGTGTGACTGGAGTTAAATTTGCTTGAAAATCCGGCTAGGGGGTCTGGGAACTCTTTTCCCTGGTACCCGGGACAAAACCTAATCAAATTCTAAATTGGATCCCATCACTACAGTGGCTGGGCGGTTGGCTAACCCAGGGGACTAGAGGGGGTTAGGCTGGACTGATGGACCCGTAAAATGAGACTCAATTTTGTTATAATACGATAGATGAAGTAAATCCCGAATAGTAATTGTTCTATGGATAAGAATCAACGGCTCTACCTCTCGATGGGGAAAAAAGCATTGATCTCTATGATCCAAGTGCAAGTTTCTTCCTTGATCTGACCAAGTGTTTTTTTTTTTCAGTCGGATCAGTTTGGTCAGTAATAACCTTGACTACGTTAGGGAAAAGTAATCCTGGTGGAATCGCTCGTGCTTTCCGGGCAAAGAAAGTTTTTTCGGATTTGGTTTTGGAAAAACCAATGGATTATTCTCTTATCCAGATATCCGTGGACGAGGCCGCGAGTGTGGGACCCTGCACAAGAAGTGCTACTTCCGCTGCTAGTACCCGTGAATTTGTTGCACGGTGGGGACAGGGATCTTACAGTTGGTATCAGAGCAAATTGACTAATGAGGATCAACCAAAAAGCCAAAAATATCAAAAATTTATGAAGTAGCAGTATAAGATCATAATTGTGTGATAAAATTCATACAAATTGTTATTTGAACTGAAATTCATAAATTAGTAATTGGGTCTTTAGATGGAAGTACCACAATTGTATGGAATCCATGACTTGCTTGAGGCCTAGACATGATGGTCTTTACCTTATAATTCCAAGGACCATGACTACCCGTATATACCGAGGGTATAACTGCAGCTCTTTATTACTGGTAGTATATACGAGTAAATCTAAGACTTGAATTATAAGCATTAATGCTATCCAGATGGTGAATTCAAATGTGGTTGATATGATTTTTAAATTCTGGTTGTGAACTGATGAATTGATTTGGATTCTGATTGAAAAATGATGATTCTTTAAATTTGGTTGAAATGTAATAAGCTGAGCAAAACCACAATGAGGATGAATGGGACGAGTCCCTGTGATAATGTTCATAGCTAGAATGACGTTAATGACTTCAGCAAATCACTATAAGATTAGTGGATTATGCTGGCAGATTACTACTGTTAACTTTTGATGAGTGGATCAAGTTAAGGGTTGATAAATTAAAAATATAAAAATTTGAAATCCCCATGGAGGATTGTTTAGATAGAAAAATTCAGTCTGATGGACCATTATTGTGTTAAAGATATGAATGAGATATTTCTGAATGAATTGTTAACTGATAATGCGTTCTATATGAGTATCTTTATCCCTTGACTCTGTGGGGAGCCGACCTATTTAGAGAACCCTGGAATCAGTTGAATCAAAAATCGGATTAAATAAAAAATAAAGAGACTTAACAAGAATTTTCATATTGATAGGAACATGGATCGAGGTCATCGTGGTAGAAATGTTAACCCCCAACTCGATGAAGAGCTCGACCTAGATGTTCATAAAACTCTTCATAGTTCGCAGCATGGACCTTTTAAGGGAGAAGGGGAAAACTTGGGCAAGGCTCTAGAGAAGTGGATCGAATCAATAGAAGAATACTTCAATGTCACCGGGTACAATGAGAAGAGCAAAATGACTCTTGCAAGGCTAAAGGTAGTGGAGCCAGCTAGAGTGGCATGGAGAAACCACTGCGAGACAAACCGTCTCGACCTAAATACCCAAACCTGGACTGATCTCAAAATTTACCTAAGGACGAGGTTCTGTCCTCTCGACTTTTTAGAAACAAAGATGAACAAATTCTTAGAGTTAACCTAGGGGAGTAGAACTATTGAAGCATATCATCAAGCATTCGCCCTCCTCCTCAAATACTTGCCTCCATTGGATGAAGAACAGCTGATGGGGCCAGGTTCATTCAGGGACTGAACGAACCTTTGAATATCTTGGTGGAGAATGCCAAGCCAGTTTCCATGGCCGAAGTAGTTCGGATGGCGAAGGATTTCGCCACGGCCTTTGATGTCAAAGTCCCGCCAAAGCCAGCACCATCACCTTTCAAAAGGTTTTTATTCCTAGAAGGTGATTCCAACCTTCCTCCACCTAAGAGATATCAGGGTCAAACCCAAGATATGGGAAGTTCCAGAATGGAAGAAATGTCCTTTCCCGAAACTCAATCCCCTGGATTTCAACTTTAGAAGTTCCACCCTTGAACAAGAGAGTGAAATGCTATAATAGTTAAGGGTTTGGACATCGCAGCATGGATCGCCCAACTCCTTTTGGATCAAGGTTTTCAGGGTAGGAAAATTAGGGAGGATCAAGATTCTAGACTCCAGCCCCTTCCGTCCAGAGTAATGCAAGACCTCAACCTCAAAATAGAGAAAGTCAAAGAGAGTTGTTCCCAAATCGACCGTCCACTTCCAAGGTAGTAACACTGGAAGTGATTGAAGAAGAAGAAGAAGATGAAAGAGATCATACTCCACCTGCGAGATGAGGACATCTCGCGTTTTGTAAGTGGGGTAGAATGTAAGATTCCTCCCCAGCCTCTTAGGATGTCCAGTATCTTCCCCTATAGTCAAATCTCTCTTCAGAAATATAAAAGATCTTGTTTCTACCAGTTTTGGTCTAGAGAGAGAAAATCTTCTAGAGAGTGGTAATTCATTTTTTAAATATTTTTGGATGGAAAATATATCTTCTTATTAAAATAAGTTCTCCCGAAACAGAAGTTCAAAAGGATCAGAAGGTGCATTAGAAATCAAGTATAATCTGTTCAAGAGGCCTTATCCTGAGGGTCGAGATATTTTTGAAATTTTAAATTAAGGTTCCTATGGGCCAATAAGATTCATCCAAATGTGTGGAGGATATAAATGAAAGAAATAAAGAAAATCCCCCCAAAAATGAGTTTTTTCCTATAAATAGAAGCCTCCCCCTTTGTTGAAGCTTAACAGTGTTTTTTGTTGAAGCTTAACAGTGTTTTTTGCACTGTTACACTGCTTCTCCCAAGAGCCAAAAACTATGAATTTACTCATAATTCATTAGTTTTTGACCTTCCTTCTTCTAAATATTGGTGGCCACTCTTGTTTCAAACAAGAGTAGATCCCTTAAACCATCAAGAGTAGATCCCTTAAACCATCAAGCCACTCTTGTTTCAAACAAGAGTAGATCCCTTAAACCATCAAGCCACTCTTGTTTCAAACAAGAGTAGATCCCTTAAACCATCAAGCCAAAGGAAAGCTCTTAAATTCTCCTTGTAAGTTGGAGATTCTTCTCTTCTATTTCATTTTATGGTTTTTATGATTTTTGTCTTCTCTAAAATGATTATGATGTTATGCCTCATTGGAAAAAGGCATTCCCCTCTCTTCTTTAGTAAATACAACTATTCTTTATCCTAGATGAATGATTAATGGATAAAATCAAGTTTTTCATAATATTTCGCTTTGATAGAAACATATGCATAAAAGATATTTTTTTATATTAAAAGTGTGATTTTCATCATAAATGGTTTTTATGCATAAATAGATGCATAAAAGAAATTCTTTTATATTAAAAGAGTGATTTTCATCCTAAATGATTTGTATGCATAAACATATGCATAAAAGATATTTTTTTATATTAAAAGTGTGATTTTCATCATAAATGGATTTTATGCATAAATTAGATGCATAAGAGAAATTCTTTTATTCTAAAATTGTAATTCTTACTAAATTGGATTTATGCATGGAAAGATGCATAAAGAATTTATTTTAATCCAAAAGTGTTATTCTCATCAATTTTGATTTTATGCATAAATAGATGCATAAAGAACTTCATTTTTAATTCAAAAGAGTTATTCTCATCAATTTTGATTTTATCCATAAATAGATGCATAAAGAATTTTATTTTTAATTCAAAAGAGTTATTTTCATCAATTTTGACTTTATGCATAAAAAGATGCATAAAGATTTTTTTAATTCAAAAGAGTTATTTTCATCAATTTTGATTTTTTGCATAGAAAGATGCATAAAGAATTTTATTTTTAATTCAAAAGAGTTATTCTTATCAATATTGATTTTATGCATAGAAATATGCATAAAAGATTTATTTTTATTTTAAAATTATTATTTTTATTGAAATTAAATTTATGCATAGTTAGATGTATAAAAGATTTTTTTTTATTTTGAAAGTGTTATTCTCATTAAAATGGAATTTATGCATAGTAAAATGCATAAAAGATTTATTTTTATTTTAAAAGTGTTATTCTCATTAAAATGGAGTAAAATGCATAAAAGGTTTATTTTTAATTCGAAAGTGTTATTTTCCTTAAAATTGAACTTAGGGCTAAATAGATGCATAAAAGGATTTTTATAAAAGTGTTATTCCTACTAGAGTTGTCTTTATGCCTAATTAGATGCGTAAAGAATCTTTATATCAAAAAATTAGAATTCTCCTACATTCTATAAATAGATGTGATAAGATGTGATAGGAATCAGATAGATATAAATGGATGTATAGATGTGAATGTGAATATGGATGTTTGGATGTGGATGTATGGATGTATGTATGTGGATGTGGATGTATGAATGAGAATGTGAAAATGGATGTATGGATGTAGATGTGGATGTGGATGTATGGATGTAGATGTGGATGTGGATGTATGTATGTGGATGTGGATGTGAAAATGGATGTATGGATGTAGATGTGGATGTATGGATGTAGATGTGGATGTGGATGTATGGATGTAGATGTGGATGTGGATGTGAAAATGGATGTATGGATGTAGATGTGGATGTATGGATGTGGATGTGGATGTGGATGTGGATGTATGGATGTGGATAAGGATGTGGATGTATGGATGTATGTATGTGGATGTGGATGTATGAATGAGGATGTGAAAATGGATGTATGGATGTAGATGTGGATGTGGATGTGGAAATGGATGTATTGATGTGGATGTGGATATGGATGTATCAATGTGGATGTGGATGTATGGATGTGGATGTATGAATGTGGATGTGGATATGGATGTATCAATGTGGATGTGGATGTATGAATGAGGATGTGAAAATGGATGTATGGATGTAGATGTGGATGTGGATGTGGATGTGGAAATGGATGTATGGATGTGGATGTGGATGTGGATATGGATGTATGAATGTGGATGTGGATGTGGATGTGGATGTGGATGTGGATGTGGATATGGATGTGTATGTATGAATGCAGATGTGGAATTAGATATATGACGTGGATGTACGAATGTGGATGTGTATGTAGAATAATGAATGCGAATGTGTATGTGAAATGATGTGTCGTCGATATGAGTGAATGGATGAGATGTGATGACATGTGAATTGGGATGTGAATATATGATATGTGATGTGAATGAATCTGAGGTGATGAGATGGAAAATGATGTGATTGGATGAGAATGAGTACATATATGAATGGAATGTGGACTGATGAGGGATAATGTGAAAAGACGAGAGTTCAATATAGAAATTGTATTTGTGACCTGTTTGTAAATGGCAGTTTTATGTCAAGAATGCTAGGGAAGCATTTTGATCGTCTTGTGATTAAGGTCGTGGAGACCTAACTGATAAAGTTGCAACTGCTGAGACGGAGAGTCAATGGAGGACGTCTCGCATAGCAAGGTCGGCCGCCTCGGTTGTTCGATTTAAATGGTGAGCTTCCGGTACGGTGGATGAGGGACCAAGGAAACGGCCTATGAGTGAAGCGCTAGGTGACCTGCGAAGGATCCTAGAGGGTGCTGACCATACGGTGCTCGAGCTCTGGGTCACCGAAGATACCCACACGTGCGTCGTGGGGAAGATATTAGAATGAAGGAGTAAGAGTTGTTTTCTGAAACCGAGTATGGATCTGGTTGATTGACCTTGCTGGTCCTAAACTGATGAGTCCATAGCTCTCTTATATGGATCTGTTGGTTGATCTTGCTGATCTTCAATGAGGATTCCATCTTGATTTTTATAAGTGATTATCTGCCGGGTACTATGAGCTAGGAACTATCAATCTAGGAAAAAGGTAATTTCATATTGGGTGTGTAAATGGTGTGATTGGAGTTAAATTTGCTTGAAAATCTGGCTAGGGGGCCTAGGAACTCTTTTCCCTCGTACTCGGGACAAAACCTAACCAAATTCTAAATTGGATCCCATTAGTACAGTGGTTGGTGGGCGGTTGGCTAACCCACGGGACTGTATGGGGTTAGTAGGCTAGACTGATGGATCCGTAAAATGAGACTCAATTCTGTTATAATACGATAGATGAAGTAAATCCCGGATAGTAATTGTTCTATGGATAAGAATCAATGGCTATGCCTCTCGATGGGGAAAAAAGCATTGATCTCTATGATCCAAGTGCAAGTTTCTTCCTTGATCTGACCAAGTGATTTTTTTTGGTTCGGTCGGATCAGTTTGGTCAGTAATAACGACTACATTAGGAAAAAGTTATCCTGGTGGAATCACCCGTGCTTTCTGGGCAAAGGAAGTTTTTTCGGGTTCATCGGTTTTGGAAAAACCGATGGATTAGTCTTTTGTCCGGATATCCGTGGGGATGAGGCCCCGAGTGTGGGACCCTGCCCTGCGTAAGCAGTGCTACTTCCGCTGCTAGTATCTCTAAATTTGTTGCACGGTGGGGACAGGGATCTTACACCAAAGGTGTAATTGATTCCAGCATCTCTTGAAGGTGAGTGTCATCTAATTTCTCCAATGTTTCATCATTATTTGCTAATAGCATCTCCACCACCAAATCCTTTTTTACATCTACCTCAATGTTTTTGGTAGTAGCATCTCAGGGGGTGCACTACTAAGAAACCCTACATATCACGTTCATTTAAGGGGTATTAAAAAAACCCCTAACCTGTGAATTTTTCATGAATAAAATGACCCCTCTTTCTTTACGGTCTTATGGGTTTTTTTTCAAAAACAATTAAAAAACCCCTTTTGTAAACGTATTTTTGTAAATTTACCTTACTGTTTGAATTATGTGAAGTGATTAGAAGGTATTAGATGCATTAAGATGTCAATGTGGTGGATAAGGTTTCATACTTTTGAGCTCAAGGTTTTATTGCTTTGTTTAGATTATTGGTAGCATGGTGGTAAAGTTCTCAGGTTTGAGAAGATGGTTGGTTATGGTCATCTCAAGGACTTGTTTTGCTTTGATTAGGGACTTGTTTTGCTCTAGATATGGGTGTTTCAAGGTATGAATGCCTTGAATGTGTTGAATAATGCTTTATATCCCCTTCTATATGACTGTATGCAAATTACACTTGGTATATGTGAATCTAGGGATAATAAGCAGGTGTAACAAAGATTGCATATTCACATTATGCTTCTCCCAACATCATCTTGTGTATAGATCTAAATTTTCTTTCTCTATTTGCATTTTAATGATCTCTTAGCTCCCTTATTTAAAGGCAAGTGGTCTTGCTTAAGTATGTATGATTTACGTTTAGTCTACCTCCCAAATCTTGGTGTTGTGGGGATCATCAATTTGTCTATTAAGTAGTGTGGAAGTGCCAATTATGTTGCATGGTACCATCTATTCTCATTGAGGTTATATACATCCTAAATAGTTGTTTCCTCTTCCTTTGAGGCTTGATTAGTTTGTTGAGTATCGTGATTGATTAGATTTTGGGACTAATTAGTTAGTCCTTCCTCATGCTCTTTCTATTCCCTTGTTATTTTATGTTTCTATACAAGATGATAGTTATGCACAAGTCTAATTGTAACCTATTGTAATCTATTATAGATGAGAAAAGAGAGTGGAAATTCTCTACATTTCAACCCAAATCTCATGTGTAATGGTATCAAAAGTATCATCAACCCATGCTTGGAGAAATCACATTTTGTTTTGATGTTTGAAAACTTTGTAAGCTTCTTTGTGCTGCCAACATTTAATTTTGCATTGACTATAGTTTCATGTGTGCTTGTAAATAATATACTTTCTTTGCACAGTGTGTTTTGCTAGATGGATAAAGGAGGTGAGAGCCAGTCTATAAAAAAGATAGTAGTGTTAGCTACAAGAAGAAAAGGGGGAAGGAAAAAGGGCCCTCCACTAAGCCAGTGAGTGGAGGCACCTTGGAGGAGATTGCTAAAACTACGGCCATTGAGGGTGTCCACACTTCTCATGTTCATGAGTTGGTTGATGATGTGGGGCCGGGTGCTTTGGTGCCATTCCAAGTGAATTTTAGGGGAAGTTAAGATGGGGAAAGTGGGAAACATGAGGTCAGTGACCTTGACCTCTAAAATTAGCACGTGGAGGTGATGTGAAAAAAAAGTGCAAGCTTGTGGAGTTTGACCAGTGTCCTCAAGTTCCTTTGTGCAGAGTGATCACTCATGCCACTTTTGAGAGGATTGAGAAATGATGTATCGGGCCTCAAGTCTATGAGGGGTACATGATGGAGAAGGGCATAGTTATTGTATCAGTTTGTACATGTAAGGGAGATGAGATTATTGTGGATGATGCTATGAGACCCTCTTGGTCTCATTTATGGTGTGGCGAGAGGTTGAGGGCGAATTATTAAAATTAATTTCTATGCATAGAAAGATGCATAATGGAATTTTTTTATTATAAAAGTGTTATTTTCATTAAATTTAATTTATATGCATAGAAACATGTATAATGAAAAATTTTTTTATTATAAAAGTGTTATTTTTATTAAATTTAATTTCTATGCATAGAAAGATGCATAATGGATTTTTTTAAAATTATAAAAAAAAATTATGCATAGAAATTTATTTTTATTTCAAAAGTGTTATTTTCATTAAAATTGATTTTATGCATAGAAATATGCATCATAAAGGATTTATTTTTATTTCAAAAGTGTTATTTTCATTAAATTTGATTTTATGCATGGAAAGATGTATAAAGGAATTATTTTTATTTCAAAAGTGTTATTCTCATTAAAGTTGATTTTTATGCATAAATAGATGCAAAAAAGGATTTTTATAAAAGTCTTATTCCCACTGAAGTTGATTTTTATGCATAAATAGATGCGTAAAGAATCTTTATATCAAAATTAGAATTCTCTTAAATTCTATGAAATAGATATGAATAGAGGTGATGAGATGTGAGGTGAATAGAGTAATGAGATGTGATGAGAATCAGATAGGTGTGAATGAATGGATGGATGGATGTGATGTGAATAGAGGTGATGAGATGGAAGGTGAATAGATGTAATGAGATGTGATGAGAATCAGATAGGTGTGAATGAATGAATGGATGGATGTGATGTGATGTGAATGAATGAATGAATGAATGGATGGATGGATGTGAATAGAGGTAATGAGATGTGAGGCGAATAGATGTAATGAGATGTGATGAGAATCAGATAGGTGTGAATGAATGGATGGATGGATGTAATGTGAAAAGAGGTGATGAGATGTGAGTTGAATAGATGTAATGAGATGTGATGAGAATGAGATAGGTGTGAATGAATGGATGTGATGAGAATGAGATAGGTGTGAATGAATGGATGGATGGATGTGATGTGAATAGAGGTGAGGTGAATAGATGTAATGAGATGTGAGGTGAATAGATGCAATGAGATGTGATGAGAATCAGATAGGTGTGTGAATGAATGGATGGATGGATGTGATGTGAATAGAGGTGATAAGATGTGAGGTTTTAGATATAATGAGATGTGATGAGAATCAGATAGGTGTGAATGAATGGATGGATGGATGTGATGTGAATAGAGGTGATGAGATGTGAGGTGAATAGATATGACAAGATGTGATGTGGATGTGAATGAATGGATGAGATATGATGTCATGTAAATCAGGATGTAAATGAATGATATGGGATATGAATGGATGATATGTGATGAAAATGGATGTGAATGTATAAGTGAAGAATGGATGTGGTTATGTATGTGAAGAATGGATATGAATGTATATGTGAAGAATGGATGCGAATGTGTATGTGAAAGAATGGATGTGGTTATGTATGTGAAGAATGGATGTGGATGTATGTGAAAGAATGGATGTGGACGTATCTGAAAGAATGGATGTGGATGTATGTGAAAGAATGGATGTGGATATGTATGTGAAGAATGGATGTGGATGTATGTGAAAGAATGGATGTGGATGTGTATGTGAAAGAATGTGAGGTGGATGTGTATGTGAAAGAATGTGAGGTGATGTGACATGAATATATGTGGATGTGAAGTGATAGATATGAATGTATGAATAGATGTGGGTAATCATACATGTGAACAATTAGATGGATATGGATGAATGAGATGAGATGTGTATGAATGAGATATGATGTGGATAGATGTGATGTGATGTTATATATGTGTATGAATGAGATATGATGTGGATAGATGTGATGTGATGTTATGTATGTGATGGGGTAATGATGAGAATGAATGTGATGGATATGAGTGAATATGATGTGAATCAGGATGTGAATAAATGAGATGTGATGTCATGTGAATCGGGATAGATGTGAATGATTGAGATGTGAGGTAAAATGGATGTGATGTGATGTGATGTGGATCGGACTAGTTATGAATGGATGAGATGTGAATGAATGTGATGTGAATGAATGTGATGTGGAGATGGATAGATGCGAGTGGATGAGATCTGATGAGATCTGATGAGGATAAATGAGGAAAGATGTGATGAGATGAAAATGATGTGATTGGATGAAAATGATGTGATTGGATGAGAATGGGAATACATATGAAATGCATATGAAATGCATGTGATTGGATGAGAATGGGAATACATATGAAATGCATGTGATTTAAATCAGATGGATGTGGAAGATATGGAACAATGTGAAAAGACAAGAGTTCGCTATAGAAAATGTATTTATGACCTGTTTTTAAAATGACTGTTTTATGTCAAGAATGCTGTGGGAAAGCATTTTGACCGTCTTGTGAATGAGGTCGTGAAGACCTAATCTGATAAAGTTGCAATAGCTGACGAAGAGTCAAGGGAGGACGTCTCGCGTAGCAAGGTTGGCCGAGGTCTTGACCAGCCTCAGTTCGATTTAAATGGTGAGCTTCTGGTACGATGGATGAGGGACCAAGGAAGCGGCCTATGTGAGTGACGCGCTAGGTGACCTGTGAAGGATCCTAGAGGGTGCTGACCAGACCGTACTCAGGCTCTGGGTCACCAAAGATATGTGTCGTGGAAGATATTGGAACAAGGAGTAAGAGTTGTGTTCTAAATTCGGGCATGGATCTGGTTGATTGAACTTGCTGGCCAATAGATGAATCCATGGCTCTTTTATATGGATTTGTTGGTTGATCTTGCTGATCTTCAACGGAGATTCCATTTTGATTTTTATAAGTAAAAATATTGCCGGTTACTATGAGCTAGGAACTATCGAAAAGACCCCGGAGTGGACAGGTGGTGAGCGTTCTGGTTGCCAATGATGCCATAGGTACATCGATGAAGGAAAAATTGGAAATTAGGATTCAACCAAATATTTTGGAGGATTATGATCAGTGACACTACGGTTTCATTAAATGATTGTTTTAAAGACAGTTGATTCTGTGAAAAAGGCAATTTCATATTGGGTGTGTAAGTGGTGTGACTAGTTTTAAGTTTGCATGAATATCTGGTTAGGGGGCCTGGGAACTCTTTTCCCTAGTACCCAGGATAAAACCTAACCAAATTCTTAAATGGATCCAATCACTATAGTGGTTGGGTGGTTGGCTAACCCCCAGGATAAAACCTAACCAAATTCTTAAATGGATCCCATCACTATAGTGGTTGGCTAATCCACGGGACTAGATGGGGACTGATGGATCCCTAAAATGAGACTCAATTCTGTTATGGTATGATATATGAAGTAAATCCCGGATAAAAGAATTGTTCTATGGAAAAGAATCAACGGCTGTGCCTCTCAATGAGGAAAAAGTGTTGGTCTCTATGATCCAAGTGCAATCTTTTCCTTGATCTGACTATGAGACTTACGGGTTCGATCAAATCAGTACAGTAAGTTAAGGCTTTTGACTACGTTAGAGTAAAATTACCCTGGAGTAATCGCCGGTGCTTTCCGGGCAAGGGAAGTTTTTTCGGGTTCAGTTTTGGAAGAAGCCCCGAGTGAGAGATCCTGCCCCACGCAAGAAGTGCTACTTCCACTGCTAGCACCCCTGAATTCGTTGCGGGATGGGGACAGGGATCTTTGAGCTTGTATCAGAGCAAATTGCCTAATGTGGATCAACCGAGAAGCCAAAAATGTCAAAAATTTATGAAGTAGCAGTATATAGTTGTAATTGTGTGATAAAATTCATACAAAATTATTATTCAGACTAGAATTCAAAATTTGGTAATTGGGTCTTCAGATGGAAGTACCGCAATTATATGGAATCCCTGACTTGCTTGAGGCCTAGACATGATGGTATTTACCTTATAGTTCTAAGGACTGTGACTACCCGTATATACTGAGGGTATAACTGTAGCTCTTACTGGTAGTATATACGAGTAAATCTAAGATCTTGAAATTATAAGCAAAAATGCTATCTAGATGATGAATTCGAATGTGGTTGATATGATTTTAAAGTTCTGGTTGAGAATTGATGAGTTGATTTGGATTCTAATTGAAAAATGATGATTCCTGAAGTTTGGTTGAAAAGCGTTAAGCTAAGCAAAACCACAATAAGGATGAATGGGATGAGTCCCTGTGATGATGTTCGTAACTGGAAGAACGATAATGACTTCATCAAATCACTATGAGATTAGTGGATTGTGCTGACAAATTGCTACTATTAACACTTGATCCAGTGGATCAAGTTAAGGGATGACAAATTAAAAATCTGTATAATTGAAATTCCCATGGAGGACAGTTCAGATGGAAATTTTGGTCGAATGGACCATTATTGTGTTAAAAATATGAATGATATGTTCTGAATGAATTGTAATCTGATAATGAGTTCTATATAAATACTTTATCCCAGGATTCTGTTGGGTTCATCAGACTATAAGGAACCCCAGAATCAGTTGGATCTTAAGGGAAAGAGTTGTCCTACTCTAGTTTGCGAGATGAGGACATCTTGCGTTTTTTAAGTGGGGTAGGATGTAAGATTCCTCTCTCCAACTTTTGAGGTTTGTAGGTGTAAGAACCTCCCCTTCTGATCTTATAATTATTTCCCTCTCTGAAATAAAAGAAAGATCCTGTTTTACCCTATTTTGGCCTGGAGAGACCCACCATTTGTGCATTCTAAAAGAAATATTCTAATTTACTCCATGTACATATTCACCTATGGATATGCATGGATATCACTGATATTAATTATTAAAACTAATTTCTATGCATAGAAAGATGCATAATGAAAATTTTTTTATTATAAAAGTGTTATTTTCATTAAATTTAATTTTTATGCATAGAAAGATGCATAATGAAATTTTTTTAATTATAAAAGTGTTATTTTCATTAAATTTAATTTCTATGCATAGAAAGATGCATAATGGAAAATTTTTTTATTATAAAAAATTTATTTTTCTTAAATTTGATTTTATGCATAAAAAGATGCATAAAGAATTTATTTTTATTTCAAAAGTGTTATTTTCATTAAAATTGATTTTATGCATAGAAAGATGCATAAAGGATTTATTTTTATTTCAAAAGTGTTATTTTCATTAAAATTGATTTTATACATAGAAAGATGCATAAAGGATTTATTTTTATTTCAAAGGTGTTATTTTCATTAAATTTGATTTTATGCATAGAAAGAATTTTTATAAAAGTGTTATTCCCATTGAAGTTGATTTTTATGCATAAATAGATGCGTAAAGAATCTTTATATCAAAATTAGAATTCTCTTAATTTCTATGAAATAGATATGAATAGAGGTGATGAGATGTGAGGTGAATAGATGTAATGAGAATCAGATAGGTGTGAATGAATGGATGAATAGATGTGATGTGAATGAATGGATGGATGGATGGATGTGATGTGAATAGAGGTGATGAGATGTGAGGTGAATAGATGTAATGAGATGTGAAGAGAATCAGATAGGAGTGAATGAATGAATGGAATGGATGTGATGTGAATAGAGGTGATAAGATGTGAAGAGAATCAAATAGGAGTGAATGAATGAATGGATGGATGTGATGTGAATAGAGGTGATGAGATGTGAGGTGAATAGATGTAATGAGATGTGATGAGAATCAGATAGGTGTGAATGAATGGATGGATGGATGTGATGTGAATAGAGGTGATGAGATGTGAGGTGAATAGATGTAATGAGATGTGATGAGAATCAGATAGGTGTGAATGACTGGATGGATGGATGTGATGTGAATAGAGGTGATGAGATGTGAGGTGAATAGATATAATGAGATGTGATGAGAATAAGATATAATGAGATGTGAGGTGAATAGATATAATGAGATGTGATGAGAATAAGATAGGTGTGAATGACAGGATGGATGGATGTGATGTGAATAGAGGTGATGAGATGTGAGGTTAATAGATGTGACGAGATGTGATGTGAGTCAGATAGATGTGAATGAATGGATGAGATGTGATGTCATGTAAATCAGGATGTAAATGAATGATATGGGATATGAGTGGATGATATGTGATGAGGAAAATGGATGTGAATTTATTTATAAGTGAAGAATGGATGTGGTTATGTATCTGAAGAATGGATGTGAATGTATATGTGACGAATGGATGCGAATGTGTATGTGAAAAAATCGATGTGAATGTGTATGTGATGAATGGATGCGAATGTGTATGTGTATAAGTGAAGACTGGATGTGGTTATGTATCTGAAGAATGGATGTGAATGTATATGTGACGAATGGATGTGAATGTATATGTGACGAATGGATGCGAATGTGTATGTGAAAAAATCGATGTGGCTATGTATGTGAAGAATGGATGTGGATGTATGTGAAAGAATGGATGTGGATATATATGTGAAGAATGGATGTGGATGTATGTGAAAGAATGGATGTGGATGTGTATGTAAAAGAATGTGATGTGATGTGACATGAATATATGTGGATGTGAAGTGATAGATATGAATGTGTGAATGGATGTGGGTAATCGTACATGTGAATGATTGGATGGACGTGGACGAATGAGATGAGATGTGTATGAATGAGATGTGATGTGGATAGATGTGATGTGATGTTATGGGATGGTGATGAGAATGAATGTGATGGTGGATATGAGTGAATGTGATGTGAATCAAGATATGAATAAATGAGATGTGATGTCATGTGAATCGGGATAGATGTGAATGATTCAGATGTGAGGTAAAATGGATGTGATGTGATGTGATGTGGATCGGGGTAGTTATGAATGGATGAGATGTGAATGAATGTGATGTGGAGATGGGTAGATGCGAGCGGATGAGATTTGATGAGGATAAATGAGGAAAGATGTGATGAGATGAAAATGATGTGATTGGATGAGAATGGGAATACATATGAAATGCATGTGATTTAAATCAGGTGGATTGATGTGGAATGATGTGGAAAGACGAGAGTTCACTATAGAAACTATATTTATGACCTGTTTTTAAAATGATTGTTTTATGTCAAGAATGCTGGGGAAGCATTTTGACTGTCTTGTGAATGAGATCGTGAAGACCTAATATGATAAAGTTGCAACAGCTGACGGAGAGTCAATGGAGGACGTCTCGCGTAGCAAGGTCGGCCGAGGTCTTGACCAACCTCGGTTCGATTTAAATGGTGAGCTTCCGGTACGGTGGATGAGGGACCAAGGAAGCGGCCTATGAGTGAAGCACTAGGTGACCTGTGAAGGATCCTAGAGGGTGCTGACCATACGGTGCTCGGGCTCTGGGTCACCGAAGATACCCACACGTGCGTCTCGTGGAAGATATTGGAACTAGGAGTAAGAGTTGTTTTCTAAATTCGGGCATGGATCTGGTTGATTGACCTTGCTGGTCCTCAACGGATGAGTCCATGGCTCTTTTATATGGATCTGTTGGTTGATCTTGCTGATCTTCAACGAAGATTCCATTTTGATTTTTATAAGTGAAAATATTGCTGGTTACTATGAGCTAGGAACTATCGAAAAGGCCCCTGAGTGGACAGGTGGTGAGCGTTCTGGTTGCCAATGATGCCATAGGTACACCGATGAAGGAAAAATTGAAAATTAGGATTCAACCAGATATTTTGGAGGATTATGATCAGTGACACTATGGTTTCATTAAATGATTGTTTTAAAGACAGTTGATTATGTGAAAAAAGCAATTTCATATTGGGTGTGTAAGTGGTGTGACTAGTTTTAAGTTTGCATGAATATCCAGCTAGGGGACCTGGGAAATCTTTTCCCTGGTACCTAGGATAAAAGCTAACCAAATTCTTAAATGGATTCCACCACTACAGTGGTTGGGCAGTTGGCTAACCACGGGACCTAGATGGGGTTAGGCTAGACTGATGGATCCCTAAAAGGAGACTCAATTCTGTTAGGGTATGATAGATGAAGTAAATCCCGGATAAAAAATTTGTTCTATGGAAAAGAATCAACGGCTATGTCTCTCAATGAGGAAAAAAGCGTTGGTCTCTATGATCCAAGTGCAATCTTTTCCTTGATCTGACTATGCGACTTACGGGTTCGGTCAGATTAGTTCACTTAGTTAAAGCTTTTGACTACGTTAGAGTAAAATTATCCTAGAGGAATTGCCCGTGCTTTTTGGGCAAGGGAGTTTTTCTGGGTTCGATTTTGGAAGAACCGATGGATTAGTTTCTTGTCCGGATATCCGTGTGGGCGCGAGACGCCGAGTGAGGGACCATGCCCCGTGCAAGAAGTGCTACTTCCGCTGCTAGCACCCCTGAATTCATTGCGCGGTGGGGATAGGGATCTTTCAATGGATGCCCCAATGGCACCATCCTATGGATGGGTGGACTCGATGAGTTAGTAGGCAACTTTCCAACATAATTGTTTTTTACGATCCGTAATAGAATAGCACCTAAACAAGTCTGTTTTAGGAGAACAAGCTAGTGGTCGTGCCTCATAAAGAAAAGAGGAAAAATGCATTAGCTTCCATGAACCAAGTGTGAACTTGTTCCACCCTTGATCATGCACATTCAGATTGGAGGAATAGATTTCTATTAGAATAATTACATTTCCCCTACGAGATAGAGTTAGGTCCCTTCGTTTGCTCATATCCTCATATTTTCAAGAGATCGAGGTGTCATCAATTGAAGATAAAGGGAACTTAGTTGCCTATCAAAATGATCCCCTTGAGCCAGCTAGAGCGAGGACCTTACAAAAGTACTCTCTTATAATAATATATAATGGTCGGTCCATAGTGTGAATCCGACTATATGAGGTGGTGCTATAACTATGCCATAATTCTACTGCTCCAAATGGCTGTCACATAGCCTATCATCCACCAGTGGTATATCAACTATAATCTCACCAACCATGCCAGTGGTATAAGTGCAGAAGCTATCACCTAGGTGGGTCATCAGGTGGGTCATCCCATTGTTCACAGCGCACTAGTTAAGCTCGATATCTCAACACTGCCCCTTGATCTCGATATCTCAACACTAGTTGAGCTCGATATCTTAGCACTGCCCCTTGAGCTCAACTCCACACATTGCACTCTAAGTTACGCTCCTAACCTGTGGAGCTTCTCTATTCCCAATGCCATCATGAAGATGTCAGCCACCTAATCCTCTGTGTTGACATATACCACATCTACATCACTTGCTATAGAACCTTCTCCCTCACAAAGTGATAATGCACTTCAATGTGCTTCATTTGCAGCATGGTATACAAGGTTACTTGCCAATTGTATGCTATTCATATTATCACAATAAATGACAACGGCCCTATCCACAGGCTCACCCATATCACCAAGTAGCTTCTAAAACCAAGATACCTCACAAGATTCCATAGTAGCACCTCTGTACTTTGCCTCTGTACTTGACAAGGCATTTGTTAGTTGCTTCTTATTACTACTCCAACTCATAGCAACACTCCCAAAAGAAAACATAAAACCACTTGCAAATCTCCTATATGTGCAACACTACCAACCCAATTAGCATATGTGTACCTATGTAGTTGTATCTATATACGAGTGTTACAAGACACTGAGAAAACATAACGGAGCAAGCCTCAAACTCGAGTGACTGCAAAAACCCATAGTGCTATACATGATGGCTCCATTTGCACATCCAAACCACTAGGTCTTGTAATAGCTTTTAAATATATTAACATGTATTGTCATTTAAGATTTTTCAAATCAACATGTAGTCATAAAAGGTGAATCATAAACATACTTAGAGCACTTAAATGATTAAATCGATGAAACAACCAATGCTTCCTCACCCTACAACTATGTGGTTTTCAAGCATTGATTCATATTGACAATCTATCACTACATGTGAGAGCCATGAACCAAATAAAAAACAAATGGAATTCAAAGTGTACATGTCATGACATCAAAGAGAGCAAGAGTATTCATTTGAGAGGATGGTTGTTAGCACACTATATAACCCTCCTCACACTCATCATCCACTTAAAAGCACGATGCTTGATGACGTGCTCATGTGACAAACTTTTGTACTTCTTGTCAGCAACCATTCTTTGAGTTGTAGCCTCTGCATAAGAGGGCAATACACTACAATGACAGCAAAAGCACACATGTGTCACCAATACAAAGCGTGCATTGAATCCCAAAGGGTTAAGGTTATATTTGTTAATCCCAAAGAGAGAGTGATAAAAAGGACATCACTAATTGCAATATAAAATTAAGTGCCGGTGTCCAAACTACTAGTGCCAAGGACAAGCCAAATACCCAAAACGTAGCACAAAAATAGTCATCCATTGTCACATATAGTGAACAAGAAACACTCTATATGATAGAGACAAAGACATAAAAAAGGAACAATGTTAGTGTAGTAGAATATCTCCACCCCAAATCTAGCAAAAAAGGAAGTCGAAGAGGGACTGTCAAATCTCACTAGTCATAGGGGTTCACCCCCGCATGAGGATCGATCTCATCCTCCAAGTTCTCATCTACTCTTATCCTTGTAGAAGAGCCTGCACTCGTGTAGCTGCAAAACTTCAGATCTACATAGCTTAAGATGATGGCATCATAGGGGTTCACCCCCGCATGAGGATCGATCTCATCCTCCAAGTTCTCATCTACTCTTATCCTTGTAGAAGAGCCTGCACTCGTGTAGCTACAAAAGTACAGATCTACATAGCTTAAGATGATGGCATCATCTACATCCAATGAAACACATGATCTCCTTGAACGGAGGCATGCCTTCAGAGAGCGGGTGCCGTGCCATACCCCAACTCCAAGACAATACCCCATCGATGATAGAGTAGCTCTAAGAAACATGACAGAAATGTATGGCTCATCGCTACCTCAAAGCTCCAATCCTAAACTATTGATCTCACTGACCAGGTAATGCATAACACATGAGTCCATGGCTCCCATTCGCAATGCCTCAAACAATGGTCCGCTTGTAGGAGTGAAAGTGGGCACAAACATTCCTCTTATGCAAACAAGGTACATCATAGAAGTCCAAAACTACGTTTACATAAGAGGCACACGTGCAAACTCAAACACACAACAAAATCTAGTTATATAACACCATAGAAATAGCAACGTATCTACCATAGGGCATTAAAAGACCAAGTCACACTACCTCTGCCATGCTGCCCTCTTGTTCAATGTAACCATATGTCGAGTGATGAAAGATAACAATCCGCCATACCTCAATGCCATATACTCTGGAGTAGCGCTCAATCCACTCCATATAATCTCCTACACAAACCTCTTGACCAAGTCGAAACCTACGACAAACAATTGGTGAACAGGAAATTAAGTTTAAGGCAAGATCTTACCTACCATGTAGGACACCACCATCACTCAACCACTATTGGAGAGAGAAGCAGCCACCAAAGACAAACCATAATGGACATGGTCCTTCCATGGAGGACTCTGTGCACTCTCCCATGGATACTCCCTCCAAATGGGAGGTCCAACATAACAAAGTCCACTGCCCACCATGGGACCTGCTTTCCTTTCCTGGTGTGCACACCACTCATGGGGTTTTCTTTGTGAAGAACTCGTGGATGCGTGTGTACACTGGGTCGCTCTAACCACTAGCAAAAGCCTTACCAATCATAATGTATTCCCCATGAACCACCATGCGTGGAGAGACACCATCAAAGAATATAGCACACTCCTTCAAAAAAATGAAGGTCTATCGAAGCTTCAAAGTAGATGTAGATAAAGAAAGTGCCTCTTCACAAGAGCACAAAACAACGAAAAGCCATCACACCCCACAATGCAATGTTCGCAACAATTAAAAGTGCAAGAGGCAACCCACTCACCAGTATGAGCCAAATCATTCTTGTTGCAGACAAGTCATCATCAATGTGGTCTAACAACACTAGCTGCCCGCTTTGTTTTTGGTTCACCTGTTGCAAGCCCCTCCAAATAAACTTAGGAAGAAAAAATAACATAATTCACATTTAGTTTTCACAAATTGCTTAGTCAATGGTGTGCTGACAATGGGGGATTATTCTATGCATCCTTTTTCATCATAGAATTCGTCTTGAATGCCTTTTTCTCTCATTTCAGGATGTGGACTTTGTCAATGTCCAACCACCATGGATAATTATCCAACTCCCAATGGTTGAGCGAACGGAAATTTTGGGGATACATGGTGGTTTCCACATCATTAGGGCCAATTTGGATGAAAAAAGAGCTGTTTAGGGTTTCTCTATTCTTGATCTAAGGGTCAAGGAGGAGCCACGTGTCAAGAAGTATGGCATTTTTGTACACGTGTCAAGATCTCCTTCACTTACTTTTGGAACATTTTGCACTATTTTAGCCATAACTTTTACATATGAACTCCAAATTTAGCGCTCAAATGGTCCACAGGTGGCGCTTGATGAGCTCTATCCAATGAGTACCCATGTTGAATAGTTTTGGTAAGATCTTCATGGTCTTTTTTAAGTTGCCCCTTTTTAGATCCTTAGACAACCCTTTTCTTGTCCAAATTGGCCCTAATGTAGCCATAGAGATCCATTGCCTTGCCCATATAGGCAAACCACCCAAAAAGCTGGCTGCTCTCTTTCAAACATAGTAAATATCTTTTGAAAAAACATGGTGGTTTCCACATTAGCCATAGAGATCCATTGCCTTGCCCATATAGGCAAACCACCCAAAAGCTGGCTGCTCTCTTTCAAACATAGTAAATATCTTTTGAAAAAACAATGCACAATTACGTTTCACTGCAAAACTCGTCCAAAGCCATACAAAGAGGGTTCCAAAGGAAGAGGCTAGGTTTTATGTACCTGAACACTAGACGTGCAACCATTTGTACCATATCCACTTTCTTTAGAGCCTACACCTCTTTGTCTCTTGAATGAACCTTAGTCTTTCTCACCAATGGAAACATGTATCTCCGTGCTTCTATCTTCACTTCCTCATAGTAATCCTAGAGTGTATAATCATATGGCAACACAATGCTCTCCAGGATGGACACATAGTTTGCTAAAATCTCTAGAGAATGTTTTTGGATTTTGTCCAGAACAAGTCCTCTTGTTGGGAAGGACAACACACCAAAACACATCAAACTAATATGCAATAATAAATCATGAAAAGAAACCACCCATAAAGCCAATGAAGTTGGAAGATCAGATTTTGTACTTGTGGTCACCCTTGGGAAGAGCAAACATAGCTTTTGTAGTCGTGTTTGGTTCAAAAAGTGAAAGCCATCGCAATCTCACATTCGTGCTCACAACACACAAAGCTAAATTAAGCTTCTCCAATGATACATAACTATCCTCACTCCATTTCAAAGAGAGTACTTCCTTCTTCCATTCATCAGCCAAATTTGGATCTAAAATATTCAAGATCTATCAAAGCCAAAGCAATCTTCAACTCTAGGGTGATAATGACATTCAAGTCATGCATTGCAAGCTAGAAGCCAAAGAATGCACCAAAAATATACCTTGTCTGTTCTGTCCGAGTACTTTTGAGTGAGGTTTTTACTTTCTTTCTTGTCCAACTTAGCAAACTCCTCATTGGAAACTTGACCTTTGAAAGGACCAAGTCCAATGCACTTTGATATTAATAGACCACACATGCACACTCAAAAAAAGAACAACACAATACATACACTAGTTATCCAACATGAACATGGAAACTTACATTATACACAAGCTTTCCAAGGGGAACCATGGTTTGACTCCCTTGGTGTTTCTTCAATGAATGGCATATTGTATTCACATCCGAATCGGGAATCTCTCTCAAATAATCATGAGACTTAGCCGAGAAAATATTTGTAGTGTTGACAATCTCATCTCTTAGGGAGGGCACCACAAGGGCATGCGCCGAGATACTACACAATAAAAACAAAATGAGAAGGTAAAATTTTGACAAGCATCCCGAAAATAGGTCATGGCCAACAAGCCATGGTGTGTGAGAAAGTCTCTTCATTTCATTAAAATATCTTGGGAACCATATGTAAGGTATGAATTGTTTTGTTTTGGACAATGCAGGCTACACATAACTTGGTTTTAACTTTTGGCCACATGCAAGCTGACAATAGTTTGGTTTTAACTTTCGGCCACATGCAAGCTGACAATAGTTTGGTTTTAACTTTCGGCCACATGCAAGCTGACAATAGTTTGGTTTTAACTTTCGGCCACATGCAAGCTGACAATAGTTTGGTTCTGGCTACATGCATGACACACATCGCTTTGTTTTGACCACACAGTAGTTTTATTTATGCCACATGCAGGCACACAGAGTTTGAGTGTTGGGAAGCAACCCATGTCGATGCAAGCTGTTTCCGACAACATTATTGGCCATGGCTACACTATTAGACTCAATCATCAAAACCATATCCATGGCCAAATCTGAACTCAAATCGTGAGGAGAGAACCTGTGTAATGGTGATTTTGTAAATCAACGTGAACTTGGTGTTGGACTGTAGGCTATGAGTGAACCGCATTGTCCTCTCCTTCCAGGTAATGATGCAACCTCAACCAAGCGATGATAATGATGCAAGTTAGGGCAAGCACAAAGTGAACTGTTGTGAAGTATGAGCACAACTAGTAGTGCTATTAAATTTCCTGATATAATAGGCTTATACTCCTAAGATACAAAACATTTATGTTGTATTTATTTATGTACATACAGAACACCTTGTTCACAACTTGTGATTTGGTACAACAAAGCCCTATAATATGTTACACATACATAACATGCATGCATGTTCGTACCTGCAAATCCTAACGTTGCAAATGAAGCCATAAAGTGAATGTAGTATTTAACACCTTTTGAGATTATAATGGTTGAAGGCTGAAGCCATGAAGTGAATGTAGTATTCAACACCTTTCCAGATTGTAATGGTTGTAATCAGGGTATTTAGGCAAAATAAATACTCATAATATAATAATTCTTTAGTAAATACTCATAGCATAATTAACTTAGTATAAGTAGGGTGATTAGGTCTAATTAACATGCTTATCATAATGAGAGTCAAAAATTTGTTCAGTACTCATGTATAATGGCCACTTAAAAGTTAAAATTATAATTTAGCAGGCTAATCTCAAATTGATATAGCCTGTTCTGAAAATCATTACAAAATAGCTAATATTTGGGACGTCCGTTTTACTGAATGAGCATAAATGAAATATTAATTATTGCACTTTATGGGACTTTAAAAGCCCATGTACTGACTTAAAGTTGATTTTTTGCTAAGATTTCATTGGCTTGGAAGCCATAACAGAAAAATCAAATATTTGATACGTCCGTCTCAATGAGCTCAAATCAAATATTTATTATTGCACTTTAAAGCATGTGAATTGTAAACCTTAAAGTCCAAAGTGATTATTCAACCCATCGAGAATCATTATCTTCATTGTCAAAAATTGACAGAGTCGTTATTTGTTATTGCACTTTAAAGCATGTGAACTATAAACCTTAAAGTCCAAAGTGATTATTCAACCCATCGAGAATCATTATCTTCATTGTCGAAAATTGACAGAGTTCGTTATAGTGATAAGAAATTAAAAAATGACCTCCCAAGTTTTGAATGTTATCTTGTGCAAGTGATTTCTCTTGTAGCTCTATCATTCTGAAGGATTTTGAATGGCTAGGGATATTATTGTGTGTACGGATGTGTGCCTAGAAAAAGGCTTGTTGTTATGAATGAGGCAAGATATTGTCATCTTAAGCTTGTTGATATTCTTCAACACTTTGAGTTGGTGGGATGCTCTGTCACACTAGGGCCATTGTCTCTGGGTAGTGAGAAGATAGAAAAAACTACACTACCAAATGGGGAAGATGGTTTTGTTCTTTATGTAGATACTCATTTGTTCTATAAAGTTTTTGTTGAATAGGGAACATGAACAAATGTGATTGTTCTTGAAGGTGATTGTGGTTCTGAAGGACATACACAAATTACTAGTGTTCAAAGTGTGTTGGATTTGATAGGGAACCTGCCAAATAGTAGTTTACATGTTGCCTTGTGTAGTGTAAAAGAAGTGTTGCAAGTAGAGGAGTTGCCTTTTGCATTTGATGGTGGATACATTGCATTTGAGCTTCCTCCTTGTGGGAGAAAGTGCTACAATGAGTGGTATGGATCAAAAGCATGATGGGCATGTTTGGATAGAATACATTACTTGCACATCAGATTGTTTTGCTAGTGCCATTAAGCTTCCCAAGTGTGGTCGTCATTTGCGATGCTTGAATCTTGATTGCCAATACTTGGCAAGAATGATGAGTGCTAACTTGACACAATGGAAAGGAAGACTTAAAAGAACATGCTCACTAGGAATTATTGGTCCTGAATATGGAAGTCTCTCTTACAACAATTGTGGTCAAATTCCAAAGTGTATGGGATTTGTCTAGCAGTTATATACTACTACAAATCTAGTGACTACAAGATGTGCTATTCCTTTGGGTTTTCATGAACACCCTTATGAAGAGGGTTCATCTAGGCAAAAGACAAGTGTGGAACAAAAGATTGCGATGCATGCAAAATTCAATCCTTTAACTACTCCAAAACAAATAGGGAGTTATTGTGGCCCAGGACATTGTTGTGGAAATGTTGTTAAATGATGGGGTTACAAATACTGCTGAGTTTGGAGATCAAGACCTTAAAGAGCTTCTGGATGTAGTGACTCCACTTTTTGATAAGAGGAGGATTAAAATGTGTTCTGTTAGTTCAAAGGGATTGGATGCAGTGCTGGATCTAAAAAATAGCTATAGATATCCATTTATTCACATCATTGTGTTTCCTAATCAACTAGAGACCTCACACTAACTGCATTTATTTAAAATGTCCACTATTGGACTAGGGAGTGGCTTGGACCTTGTGAATAGAATGTGTCATGGTGGCAATCTCCAAGAGATGTAAAACCATATTAGGGAATTCAAAAAAAATCCCATTACTTTGGAAATTTTCTTCTCAATCTACTTTTTGGTATATCTTGAGCACACAAATTCCAAACTTGTCAGAGAACATGGATTTAGAGGGTACTCTTGAAGAGCTTTCTAATGACATGTCACATGAGGGGGTTTTGATAAAATTTTAAAAGGATTCACCGTGCCCCCTAATTTTTTGATCTTGCAAAATGGGAATTGGATTTTTCCAAACTCCCTAATATGGTCTTATGTGGATTCACTTTGACCATGTGCATTGAGTTCAAGACTGGTCTACAATGGGTGCCCATGTGTACAATCCTTTGTGAGTTATTAACGATAGCCACATGTGAATTCAAGGTGGAGGATAGAAATGCCTAGATTGAGTTTTGAAAAATGTTGAATGTTGTGGTTAAGAAGTGTGGCTTTGTAACTCCAAAGTTTTGAGGACTCATGGCTGACGAGGCTAGTGCTAATTGGTTAGTTGTGTGGTCTATGTATAATGGAGGTGCTAAAAAGATCATGCATAGGGCAATGAGAGATCTTTGTGTTTTCCATTGGAGTAGAGCATGCTCAATCATACAAAGAGATGTATATTTGCATCCTATCAGGAGGAGCACAAGATTTTATGCAGAAAATGGAAAGAAGCCCCCATTAAAGTTTCCGAATAGTGTAAGCAAGAATTTCAAAAGTTTTGACGAAATAGTCATGTTGGGAAGGGATAGATTATTTGCTTAGAAACTTGGCTAGAATGGTGGGAGGTTAGGGCCTTCCATTGGGGGTCATGGTTTCTTATGCATAATTATTACGGTTTGTTTGTGCCGACAACAAATTTGGCCGAGGCAAAGCACTCTAGCATGAGAGCAAGTGTAGGATTCAAAATCACATTTCCTTATATGAAGCTATTGGTGTAGACTTGTCCTTGGTAGTTTAACAAATCTCAAAACTACCATGCATTTCTTATAGGAAAGCACTCTAGGAACTGGTCCACAACTGGAGGGCATATGAGACAAGTTCTACAGTGGGGAGGTTGTCACATCCTCCGATAAAAAACTTGCTGATTTGGCTAATTCAACAATGGAAGAGAACTCTCCTCAGATGTAGCATGTTCATAGGGAACAATGTAGTGTATGACGTAAGCAGCCAGTGTTAAATACTCCAAGTATTGTTATTGAGAATGATAGTCATAGGCTAGAGTATGTGACTGTAATAGTGAATCAATGAGTGCATCCATGTGTGCCACAAAGACAATTCAGTATGGATGTTGTAGAGGAAAATATTAACAAGACCATGTTGGATATTTGAAGAAATGAACTACATAGCATGGTCAAGTGTTTTGGCTTATTGTTGGAGAGAAAAATGAGGTGTGGAAAATTGATCAATCCTTTAGGGAAGTCCGCAGATGAAAGTGCTCCTTGTTAAGGAAACCCTACACTAATGTGTTGGGGGAAGTTCCCTATCCACTGAGCTTGAGCTAAGCTCAAGAGCTCTACCATAGCCGCTTGTCATGTCATCATCCTGCACTCATTTGTCACACCGAGGAGGTTGCTCTAACCCAATGGGTGATGTAACCTCTCTCGTGAATATCGTGTGGGATATCCATGGGAGAGGATCACGTTGGTTATTCAAATCTCTCAAGAAAGAGAGGGAGAGAGAGAGGAAGCAAGAGGGAACAAGTGATTAGCACTAATCACTCCCAAACCCTAACCCTAAGCACATCACTCCCAAACCCTAACCCTAAGCACATCACACATGCTAGATTAGACTTGAAAGAGAGAGGGAGAGAGAGAACACTCCACTTCTATTGCACAAATGGGAGAATGAGATACAAACAAGAGAAATTGGCTTTTATAGTTCCAAGCCTTTTCCCACTAGGCAACTTGGGAGTAAGTGACCCGGGCATCCAAAACATAATTACAAGGCTTTTTTCTATGGTTTGGTAAAGTGACCAAGATCCTCTTGTCTTTCCTTTGAATCTCAATAGTAACAATATAAACTACAAGTGACATACTCCATCCAAGAGTGGCCATCATTCTTTTGTTCCATCCCATGCATTATTGTAGACTTATCAGCACAAGGTGGAAGCTCACAAAAGTGATAAACCCATCATAACATTTTGGCAGTTCCTTAACTTTTTGAATATTTTCAACACTATGCAAAGCAACATGCAAACTACTATTCAAAGGCAAACCTCTGATCATTTTCAACACACTATGAATCTTTGTAGTTGATGTTTTCTTACATTTGTCCTCTAATTTGATTGTTGGCAACTCATTAACAACAATGTCTATAAATACCTTATAGAATTGATGCATCTTTGCGCGTCAAGCAAGAATCCTTCATCACCAGTAGATAGCTGTACTGACTCCATCTTAATCTGCTCATAACTTAGAGACAGTGGCTTGAGTGTCAAAGGCAATCCCTCCAGATTGAAGTACTCCTTAAGGACTTGCATTTTGAGCTCAAATAGCCTACTCTCAACCTCAAGGCTTAGTTTTTGCCTTGGTAAAGGCCCATAGATCGTAATGTTTCTACCCATACTTAGTTGGAGACAAGCTCGCATCAACAAAAATAAAAAAAAGAATGATATCAAACCTTTCAATAGAATGTAATATTTCTCATAAAACGAAGTTTTTTTAAATTTTTAACACTTAATATTTAACAAAAAAATTTAAATAATGCTCTCTCTGAAATAGTTAAAAAATAATACTACATAAATGCAAAAAATCAATTGTACATATCTACAATTTAGTAACGATTTCAAAAATATCTCACATTTAAAACACTTCAATGCAGAATGAGTACAGCGTGCAATTAAATGAGGCTCTCATCATAAAAAAACATATACGCACAATATCTCACATTTAAAACCAATGAAGAATGAGTACATCATTAATAAAAGAGGTATTCATCATAAAATGGGTCTCTCTCTCCCTCTCTCTCTCTCTCTCTCTCTCTCTCTCACACACACACACACACACTCACTCACTCATTCACACACACAAAAGATATTAATATATAATAGACTTCAAGGATACTTACACACACATACTATGAAATAAGATACTTAGACATATACATACAGACATTAATATTCAAAGTAAAAAATAAATATTCAATTAAGATCCAAGAAATATTTTTCATTTTAATGTAACCATCCTACCATATTAGCAAATCCACAGACCCATTATCTTTTTTTCCTTTACTCCTATTTATCCCCTCATATAAGATTTTTTTGCCCTAAACTTTGACAAAACATATCTTCTGCAAGAAGCTTCACCTCACTCAAGATGAATTGATGCCGCACAACCAAACCCCCTCTCAGGTATGATCGTTTTCTTCCCTTACCACGTTCTTCCTCCTTTCCCCACATTTGCACATGATGGATGCTTGAAGAGCTCAATATCTTTGCTGTGTTTTCTTTGAAACACATTGAAGTGCTTTGCTTGATCATTTTGTTAAGGTATTTGATCCCTTTGCACTTCTTCTACTTAATATCATTTAAAAAAAAGCCCATTTATATGTTGTACATGCCCTTTGAATGGCATGGATGTAGGTTGTGCTTAGGGGAAGGGGACATTGAGGCTGTGTAGGGCCGTGGTGGTTGATGCGGGGACAAGGGACATTGAGGAAGATTTGTTTACAGAGAACCTCCAAACTACAAACAATGAACTTGCATATGTGAAGTTTGCTATCATAGTCATTTTGCAGGTGTGGCCCATGGTGGGTTACTTGGATTATGAAGTGGCAATTATGTGCATTGCATCCATGTCAACACCTATGTGCATTGTATCCCCTCACCAATGTACTAAAGAGCCACCTATGCATCACTGCATGCAATGCTTTGTGTCATTGAGTTGGTAATGCACCGGCCTTAATGTCCCCTTTCCCTGTGCAAGCCCTACATGGCCTACATGGCCTCCATGCCATTCAAAGGGCATGTACAACATATTAAAAAATGCCCATATGCAGGCCGTGCTGGCGTGGCCTACATATGGGCATTTTTTAATATGTTGTTTTGTGTCCTGCATATGTGAAGTTTGCTATCATAGTCATTTTGCAGGTGTGGATCCAAAGGTATGGCGCACATGGTGGGTTGCTTGGATATTATGAAATGGCATCTATGTGCATCGCATCCATGTCAACACCTATGTGCGTTGCATCCAATCCCCTCACAAATGTACTGAAGAGTCACCTATGCATCATCGCATGCAATGCTTTGTGTCATTGAGTTGGTAATGCATCAACCTCAATGTCCCCTTCCCCTGTACAAGTCCTACATGGCCTACACAGCCTCCATGCCATTCAAAGGGCATGTACAACATATTAAAAATGTCCATATGCAAGTCGCACCGGTTCCATGCCATTCAAAGGGCATGAACAACATATAAAAAAATTCCCTAGTATATGCAGGCCGCGCTAGCGTGGCCTGCATATGGGCATTTTTTTATATGTTGTTCTGAGTAGCCTGCTACTATGGGCATTTTTTTTATATGTTGTTCTGAGTGGCCTGCATATGTGAAGTTTGCTATCATAGTCATTTTGCAAGTGTGGATCCAAAGGTATATGGCACATGGTGGATTTCTTAGATTATGAAGTGGCATCTATGTACATTGTATCCATGTGAACATCTATGTGCATTGCATCCAATCCCCTCACCAATGTACTAAAAAGCCACCTATGCATCAGTGCACGCAATGCTTTGTGTCATTGAGTTGGTAATGTTTTATGTCACTGCATGCAATGCTTTGTGTCATTGATTTGGTAATGTTTTATGTCACTGCATGCAATGCTTTGTGTCATTGAGTTGGTAATGTTTTATGTCACTGCATGCAATGCTTTGTGTCATTGAGTTGGTAATGCACCTATGCATCACCACATGACCATGGCCTACATGACCACCATGCCCTAAATGGCTTCCATTACCATGGCCTTCTATACCACAATCCATTTAAAAAAATGGCCATATATAGGCGGTATCGGCGCGGCTTGCATATGGCCATATTTTGTTTTATGGCTTTTGGCCTAAATAACCTACATGGCCAACTTACCCTTCATGGCTTACATGCCCTGCACGGCCTCCATGGCCTTCATATACTCTATGCCAATAATTCCCTACATGAACATGGCATACATGGCCTACATGACCATGCCCTAAATGGCCTCCATTACCATGGTCTTCTATGCCACGCTGTTAGGTATTTTTTGGTAATATTTTCTTGGCATATGTACACACTCATGCATGGCATTTACGAATAAAGGGTGTCCATCTCCAAGGGCCAAAGGGGGTATAAGGCCACATGTGAACGAATCTAACAAAAATATGCAATGTGTACAGTTAGTATTTGGTTTACCTTGATAAATAAGAAATGGAAGGAATGTGAGATGAGAATCAGTTTCACAAGGCAAATTTTAGCACTATCATATGTGGACAAGGATGTTGACAATGATGTGAGCATGCAAAGCACTATTTTTTTTTTAAAAAGTTGGACAGGGACCCGTTAGAGGAGGTCAGCTACAGTATCGATCCTTGGCATTTCATGGAAACGAAGGTATTTGTGGTCCACGAGATATTATTAAGAAGGTGCAAAGTCTTCCTTGAATGCAAAAGTCACCATGGGATTTAATACAAGGCTTGCTAAAAATAGAAGGTGGCCTTGGATTGTTTAAAAAATTCCTCAACTAGCCTCAAATTTCAAAGGGCGCCGCGTGGAGGTGTGGGGGAGAGCTCTCTGGCGACCTGGCATCTTTGGAAGTATTGTAAATAATATAATATTTCTTTTTTGGGGTTGAACGGGCAGCGCAGCCGTATGATATAAGAAGAGGAGGGGAGCAAGCTCATGGATATAGAGAGATGTTACCCGTAGCTCCAACGCTCTAAGCGCAGCCCATGTGCGTGGAAGAGCGCAGCTGTAGTTTTTATAGTGTGTGAGGGAGATCTCAACTCTAAGGTTTTTCAGAGAGCTGCGCTGTACTCTCTATGGGTGTGTAGAAGGGCTCTCAGAGTTTTCAAAGAGTGAAAGGGAGAGCTCAGCTTTTCTAAGACCCTAGGAGAGCTGCGCAGTACATGTGCGGAGCTCATTGTGTAGGAAAGAGGAAGTGTAGCTGTAGCGCAGAGTGGGTGTGGGGAGAGTTCATTACTCTAAAGCTCAGAGAGGTTGCACAGCACGTGTGTAAGGGAGAGCATGTGTTCTGATTTCTCTCAAAGAGCTGCGCAGTACCCGTGTGCATCCCATGCTTGTAGAGAGGAGGAAACGGAACCTTCTATAGTTTTCAGCACGTGTGTAAGGGAGAGCATATATTCTGATTTCTCTCAAAGAGCTGCGCCATCCATGTTATGAGAGTGTGAGAGAGCTCGTAGTTTCGAGTGTGTGAAGGGGAGCTGTAAGATTCCTCCCCCACCCCCTTTTTGATGTCTAGTATCTTTCCCTGTAATCAATCCCTCTTCAGAAATATAAAGACCTTGTTTCTATCTGTTTTAGCCTAGAGAGAGAAAAATATTCTAGAGAGAGAATATTCAGATTTTGAATATTTTTGGATAGAAAAATATCTCTTCTAATTCAGATGAGTTCCCCTGAAACAGAAATTCAAAAAGAATTTTCCAATGTGCAATTGGAATTAATTGAAAATAGGTATAAAGAACCTTAGCCTAAGGGTCTAGATTTTCAGAAATCTTTAGACTATGGTCCAATTAAGGTTCCTATGGACCAATAGCATCAATCCATGTGTAGGGAGGAGATAAATCCAACTTGTAAAAAGAAAATACCCAAAAATGAGTAAATGCTCACATGAGGTGAAGAGTTGAAAATGTACAAGGTTTATTAGTAAAAAACTATGTGCAATATTAAAAATATGAGATATTTTGGGTATAATGATTTTATTATGACACATATGTAAGGAAGGGGAGTCCCTTAAATGCTCACATAAGATGAAGAGTTGAAAATGTACAAGGTTTATTAGTAAAAAACTATGAGCAATATTAAAAATATGAGATATTTTGGGTATCCAAAAATGAGTAAATGCTCACATAAGATGAAGAGTTGAAAATGTACAAGGTTTATTAGTAAAAAACTATGAGCAATATTAAAATGATTCCATTATGACACATATGTAAGGAAGGGGAGTTCTTTAAAGGAGGTGCATATTTCACATAAGATGAAGAGTTGAAAATGTACAAGGTTTATTAGTAAAAAAACTATGAGCAATATTAAAATGATTCCATTATGACACATATGTAAGGAAGGGGAGTTCTTTAAAGGAGGTGCATATTTCACATGCTTGAATGAGTTTTAAACTCATAAAAATTGAGATATTTCATCTCTCCTCTCTCCTCATTCAAGTCTAGTTCCAAAAAGTTAGCTTAACTGACCTAAAAATGGTCAATTATTGACCAAACTGATTTAGAAAATTCTAGAATCAGTTTGTTTGGTTAGGAGCTCAATTTTTCCTATAAATAGAAGCCTCCCCCTTGTTGAAAAATATATAGTGTTTATGCATCGTTACTCTACTCCACCTAAGCCAAGAACTGTGAATTCATTTAATAATTCACTAGTTTTTGCAGCTTCCCTCTTTCTTCAATCCCCATTAGTGGCTCCATCAACATACTTAACCAATTGATTGGTTGGGGGCCTCTACCGTGAACAAAGAATCAAGCAATTTGTAAGGTAATTAGTGAATATTGATCTTTCTATAATTTCTCAATGTTTCTCTCTTCTCAACCCCTCTCAAGCTTGAGAAGCTTAATTGGTATGGTTTTTTAAATGCTATTAAAGTTAATTGGTGAATAGTAGTGAAGAGTTACATAATTTAATAAATGCTATTGAAGTTAATTTTTATTTATGTTTAAATTCTAATGGTTTTTATGTAATTTCTCTCTCTCACTCAAGAAATGGTCATACTCATGACCCATTCTCAATCCACATGAAGCTTTTCATAAAGCTTCTTCTTAATCCAAGATTAAGCTATGCTTGAGGCCAAATTAATGGCTTTTTCCTATGCTTTTAGTTTATGCATATTGATGATTCAATCCATTATAGATTAATGATCCAATTAGAGATCATTTTAATTATTTCCTTAATGATAAGCTTTATCCCTTAGAAAAAATTGAGATTTATCAGTCATAGCAGCGGAGCTATGGCAAAATTTTTATAAAAATTATGCATAAAATAATTTCATTCAAAGCATAAAAAGAGGACTTCCTACCATATTCTAGGAATTATCATCCTAGATTAATTGAAAGAATTTCATTATAATCATGGAGAAATTGAATTTTAATATCATGCATAAAGGATAATTTTTTTTATATCAAAAGTGTTACTTTTATCATTTTTAATTTTCATGCATAGAAGTATGCATAAAGGAAAAAAAAATTTATATCAAAAGTGTTACTTTTATCATTTTTAATTTTCATGCATAGAAGTATGCATAAAGGATAATTTTTTTATATTAAAAGTGTTACTTTTATCATTTTTAATTTTCATGCATAGAAGTATGCATAAAGGATAATTTTTTTATATTAAAAGTGTTACTTTTATCATTTTTAATTTTCATGCATAGAAGTATGCATAAAGGAAAATTTTTATATCAAAAGTGTTACTTTTATCATTTTTAATTTTCATGCATAGAAGTATGCATAAAGGATAATTTTTTTATATCAAAAGTGTTACTTTTATCATAATTGAATTTCATGCATAGAGGTATGCATAAAAGATATGGGAAGTGATAAGATATGATAAGATGCATGTGGATGTGGATATGGATGTGTATGTATGAATGTGGATATGGGATGTGGATGTATAAATGAGGATGTGAAAATGGAGATAAGCATGTAGATGTGGATGTATGGATGTGAATGTGGATGTGGATGTGGATGTATGAATGTGGATGTATAGATGTATGAATGTGGATGTATGGATATGAATGAGGATGTAGATGTGGATGCATGGATGTAAATGTGGATGTGGATGTATGGATGTATGCATGTAGATGTGGATGCATGAATGTGGATGTATGGATGTGAATGAGCATATAGATGTGGATGTATGGATGTGAATGTGCATGTAGATATGGATGTATATATGTGAATGGGAATGTGGATGTGGATGTATGTATGCATGTGGATGTGGATATGGATGTGTATGTATGAATGTGGATATGGGATGTGGATGTATAAATGAGGATGTGAAAATGGAGATAAGCATGTAGATGTGGATGTATGGATGTGAATGTGGATGTGGATGTGGATGTATGAATGTGGATATATGGATGTGAATGAGGATGTGGATGTGGATGCATGGATGTAAATGTGGATGTGTATGTATGGATGTATGCATGTAGATGTGGATACATGAATGTGGATGTATGGATGTGAATGAGGATATAGATGTGGATGTATGGATGTGAATGTGCATGTAGATATGGATGTGTAGATGTGAATGGGAATGTGGATGTGGATGTATGTATGTATGTGGATGTGGATGTATGAATGAGGACGTGATAATGAATGTATGCATGTGGATGTGGATATGGATGTGTATGTATGAATGCGGATATGGATGTGGATGTATAGATGTAGATACGGATGTGTATGTATGTATGTGGATGTGTATGTATGAATGAGGATGTGAAAATGGATGTATGTATGTAGATGTGGATGTATGGATGTATGTATGTAGATGTGGATGTATGTATGTAGATGTGGATGTATGGATGTGAATGTGAATGAAGAGGTAGATGTGGATGTATGGATATAGATACGGATATGGATGTATGAATGTGAAAATGGATGTATGCATGAAGATGTATATGCATAGATGTGAATGTGGATGTAGATGTGGATGTATAGATGTGAATGGGAATGTGGATGTGAATGTGGATGTAGATGTGGATGTATAGATGTGAATGAGAATGTGGATGTGGATGTATATATGTATGTGGATGTAGATGTGGATGTATAGATGTGAATGGGAATGTGGATGTGGATGTATGTGAATGTGGATGTAGATGTGGATGTATAGATGTGAATGGGAATGTGGATGTGGATGTATGTGAATGTGGATGTAGATGTGGATGTATAGATGTGAATGGGAATGTGGATGTGGATGTATGTATGTATGTGGATGTAGATGTGGATGTATAGATGTGAATGGGAATGTGGATGTGGATGTGGATGTATATGAATGTGGATGTAGATATGGATGTATAGATGTGAATGGGAATGTGGATGTGGATGTATGTATGTATGTGGATGTAGATGTGGATGTATAGATGTGAATGGGAATGTGGATGTGGATGTATAGATGTGAATGGGAATGTGGATGTGGATGTATGTATGTATGTAGATGTGGATGTATGAATGAGGACGTGATAATGGATGTATGCATGTAGATGTGGATATATGGATGTGAATATGAATGTGGATGTGGATGTGGATATGGATGTGTATGTATGAATGTAGATATGGGATGTGGATGTATAAACGAGGATGTGAAAATGGAGGTATGCATGTAGATGTGGATGTATGGATGTGAATGTGGATGTGGATGTGGATGTATGGATGTGGATATGGATGTGTATGTATGAATGAGGATATGGGATGTGGATGTATAAATGAGGATGTGAAAATGGATGTATGCATGTAAATGTGGATGTATGGATGTGAATGTGAATGTGTATGTGAATTAATGTGTCATCGATATGAGGAAATGGATGAGAATGAGTACACATTGAATGGAATGTGGACTAAGGAAAGATAATGTGGAAAGACGAGAGTTCGATTTAGAAACTGTATTTTATGACTGTTTGTAAATGACTGTTTTATGTCAAGAATGCTGGGGAAGCATTTTGACCGTCTTGTGGATTAAGGTCGTGAAGACCTAACTGTTAAAGTTGCAACTGCTGACGGAGAGTCAATGGAGGACATCTCGCGTAGCAAGGTCGACCGAGGTCTTGACCAGCCTCGGTTCGATTTAAATGGTGAGCTTCCGGTACGGTGGATGAGGGACCAAGGAAGCGGCCTATGAGTGAAGCGCTAGGTCACCTGCGAAGGATCCTAGAGGGTGCTGACCATACGGTGCTCGGGCTCTGGGTCGCCGAAGATACCCACACGTGCGTCGTGGAAGATATTGGAACAAGGAGTAAGAGTTGTTTTGTGAAACCGGGCATGGATCTGGTTGATTGACCTTGCTGGTCTTCAATGGATGAGTCCATGGCTCTTTATATGGATCTGTTGGTTGATCTTGCTGATCTTCAACGAGAGTCCATCTTGATTTTTATAAGTGATTATATTGTCGAGTATTATGGGCTAGGAACTATTGAAAAGGCCCCTGTGTGGACAGGTGGTGAGCGTTCTAGTTGCCAATGATGCCATAGATACTCTGATGAAGGAATGATGGGAAATTATAAATCAACCGGATAAATTGGAAGATTATAATCAGTGGTACTATGGTTTCATTAAACGATTGTTTTAAAGTTAGTTGATGCTAAGAAAAAGCCAATTTCATATTGGGTGTGTAAGTGGTGTGGCTAGTTTTATGTTGCATGAACTTCCGGCTAGGGGGCCTTGGAACTCTTTTCCTTGGTACCCGGGACAAAACCTAACCAAATTCCAAATTGGATCCCATCACTACAGTGGTTGGGCGGTTGGCTAACCCATGGGATCGGATGGGGTTAGGCTGGACTGATGGATCCATAAATCGAGATTTAATTTCTATTATTACGATAGATGAAGTAAATACCGGATAGAAATTGTTCTATGGATAGGAATCAACGGCTATGCCTCTTGATGGGAAAAAAAGCGTTGATCCCAATGATCCAAGTGCAAGTTTCTTCCTTTATTTGACCAAGTACTGTTAAAGGTGCAGTCAGATCAGTTGATTCGTAATAATCTTGACTACGTTAGAGTAAAGAGTTATCCTGGTGGAATCGCCCATGCTTTCCGGGTAAAGGAAGTTTTTCCGGTTTCGGTTTTGGACAAACCGACGGATTAGTCTCTGTCCGGATATCCGTGGGCGAGGCCCCGAGTGTGAGACCCCTACCCACGCATGATGTGCTACTTCCACTGCTAGTACTCCGAATCCGTTGCGCGGTGGAGATCGGGATCTCACAGTAAGAGCTGTAGCTCTAATGTTCTCAGGGAGCTGCAGCCCATGTGAGCAAGGGGAGAAGCGCAGCCTTAGTGTGAGAAGGCGCCGTCTTCAAGGTGTGAAAGCTGTGTGTTTTTTTCCTTATGAGTAAGAAGCTGCTCTCTGTGTTTGAGAGAGAAAGGGGACGAGCTCGTTTTCTTTGAAGAGAAGCACCCTCAGAACAGCCCACGGCACTCCAGTTTGGGAGGGGAGGAGAAGCTGCAACGCTACTTGTATGAATGAAGAGAAGGTGCCACGCCTTAAGAGTGCGGCTCTCTGTCATGATGACAGCCCATGCAATGTAAGTGACGGCTGGCCAGTTTTTTTTGTTCTCTTTTTTGTGAAATAACTCATATATATATGAGGAATCACCAGTTTGTGGCATTGGAAAACCCATGTATATGATAACCAAGTCTCTGATTTTGTGGAAAGCTCATGTGTATGAGAAAGACAGCCCTCTGGTTTTGTTTGAGAGAACATGTATGTATGGTGGTGTGCTTCTTCAACAGACAGACTGAAGACCATAAAGTGATTGTGCCTCCTAGTCACACACTGCTTGCCAGGTCAAGTGGTTCTCTCACCATTTCTCTGTGGCGATCATTTTGCTTATGGCTGTGAGCCTATTTCATAATAAGGGTGCATCCCTATATGCATATGTATCAATTGAGTAAAGGGTGGCAGACGTTGATGTGCCCATCTCCCCTTGCATGTCTTGATCAAATGTATGTAGGCTCCCTCCAGCTACTTAGAAAATTGAATGAGGGTAGAGACAAGGTTTCATGCTTAAGATGTTAAATGTTGTGTCAGCTCACTGAGTAGCTGACTGGTGCCCCTTTTTCTTGATGTTGGTGTGTACTCCGAACTGTGGAAAGGCATTGCTATAGAGGTGTTCCGTGTTTCTCCGCCTCCCTTCACAACGCCATTAAAAAATTATGGCCATATGCAGGCTGCATCGGCACGGCCTGCATATGGCCATATTTGTTTTATAGCTTCTAGCCTAAATAGCCTAATTCCCTACATGACCATGGCATACCTGGCCTACATGGCCTACATGACCATACCCTAAATGGCCTCCATTACAATACCCTTCTATGCCACAAGCCATAAAACAAAATGGCCATATGCAGGTCGTGGCCGCACGACCTCCATATGGCCTTTTTTTTTTACGGCTTGTGGCCTAAATGTCCTACATGGCTTACCTTCCCTTCATTACTTACATACCTACACAGCCTCCATGCCCTTCATACACTATAAGCCCTTCATGCACCCTACATGATTTTGGCATACATGGCCTACATGATCATGCCCTAAATGGCATACATTATCATGGCCTTCTATGCCACAAGCCATAAAAAAATTATGGCCATATGCAAGCCATGCTAGCGCGGGCCTGCATATGGCTACTTTTTTTTTAATGATACTCTATATGCCCTTCATGGCTTACATGCCCTACCGGGCACATGTACTTCTAAATTGCCTACATGGATTACTTGCCCTTCATGGCTTACATGCCGTACATGGCCTCCATGCCCTTCATACCCAATATGCCCTTCATGCCCTATATGACCATGGCCTACATGACACCAGCCAGCCATCCTACACATGGCCATGGTCTAACAATGCCAGAAGCTATTAAAAAAAAATGGCCATGTGCTAGACGTGTTGACGCGGCTTGCATATGGTGATATTTTTTAATGGCTTCTGGCATTGTCAAACCATGGCAACTTTCGGGACTTGATATCTATGCTGATCATAGAAGAAAAGGCTTTAGGTGAGGGGGGGATTTTCCTTCCTCCAGGGGAATAGGGGTAGGGAGGGCAAATGATTGGGGTTCCTGGTGGGGAGGAGTTTTTGATGTAGAGGGTGTGGTGCCAAGAGAGGCATCAAGGAGGGTGGGTCAGCATGCTAACAACAAAGGCTAGTCATGGGGGAGCAGGAAGGCCCAATCCCAAATAGAGAGAGGAATGTGGCAAGGGTGGCATCAGAGAGGGGAGTGGAAAGGGGACATGAGGCGGGGTGCTATGTGGTAGGGGAAATAGGGGTAGGGTGGTTGGAGGGGGGAAGCTGGTATGCGGGAGATTGCGTGGAGGGTGGGGGGTTTGAGGGGATGTTCATGGGCACCATTTGGGGTGGGG